>NC_060892.1:12825239-13183364 GCF_014805685.1 Silurus meridionalis
TGAAACCATAAGTGGGAACCAACGACAGACATGCTGACAAAATCAACCTGCAGGGAGAAGAGGAGGGAGTCATGCTCTGAGAGAGAGAGAGAGAGAGAGAGAGAGAGAGAGAGAGAGAGAGAGAGAGAGAAAGAAAATCAGAAAGCCATGCAAATGGTTTCTAGACATCCGGTTTTGTGAATGAACGAAAGGGTTAGGTCAATTAGGGTTTCTCTGTCTTATGTGAAATCCTGTTTTAGTGTTTAGAGGATGCCTTCCTATCCTGTGGCCTGAACCTTTTCTCAGGAAACACTGTTGCCTTTGTAATTTTATGCGCTTCATTTACAACAGAACGTGTAATGTAATGCAGGGTGCAATAACAGTAATTGGATTTTTTTTTTTTTGCTACAATAAGCTGTAGAGGGAATGTTAATTGTTCACATGGGCATGGATAGTATAAGAGGCAGACTGTTTGTGTTGAGGAAATTGAATAGCTTTAGTATATGTGAGAGGAAGAAAACAGCACAAGGCCTAAAGCACTGGGCTGAATAAAGAAGGCATTGTCAATTAGGCATCTGGAGAGAGTCAGCATGCTTTGTAGCTACAATAAATGTATGACAGCTTGCAATGTGATTTATCTGAGACATAGTTCACAATTGAGCTCACGTGTAAGTATTTGAATGTGTGAGAAAGACAGGCAAGAGTAACACACGTTTTGGAACATGCTACATCTGCAGGGAATCGCATGAAAGAGCTTAAGGGGGGAAGAGAGAGAGAGAGAGAGAGAGAGAGAGAGAGAGAGAGAAAAGATGACTGACGACAAGCCGGATATCTCAGGTAATTTAAAACAAAAGACCTTGGGCAGACATTTCTGACAGTAAATCTCTTCTCCTCTGAGGACAGCCTGACTCAGCCCTATGCACAAGCATATAATTTAAGCAAACCGGTATCTAAGTTCTAAAGTGCTGCCATCTCAGGATTGTGTGAAATCACAGAAGAGTAAATATGGGGAAACACACACTTTCTCCAAGAGCATGCTATTTACTAGCATGGGTGAACAAGTCTTTATTAGTTATCCTAGTAGGCAAGTGGAAGGGTACATGGTGTCCAATCCTATGTTCTGGTTGCTATCATAGTATATTATGCTAGTTAATGATTCAGACTAGCAACCAACAAACCAATAGGCGGTGTAGAGTCTTAATTTCAGTGACAGTATTGAGCGACAATACTACAGCTTAACATTGTCAATTCCATGCAAATTAGGTATGACCTGGTAGAGCTAACAGCTCTGGTTTGAATGATCCTTTAGATCAGCCATATAGCACACATGGTCCAATCTTTTTTTCTGTTTCCTTCTCACAACATTCCTTCCTACAATTAGTTCCTATTTACTGTTCAGTGTAGCGAATAATATAGAGAAGGACAAAACGTATAATCATGTTTTCATCTTATCCTGTCAAATATGTGTTGCTGAATGCATACAGTTTGGAGATAGTAAGTTTAATTGCTATAAACATATTTGGAAGAGTCTCCATCAGGGAACAGTTATTTATTTATTTATTTTAGCAAAATAGGCTTTATGTTAAAACTGTAACGAATTTCCTATTTGACCTTATAATACATAGTTATAGAAGAGGATTAGTTAAAATCGCACTATCCAGTGTCACCCAGATGAGGATAGGTTCCCTTTTGAGCCTGGTTCCTCTCATGGTTTCTTCCTCATATTGTCTCAGTGAGAGCCCCCATCATCTCTGGATAAATTTAAAGGAATGCATTTGGAATTTTAAATGTCTTTAAAGTTGCAGTGCAATTATTGCAGTCTTTTTATATTTAACTTAAATCTAATTTGTATTATTTACATGATCTCATTATTATATTTCTAATTTTAAAAAAAATTCTCAGCTGTTCAATTGTATAAATGAGATAAATGTGTATCATACTAGAAAATGCCTTTTTTTTTTTTTTTTAAATGCCCTAAATATAAATATAAATCTTGCGTGTTCCAGGTACTGAGACTAGTGATGTGTCCACTCTGCGTAATTACAGATCATCTAATGTCTCACTTTAATGCATCTGTTTCTTCATCTATTTAGGCTAAGGTAGTCAAGACATGCAGGTCACTGCCCATACCACATTCCTTTAGCACACTTACCTACATGCACAGTAAGACTGTTCTTCAGTCAGTTTCTCAGTTATCACAGTCATCTCCAGTCCACCGTAGCAGAAGCCGCCGTGGTTCCAACCCGAGTGGGATGTGCAGTAAAGCAGAGCTCATTTCCTCCATTTGTGCAAGGAGGCAGCCATCCCTAAAGACAAATCAAAGCAAACACCAAGCTCACTTGGAAATATGTAACTGACAGTGTGAAGACAACAGCCTAATATTGACAAAGCGAGTGTCCAGGCGACTTGCGCCGGGTTCTTCTCACGCCCACTCACGTTTAAATTCCACGTTCCCATCACAGAGGTAACTGAAGTGTAACTCATCACTGAGAAGCGTGGGACTGGTGTGTGCGTGTGTGTGCATGTGTGTGCATGTGTGTGTGTGCGTGTGGGTGAGAGAGAGCTCATCCTATTGCCAGTACCATTTCAAATTTTCTTACCTTCATTCTGGTTTGAACATCCAGACTAATGAGAAATCTGAACAATTCCGTTATATAAGATTTCTTGCTTACAAACAAGTCCTTTTAAATGCTTAATAATAACTATGGCTATAAAATGTAAATAAATTAAATTATATATAAATTATGTAAACAAAATATTTAATTTCACTGTGGTGTGCCATGTTATGAGACACAAATTTGAGACAATAAAATCTGTTGTTGGGTCTGCTAGATGACGTCCCTGGGATGCAGATAATACACAAATTTTCACACACTTTCTCAGGTTTCCTCTGGTCATGGCATCCCGTGACTAACATATGCACAGAATTTTTGATTTACAATGTTTCTTTAATTAGGCTGTGAAACGTGAGTCTTTCATCTTTGGGAACATGGCTGTGATGGGGTGGCAGTGACTGCTGTGCTATTTTTTCAAGGGCAATGCCAGTTAAAGAGGGCGACATTCCTGGAATATTTTCATGCGAAAATGTGTCACCTCTTTATTCCATTAGGGCAGATCAGATTGGGTACTGACTAAAAAAGCAATTTCTCACAATACTGTTGTTTTTTGTTTTGTTTAAAAAAAAAAAAAAAAAACCCTGTTGCAGAGATGCCAATGTACAGTTTAGCTATTTATGATGAAAAATTATATATAGGAAACTTTTTTTTTTTTTTACTTTTAGCTAAAGCAGTAGTTAAATACAATTTGGCTGAAAAGAATAAATAAATGAAGCAAAAAGTATTTGAGACAACATAAAAAAATAAAAAGTTTTTCATAAAAGTAACTTTTTTGGCTTTATGTGCAGATTTTGTCTAGCAGTTTCATAACTGCTGCTTGACTCCAACATATGTAACATATATATATATATATATATTTACTGGTCGGCGTTATTTAGCATTTTGTGTTATGCATCTTTGTCCCACACTGTTATGTGTTGTCTGTCTGCATTGTTTTTTGTCTGCACTGTTTGCACTAGATTGCACTTGATGCACTTTATGTAGCTTAATGTTGTGTGTTGTAGCTCTATGTGCATTAATGTAGCACCAGGGTTCTGGAGGAACGTTGTCTCATTTTCACTGTGTACTGCATCAGCTATATATGGTAGAAATGACTATAATAGCTTCTTGACTTGACTTGATATGTTTAGTTATTTCAGGTTAAAAAAAATTATTTCTGTTTGCTATTAGTTTCTCATTACAGGCCTGTCCAGCGATCACAAGTTAGAATCCTGATGGCTGTTAGGATTCTTACTTGTGATCGCTGGACAGGCCTGTACTGAGAAATTAATAGCAAACAGAAATTATTTTTTTTAACCTGAATCTCTCTCTCACACACACACACACACACACACACACACACACACACACAAACCAATTTTTTTTCCTCCAAAGATCCAGTTCATAAATATTCAGTAACTGCTTTCTCCTGGTCAATATAATGGTGGATCCTAGAAACAACCTGGATGAGATGCCAGTCCATAAGATGAAGGAAAAAGATAAGAAAAAGAAAACACATTTACATTAACCTCAATTTGTTTATCTTAATGTGGTAATTCATTTACCCACTTGTTTTTCAGAAGGTGGGAAGAAACTGGAAACCTGGAAGAACTAAGACGTCCTGACTTAGGACGTTCTGGGGATCCTGCCGGGAAAGGGAGTGGTGCACCTCATTACATGGTGCCCGTTCCACCCCGGCACCCCCAGGGACCTGGTCTGTCAACCCTGCCACGTTCAGTGCTTCAGGTCATGGCCAGCTCCAGCAAGATCTCTCCTCGATTTCCGCCCGGCATCATAGTGGACCTGGAATACTTGCAGCCTCCTTCAAGTCTCCTAGAGCTGCAACAGGGCATAGCCTCAGCTCTAGGCCTACCAGAGGTCAGTCTCAAGAGACTGATACCCTTAGGAGACTACCCTCTGGGGCTGGCTGAGGGGGCGCAGCTTTGAGATTCCCGGTATCTCCACCGAGATGTTAGTGACCATTTTCAGTGTATACATTTTCTATACATTTACTATACATTACTATACATTTTCAGTGTATAGTGCAATCTGCACCAATTGGATCCAGATCCGGTTTGTTCAGGGCTGGAATTCCCCCATGAACAGTTTGCCAAAGGGTGGCTCTGTTCACCCTAAGGACTACGTGTCTGCCATTTCAGTGTATCATGCCCCTGTGGGCAGTTTTTGGCTAGAGACCCACTAGTGATGCGTTTTCTCCTTGGCACCCGGAGGCTGAGGCCCCTGCTGCAACCTAGAGTGCCTGCGTAGAACTTGGCCATCATGTTGGAGGCTCTATCCGAGCCCCCTGTTTTTGGGGCCGTTGACCGAGGCATCCTGGAGGCATCTTACCGTCAAGACTGTGCTCCTCCTGACCAATTGGTCTCTTAAGAGAGTAAGGGATTTACAGGCATTCTCAGTGGCCCCCTCTTTTCTGGAGTTTACTTCAGGCATATCCAGTGCCTTTCTGTACCCTTGAACAGGTAATATCCCTAAAGTGCCCTTGGTCGTCCCACGACCTATCAGGCTCCAGGAATTTTATCCTCCTTCTTTTCAGGCCCCAGACCAGGTGAAGCTCAACCAGCTGTGTCTGGTGCGAGTGCTGGACTCATACGTCCACAGAATGAGAACACTCATTCCCAAAGCGGTGTTGCCGCAGCTCGAGTTCTGAAAGGGAACATTTCTAGGTTACGTATGTAACCCTAGTTCCCTGAGGGAACGAGACGCTGCGTCTTCATGCCACACTACTGGCATCCCTACAGAGCTTCCTTCTCTCTTACAGAAGCTGACGCTGGCTTCACTCCATGTGCTTTATATAGCTTCCTGGTCGTGACATCACCACACACTTTCCATTGGACAGATTACACACGTGATTCAGAGCATGGACAACGCGGGAGCGTTCTCATAGCATTGTTGACGCAGCGTCTCATTCCCTCTTTGACGTTGTTTTTGCTACGCTGGATAACAGACTGAAAATATGTGATTCTTATGTCTGTTTTTATAGCAGCAGTGATCAAGAGATGTTCAAGAAAGACCTACACTTCGGATTTTGATCATCCAATTTTTGACTTAGCTGTCCTATTTCTGACTTAACTGTTGTGTTGTTGCTGTGTTGTTTGTTTTGCTTTCTTGTTTCCTGCTTTGTTGTTATGTGTTTTATTTGTATTTTTTTTTTTGTTTGGGTTTGCTGTTGTGTTGCTCAATTTCTTGTGTTTTTGGTCTGACTGCGGTGTTTCCAAATCTGTGGTCTTGCTTCAGAATATTCTGTTTTTGTGTTTCTGGTTTTGTTGTCACGCTATATTTGCTGTTGAGTTTTCAGATTCCCTGCTATACTTCTGAATGTATTGCTGTTTTTTCGGGTTTGGCTGTTGTGTGTTCATACTTTGCTGTCTGGTTTTGTTCGTTGTTGAGATTTTTGGTTTGTAGTCATGTTGCAAAATGTGTTGTGCTTATAGTTTGGTGGAAAGTTTTCACTGTTCACTGTTGTATTTCAGAACTGTCACATTTTTGCTTAACTGATACATTTTGTACATACTTGCCAACTGTAGTTCTATGGCACCTGCAAGTTCAATAGTACAGCTATAAACAGAGTGTGTTTTGTGTCTCTCGTGCTTATCTTCACGTGCCTTTCACTATTTCCCCTGAACTCCTTTTGATTTTTGTCCCAAATTGCTAAATATTTACCTACACGTTCAATAAAGACGCACATTTATCACTCCAAGCCTTTTTCTGACTTCAATACAAAAGAGGCTTGATGGAATGTGGAGACATTGGAAAAATACTGTTTACTTTAATATCCACCTCCAGGATTTTAAAAGAGCTGGTCTCTGTCACCCATTGACACTTTACAAGGAGAAATACTTTAATGTATATACTGCACTTGTTTGCCGCTGCTGTCGAATCATTGCTTAGGGGTTTTGCCACTGTGGCCTGTTAGCTTGCCAAACCCTCATGATGTCTTAAAAGCAATTTATTAATGTGTGAAAAGTTGCTTTGTATATAAATGCCCACAGAATTGGGTCAAGGTTGAGTCATTGGAAAATGGGCCTGGATTGGATGTGATGGATGCTCTGTTTGCTTCAGTGCTTTTTCAAAGGGGAATTGTCCTTTCCCTTTTGCTAGAGCTCAAAGTTGATTTGTTCAAGCCGGAGAGAACTCCATACAGTTACAGCCTAAAGGGAATGAATAGATCACAGAGAAGCTGTCTACTCTGAAGTCTGGATAACTTGCCCAAGCCAGTCATACCCAGTCATCTAATCTGGAGATCTATTTGACTTTCTTTTGTAGACAGTTGAATCAGGTGCTTAGAGAGCTGTAGAGCGCTGAATGTCTTTTTTTTTCATGTCAGCTCAGTTATACAATAACAAGGAAAGTAAGGAGTACTATCCAAATTTTATGCAAAACATGCAAATCTATGAAAAGTGCATTCCACAAGGCGGGTGAGAGAATGTTTGCTTAGCAGGGAGGTGATTAGTCCCTCTTTATGCATTTACTTTACTTACAGTATTTTATTTTTTTGTTATTTTGTTTGAAAATTGATCTATAACTTTTATTCTTATGTCCTCAAATGTTATGTCCTAGCTGAATGAATCTGAAAAAAAATTGCTGTTTTGCTGGAATCCACAAGAAAAACCATTCAAAGCATTATGGCATGGCTTATGACAATATGCCATATACTTAGGTTCTAACAACTAATAATATCAACATCAAAATTAGAGTAGAGATTTCTGCTTGCCATTGTCATTTTTGTGATGGTTTGAAATGTTTGTCTCGTCATCGTGAAAATCTCCTGGCAGAGGCAACCTGGGTGGGGGGTATATTATCCCACCAGTGGCAAAACAAAGCATCAGAGAATTATACACATATTTTAGAGGGAGCTTTGCCTTTTGCTGTGATGTTCACCATTTTGGTCCCATTTAAAAATGCACCAAAATTCTTTATTATAAGCTTTTATATAACAACAACTGTAAATCACTGTTGCACTAGACAACAATTACTATAAACATGAACAAGTAATTTAAACAAGATATAAACAAATGATAAAGATTTCTGATTCAGTTTTATAGATAGTATAAACCTGTCATTTTGTGGTTGGCAGTGTGAGTTCAGGTTCCTTTTTCTCTTTCTTTTAAGGCACCACAACAGATGCTATCATTAAACAATTAGAAGTATCAGGCAGCATTATCATTATCAGTCTATACTAGTCAAGGAAAAGTTTTCCAGTTGCTACATATAAAAAAATGTGCCTTCTCAATGATAAAACAACATTTTAAGGAAAGACAATACTTGTTTTCTCTCTCAGCTATCTGGCACATATAAAAAGGAAGATAAGAGAGATGCAGACCTAATTTTAGAGACAAGAACATGTCCAGAATCACTGCAGAATAAACAATAGCCATAAAGGCCTTCTCATGACAGCTTTTTCTCCTGTTTTATAGTGCAGCCAATCTGTCTTCAGGGATAAACGTTCACAATGCGATTGGAAAAGAAAATTACAGAGTTACTTTCGCTGGAGGAAGGGAGGAGAAGGAGTTACGCTATTTAGGCTTTTGTGGCATCCTGCGTGGCATGTGGCTGATGATTGAAAGCTTAAAGATATCGCAGAGGTGGAAATGCACTAATGCCAGAGTCTAGGCAAAGATAGTGGGGTTTTTAGATTTGTTTTTGAGATCCTAAAGATAATCCAAAGTTCAGAAGAATCCAGAGAGAATATATCAGCTATTTGTAAATGGCCTAATTGGCTTTTTGAGTGTATATATAGAGCTGTGGTAATGATTTCTAATTTATCTGATGCTGTCTCTCTGACCACATGCTATTTCCTCATCCCACTCTAAAACACTAATCATTGAAAAAGATCAGCTTTGCCTGCCACCCCCATTGACATGCACGCAAATACAAATACACATGCAGTAGTGTAGGAGGCTTTGTTCTAATTGCTTTTTAATTAGCAATTCCGTTGTCCCCCTTCTCGGCTGGTCCAATTACAGAGGCCATTGTCTAAATATTTAGGGGCGGCATATGCAAGCCTCATAGCCCTTCTGTAGACCACTACATGTTGCTTTGAACCTCATGGTCAATGAGGCCCACACCAAATCAGCTGTTTTGGGCCTGTTCTGTTTTTACCTCCTGCTGTTGCTCCACGTGTTTGGGACAGAAGCGGTTGAGCGTGGGATTGAAGCACATGAAGCAACATGAAGAGGCTTTAAGGCAAAAAGGTGTTTACATTCCACTGAGCACACAGGTAGATGTCTATCCACGATTGTACATTAAGCCTTTATTTATATCCAGACAAATTTGAGACCACTGAATGTAATAAATCATAGAGGGCTCATTTAAGACAATTTACCATGGGGTGGTGGAGGGGGTGGAGTTTGTTATAGGCCCTCTGAAAGCTTCAAAGCACCTTTTCTGGCAGGCCTTCTTTTCTGTTTACTGTGTGTCATTTGTGCAACACATATTACCACTTGTTATTTTTGTAAAGCGATTCCACTGACCTGTGTTATGACTGATTGCATTGTTTTGTCTCTCCATAATTGTGTTGTGATCAAATAGCCACTAATTCCTGTCTCAATCTTCCACTAATTTGGCTCCACGCAAATGACACAGGCGGGTTTTTTTGTTGTTGTTTGTTTTTGGAATTCGGTTACACTTTACCTGCAACAAACACGAGAGTTCCACAAGTGTTTTTTTCCTTCCTGACCTCCCCAACATCTGCTTCACGCAGTCTGAGTAGCCCACAGGCTCCCCATGGAACCCATATGCCAGCCAGCAGGCCTTGCCACCCAGATAGCTGCCCCCAGCATTGCTGCTCAACACAGACACAAGGATGCCAGCGAGTCTGACTGTTTCGAGAAGCAGCTGGGTTTACACTCACACCCTCACACATACACATACACTCATAGAAATCCACATCCATACGAAAAAGCAGCTGGATCCACCCTCAGAATCCAGCATCTGATAACGTTCCCTTTTTCTGTACGATTGCACCAGGGGGAGAAGGGAAACGAGAGGAGGGTGGAGAAGAATTTGCCTGTCGAAAGAATGATAAGGTTGCTGAGGGGTTTTTTTTGGTTTCCAAAAGACAAGATAACATACAGACAGAAGAACATCTTCATTTATGTTTTGAATACATGTGACCAGTGCCTGCTACACCAACTGTGCCAATTAACCAGCAAGTCGCTTTGATTTTGTGCAAACCAGACTCCCAATTACACCGAATGTGGGCTAATAGCCCCTGGAGAGAATTGGGTCAACTATGTTGCAGCTACACATACGTGATAATTTTTTATTATGGTACTATTCCTAGGCACGTCATGGGACAGATAAGGGGCCGAGTGGTCACTTTCTTCGATTTTACTTATCAGTTTCACTCCATGGTAACATTGCTCAGTCTTTCTCTTTTTCTCAGTCTTTCGGTCTGCCTGTTGTCCCAGTCCCCCTCTTGTCCACCCTCTGCCACCCATGCCGACAGCTGCCTGCTTGGCAAATGCCTTGGCATGCAGTAATTAGTGTAAGGGTGGTAGGGGGCACTGTGAGGGGGGTACAGTTTTGTTTTCGAGAGCGAATAGTTGGTGTGCTGTGTCCAGCTGGCTGTTCCTAGCTTAACAGGCTGGGCTTTGTGAAGTCTGACAGCTGCATGGAGACCTTGTGTGTCTTTATGTGTGTGTGACTGTGAGGTGTGTGTGTGCACATACATATGTCCATGCTTGACCAGAAAAAAAAAATGGTCAGTTTCTTTATCAGTTACAGTGTACAGTCATTTGTACTGCATGGAAATCTGAAGTTGAGTGTTGTCCAACAACATCATGACTCTTATTCATTCTATACCATAGAAGCTAAACATTTCTGTTTTTCTAAGGGAATATCACATTTTATATCTGACCAGTTTCTACTTACCTTTAATACTTTGAAACATCCAAGAAACAAGTTTCTGTTATTACTTATAAGCTATAAAAAATCTTCCAAAATGCAAATAATCACTTGTAATCACTTGTAACTTGTAATTTTTATTTAAAATCCCCAAAGCATTTGTGTGCCAGAAGTTACGGTTTTACATCTAACACTGGAAACTCCTTTTATATCAGTAATTACACGTTTTCTTTTATCCGGTTTGTAAAAAGTGTCCTCTATGTCAGCGGTCCCCAAACTTTTTTTGCGCCACGGACAGGTTTAATGTCAGACATTATTTTTATGGACCGGCCTTTGAGGTGTGGCGGATAAATACAGCAAAATAAAATGATACGACTGGCATAAAAACTGAAATCTTCGCAAATATAATAATAAACGTGAATCCACTGTGTTGTTTTTGTTCATTTTGCTAGCTTGGGGGTTTCAATTTAGCAGTAATGTATTATGTGTTACTGGCCGGAGCAGCCCCTTTAAGAAGGTAGCGGATGTAGGTAAGACATGTGACAGAGGCAAGCATCTTGACATGCATTAGGAGTGAGTCATAAACAGATGTGGTGGATAGAATCCAGTAATTTTCCAAAATAAAACATCGTTCATAATCAAATAATAAATAAAACGGAAATAATGTAAGTTATGTATTCTTTCTGTGCCGTCTGGTACCAATTGGCCTGGGGATTGGGGACCACTGCTTTATTTAATTCTTTGCATAATGTATGGCATTAAAATGAGTATTAATGAGTGAATTCATTTTGCAGCTGCAACTACTGTATTATCCAAACTGTTGTTATAGACAACTAATTAACACTTTCTCTCCAGAATTCAACAGTGCTTTGTGTAAGGAATAAAAGCTTTTAAAGAGACCATGAAGAAAGAGACACTGAATCAGAGCAGCCATTGTGTTTCCTGTTTAACTGAATAAAAAAAAAAAAAAACTTTCTTTAGATTAAGTGGATATTTCTGCCCCAAAATCCTTCTGGCCCAGCTCGCATGCTCCCTTAGTCTAACCCTGTCTAAATGATCTGAACTCGCCCTGCTGATCCAACTCTCTGTGCTACTTCCTTTCCCATCATTAAACTCAAAGTAACCCAGCCGGCTGATGTTTGATACAAACCGATCGGAAGCACCCTGCCTATCATAACTAAATGAGGGGTGTAATGAAGTAGATCATAGATGGGGGTGGTTCTCACAGCTTTGATGTGTGAATGATTCATCAGAAGAACTGCTATCTCTCTTCTCAGCAATAAGTGACTTGTGGTTATGATGGTAGTGAGCACATTTGTTATAAAGTGGTTGCAGTAAAACCCTAAAACGCCCTTCCCTTTGCACAGTTCGATCATAAATGCCATGATTCTCTTCGTGTCCTTTGGCTAGGGAAAGAGATGAATGGACCAGTGATGCCTTCAAGTCCTCCTCGGAAGTTCTTGTGTACGAGTTTGGAGGTGGTGATTACGATGTGGTGTGTATTCAAGTGGTTTTGGTTGGAAATATTGACAGTGTGCAAAACATAACTTTTGTTTTTATTTGTTTTTATATTATCAAAGACAAGATATTTATTTTGAATACGTAAAGGAAATGAAGAACTAAATAGAATCTTACTATCTGCCCTACACTTCAATATCAGCAGCTACAATGACTTTGTTACTACATGCTGCCAACTCAGAAAGTTGACTTGGAAACTCAATAATCAATACTTTCAGTGGCATAATTGTGTGATTTATGACATTACAATCTATTAACTAAGGGGTTCATGAGTTCCTATTGTGCTTTCTGGGGTAGGATTTGTAGATCCTGCATGCCCGGAGGCACTCGTAACTTATAGCTTGTTTAGATTGCTCTGCACACACACAACAAGCATGCAAACCTGAGCATGGTTCCTCTTATTCCTTTTAAAATGGGACCCCTGGCACTATGCTCTGTGGTCTGCCAGAGTGGGGGACTGATAGGGATGGGCTGACTGTCAATCTAGTTAGCTTTTCCTTCGATGGGCTTCCATCAAACTTTCTTTGAACCCTTCATCCATGGTCGTGGTGCTAGCTGATTACCTTCCTTTGGCTATGTAAATCACTCCCACTAGCTCCACACCATAACAATGGATCTTTTTATCTGGGCGGCTTCTGGTCCTGAAAAAGGGATTATGACTGTTTAAAAAAGCCAGTCATCTCAAATCAGCCTTATTATATTGAGCTTTAAGTTGCACAGCCTTATGTGTGTTTCTGTCCAGAGGCCATTTTAGGTCCCTGTTTCTAGGCCTCAGTAAAAACATCTGTTTGTCATCCATAAACACAGTTAACAGCATTATAACATCATTATAAAAATGATGGTTCTTTCACTCTGTCCTCCCCACCAAGACCCACATGTGTCAGAAAGACAGTAAAGGAGGATCCCAGAGGAGCTGCCAGGAGCTTTCTGGGTTGAAGCTGCATGTTTTACTCTCATTTCTGGGGAAGCCCAAAGAACTGTGTTTAAGTAATTGGATTACTTGGTGTGGCATTCCAATAAGTTATCATTGTGTGTCTTGCTAGAACAGGCCATAGTAAATACCTTGCTTGCAGAGACAAGCAGATGATTAAAAAATACACAGAAATAAAGCTGAAATAGGTCAAGGACGTTTTGATGAGAAAAAGAACCACCTGTCTAAAGTTACACCTGCCATGAATTATATCTGTTTAACTTTTTAAAGTCCCCATGGAATGGTTTCTGTGATTCAGCTATATATGGTGATGTAGTTCATTTTAAAACAGAATTTCAGAAGGGTGATGTGACGCTGAAATGCTTAAGTGACAGCCATTACTGTGCAAGATATGCCATACTGACAGCAAATCTAAACAAACCTGGCAGTAGCTTACTGATCTGTCTGAATTTAAAGAACAGCAAGCAGATTCATGAGAATCTTATCAGAGCAGGATTTACTCAGTTTGAGCAAGTGACTAATGTTTAGTGTAAATGAGACCCAAGTTAGTAAAGTATCTCTAAAACATGCCTGTCAAACAACAACAACTGTATATAAATTTCACCCCCATCAAAATGAATAAACTCAAATAGTTTTTACCAATACTTAATTCATTATTTTTTATTATTTTATTTAATTTATATTAGTTGACTGAAAGGACGAGTTTTACTTTTAATATATTTTATACGATTTTCCAAATCAAACATCCTGTTTTTAAAACTGGCTTCCATTCTTCACTGTTTGATGTACACTGACTAACCCTGTGACAAATGTCGTAGCTGGAAAAGGTGGGTTTTTTGGGGGGATTTTGGATAAAGCACATTGTAGCTGATGGCATACCTAGTTGAGGGACAGTAAAAGTAAAAAAAAATTCTAATAAAACAGACTTTTGGAAGCTTATATGCTTAATTTACAATGTTTTAAAAGTTTACACATCACTCAAATAATTATCTGGGTACATCCCTTAAATATGGAGAAACAGCAATCAGTAGTAATTTCTATCCTGTTTTTTGGCCTGAACTACAGAGGCGAGTGCAGCAATGTTCTGCACTTACACAGTATTGGAAAGGCACAGTGTTTGTCAGCCAAAAAACATCTTAACTTGTGATCAGTAAAAGCAACCTTCTAGCTTCCAGCACACACTCCCTCACAAAGCAGTCAGCCCTATAAAAAAGGAGTGGGATCCTTAAGCAGCAAACGAGCTTGATCCTTGACTACACAATGCCCAATTCAAAGCAACACGGGCACAACACCGCCAGCCAACATTGGTTTCTAAATAATCAGGCGATTGGGCCCCACACTTTGGCGCGCTCCAGGACAAAGGAGGAAAGGGTGCGAGGGCCCATGTGAGCTCGGCACACAGAGGCAGCCAGGCAGCGTGGCTCGTCTTTAACGAGCGCTCGCTGATTGAAAGCTCCAATTGTGGCCCGCGCCTCGGCACGCCGCTCCGGCCACGCATTCATCCTTACTTCCTGGGGCTTTTGTGCGTTAGCAAGGCTTTGGGTGGACAGGGGAGGGTGGAAAGGGGGCACCCGACCCGGAACATTGGCACGACATGGTGGGCCCCCACAGGAGCGCCTCTACCATCTGCCGCAGTAATTCAGCCGCCCGCATGCCAGAGCAGCCACGCGGCCTGCTTACGCAACGCTGCTTGCCCTGGGCCTCAGTACAACAAAGACCAGAAACAAACACCATGGGCCAGCTTGGAATTTTTCCTCAAATGGGGCCCACTTTCTTTTCAGGAGCCCTCCAAGAAGCAACTGGCCCCTTTTTGCCCTCCACTCCCATCAGCTCAGCTCCTGGTGGATTCCTTGTAGCGCCACCTCATAATCTTACAATTGTATCTAGTAATTCAGGAAACACATTTTTTTTCTTGTTTTCTGAGTTGCAAAGGGACTCTTTCATTTATCATTCTTTCCCTGCTGACCCATAATACATGAGACATATCCAGAGACTGTCTCCATCTATCCAGTAATGCCCGGAGTACACCCTCTAACGGGAAACTGAGTCAGTGTTTTTAAATTTGGGTGACATTCTTTTAGAATTACTTTTTCAAGGTCCCATTTTAAGCATGCACTTGTAGACAGTTGCAGGACCACAGGCATGTTGCCCTTTATTTTTATGCTTCTGTTCTCTTTGTCACTGTTGTTTTATATGTACTTCTTTAAGACTTCTATAAAATCCACATGTGGTATTCTTTGCCTGGCTGACATGCTATAACATACACTGAGGCCAAAATGACTACTGGTCTAGTTGGTACTCCTTTTGGAATCTGTTATTTGATGGAAGAAATCTTTCCTAGATTCAAACATTCAAATTAAGATACTAACGATATCTCTTCACTGGGAAGATTATGTGGGTAAGACAAACCTTTACTCTTGATTTTAATTACATTTTCCTTGGCTTATGAAGGTTTTTAAATATGGGCTTGATTATGTGACAGGACAATAAAGAGAACCACATGCCCCACAGTGTCGCTGCCAAATGCCCTGTGTGGGGTCACAAGGCAGTCTTCTCAACTAGTTCTTCAGAGTCAGTCCTGTGCAGTACAATCTGATGCACAAAGTTGATTCTTGAGCATGTAAACAACTGGCACCTTAGGCTCAATCCCCTTAATATTTTGTTATTTTTGAGCATGCTGTGAATAGTATTTCTGTAGCTAGGAATATATTTGCATTATAGAGTTAAAAAAGTGAAAAATCTCTGAATATTGTCAATATTTTTACGAGTGTGTGTATTTCACAGTGGAAAAGGAGAAATAGTCAAAAGCTCATTTTATATTTATATATATATATATATATATATATATATATATATATATATATATATATATATATATATATATATATAGATAGATATAGATATAGATATTCATATATCTTTAGTAACTGTTAAATATTGGTCAGGGTCAAGTTTGTCCAAAGGTATAAAGATTGATATGTGTTTTTTGAAGGAACTACTACCAATGTTACATTTGGGTCTTATCCAAAACTGTTATTAGTGTGCTTTGTACTGCCAGTCCATGGGGTAACAAATTGATCAGCAGCCATAATCATCTACATTCACAGCCTTTGGAAAAACTGCAGGTTGGCTTTTATGCAAGTGTAAAAAAAAGTTAGTTTACATTTTTATTTTTTTATTTTTTTTCTTTTGGAGCTTTGTTTTCATAATATATATAGCATATAAATGTGGATGGGATCTTTGTCATGCCAAAGAATGCGTGGGAGTCATTTATGACTTCACATTGATTCATCTTTTTGTTGACCTATTGTGCACTTGACCGGACGACTGGCTTCTTGGTGTGGCTGTTTGAAATGTAGTGAATAATAATATGGAAACAATCTTATCATATCAACAGATTTCACCCACGCACTTTTTCTAGCTTCATAATGGCAAAATATGTAACCGATTTATCTTTTGTGTATTGTTGGCACTTTTTTTTATCATATGTACTGGTAATAAAGCTGCACCCAGTAAAAGTGAAAGTTAAAGTTGGAAGATGGTCCGCTTCCAAGAAATCACCCACCCATTGTATCAGTTTAAAAGTGGGAGTCTAAAAGCCAGGGTAACTAGGTTAATTAAATACAGGCTTGTGCTATTATTTATCAACTAACCAGAGTGAAAAGGAGCTCCTCCCCCTGCTTGCCTATTCACCTTTTTTAGCTGGAGTGTGCATAGCAGGCTCCACATCACAAAACACCAGACCGTGTTTGATCAAAAAATGCATATTTAGTTTTGTTGATTTTTTTAAAACATTGTCAAAGGGACAGAGGAAAAGGAAGTACATGTTTTTAAAAGGCGTGTCACGGGTCAGATTCAATATAATAAATGCTCTGCATGTCTTTAGGATATGGAAGACTGATGGTATTTAAAAAATAATCCTTCTGTTAGAAACAAAACACAGCAGTCAATGCTAAGACTAATCTATTTGCCATGTTGATTCATTTACTCTGTGTACTCTACCATGTGCATAGACAGATTTGCTTGTATGACTGTGTGTAATTAGGAAAGTTGCATTGTCTATAATGTTAAACTTCAGAATGTCAACTTTAATTGGTTTCCATTTCTGGGGACTGTAAGTAATTTTCAATTTTAACTGATTCTTGGCCAGCTGTTTGTCATTGCCTCAGTAGAATGCTAAGGAGCAGTCATGAGCATTTTCTAAATATGGAATTTGCATCTAGAGTGTGTTTTTGACAAATGTTTCAGTGACAGTAAGGCAGTCCATCATAAGGCAGAAAAATCAGAATGAATGAATATCTGCTTTTGCACATACACTATGCAGAATATCATTATTAATTGAACTTAATTTAATGACAATAAGTTTAGGGTTTAGGGTTAAATGCAGGCTGCAGTTAATAGTATAACATTAAATTTTACTGAGACAGGACATGATATAAATCCCAGAAAATATAAGGCTTATCTATAAAGCTATGCATGTGCTAGAAAATATGCAAATACTCGCTGAGTAAAAATAAATTAGCTGAGTGAAGGATGAACAAGAAAAGAACATGACATTACAGCTTTTGGAGCATTCATGAGAATAAAATTCTTCATCCAAGGAAATCTACAATCTGGGATGTGTAATTTTTAAGGCCTTCTCAAAAATGGGGCATACATACACATAATAAACAACTACAAATTTTTGAAATAAAAACTACAATAAACTAACTGATCAGGTAAACATGCCATGTGTAATGGGTCCTTAATGTGAAATACTGTTTAAATGCTGCAAGTGTGAATAAAGCTGAAAACCTGCACATTACTGGGAAAATAGTCTTATGAGTGCTTGCTACAAAAAAGTCAGGAAGAACAACTTTCATTTATAGTGTGTAGTAGGCAAATAGAAAATTGTCTCACTTACTAACCACCAACGGCTTTACATAAAAGCTTTTAACAAATTTGTTACAGTTTTGCATGTGTTCGTGCTAGATTTAGCTTTTAAACGCTAGCGTGCAAAGTGCAGTAATAAGCAATAAGAAGCTCATTGCAAGAAAGGTGCAAAATTTATATCTGTCATTTAGTCCTGCTGCCAGAAATCAGAGGTTGAGGTATATTAATAACATTTTATGCTCAATTATATCCAAGACCCGGACACAATGAATGTTTATGATAAGTGTAGTAACTTTCCAGTCATCTTTGAGGCCTGTGCATCTGTCCAGCAAAACATTTTATTTGATTAATTTTGGTTTAACAAAGCTTATCCAAAATGTAACAAGTGTTTAATGTATTTCTAATGCATTTTTATACTGTGTCAGATAGATGTACACAATTCTGATAATCCCTATACTGTAAGTATTATGAGCAGCATGGGTCGCGGACAAGAAACTTGCAGACTGCTTTGGTGTGTAGAAGAATGCCACGTATTGGAGGAGGTAAATCTCCGGCTCGTTTTTTTTGCTCTCACTTGTATGACCTTTTGCGGATCCCCAACTGCATTGTTCAGTAATGGCTGGTTGAACAGTCGCACCCTCCTCTCTGTGTGGTTACCTGATCCCTTGCAGCAAACACAGTGTGTTCACATGGGACTGCTCATACCAAAGTACACCTACACAATCGACTCCCTTTTCATTTTGCTCTTTCATTGAGTGTACACATGTGTGTGAACGTGAGCTTAGGTGAGTGTGTAGGGGTGTGAAGATAAAACACATACCGCACTTTGATAATGATAATGATAAGGATGCTAAGTCATTTTGCATAATAACAATATTTATAATATATTTGCAATGGCATACAATGATAGTTGTTTATATTATTATGATTATGATCATACAATCTCATATATAAGCTACATACAATATGTAAGGATCTATTCTGTCTAATTAACAATCATTTTCTCATGTCAATCACATGTCGATGACCTTGAAGCCTCTAACTTGGCTTGCCTTTGTCAATCAGTAAGGTTTACCTTAAGTAAATCCTACACCATGGTCTGGAATGCAGGTGTGTCTGTCTTTGCGCAGCAACCACAGTGTGCCTTTTTTTGTTGCTGCCGTAATCTACTGCATTTCATACCTACCAGAATGCACCTTTCCCTTAGTGCTGAAACCCTTCTTGTCATAATTTATGCCACAGGGTGTTTGTGTAGTCTGGAGTTCAGACTCTGCTTGGTGTTGAACACTCACTTTTGTTATGATCTCTTGTCAGATCTTAGCACCGGAAGGATGGGCCCTCGTATAGCAGCATGTCTATGGGGGCCATACAAAGGTAAAGAATTTAGCAGAACTCCTGGTGCTGGGGAGCTGGGGGGTGATGAGACATGCAACATACCTGGGTACGGGCCCTCACACAAGCACTGGGGCAGCACCGAGGTCACTCCATATATGGTTTCTGCAATCTAGATCACACAGCTTGGATAACTGTAAATGGAGCTGGGCAATGGAAAACAGAACAAGGGAACTAGGTGCAAGATGCAGTATAAGGTATAGACTCCAAAGATTCCTGCCCCTATACCTGCATGCTTACACTACATATAGCATTCTATGCTTGAACTAATGTTTATAAAAGTAATGTATTAGTTGCTTATGACCTTCCCACCAGGCATGGAGCAAGTTAGCTCTCTTGTATGTATTCACATAATTGATTGGAATGTCCTGGGGGTATGAAAGACTGCTTTAATGAACCTGAAAAAGAAAAAGTTGTCTGCTATGTTCTGATGCCTGTAAATGGTTAAAAAGTTTTGGCTTTAAAGAAGGGCTGGAAGCAGATTTAGCCTCAAACGATAGAAACATAAAAAATCACTCTACTTTATTGACTTGTAGCTGGCTCTGTCTTTAGGAGAAACATTTCATTACATAAGATATGTTCATGACAAAATTAAGTCGATATATCTAATAACAGACACCAGCTATTTTAGAGGTGTTTGTTACTTCAATTTGGAATTTGAGTAAATTCTTGACATATACAGATATTTCGACCTGATGTGAGTTTTTTGTTTTTTACATTAACTAAACCAGTAACTACAAAATTAACAAACCACAACACCATATAAGCTAGCAAAAAAAATAACATGGTAATTGCCCAGCAGTTGCAGCTTAGTGGTGATGGGATTAAAACTCATGACATTCTGATCAGAAATCCGAAATTTCAACCACAGTGCTACCTCTTCCCTTAACTGCATGTTAAAGATTTATTGTGGTGGTGCTATGCCTTCATGTCGTGCATTTAAATGATTTAACGCACACCGAGTGTTTACTCATACCATTTTGCTGTAAAAATTTTCATTGTGATTGTTCAGACATATCAAAAGCAGGGTCTCTGCCTTTAGTTCCAGTTTAGTTTACATCACAGGTTTACATGTATTTAATTCAAAACAATGTTTTCAGCTAATTAACAGGAAGGTTTATGAAAAAGTTTATTTTTCACCTATAAAAAGAGCCTACAGCATCAGTAATAAGTTTTCTTTTAGTGGAGTTCAGGAGTGTTCAGGATTGAGAACTTGGCGTTTCTCCATAACAATTAAAAGCAGCACAGACCAGTGAGAAAACGACTGTTGATAGCTGTGACTGAAACACCCAAATATATAAAAACAGTGAAAAAACCTATTATGTGTCATTATATAATAAATAAAATAATTGATGTAAATAATAATGTCTGGCAAATTGTTTTGCTTCTAACATACAACAATTCACTACAAGCTAATTCAATTATACAGTACTTTTTGTTAGCTGTGTTAAACTTTTTTGTGACAGTGTGCTATTTCTGTCATTGTTCAAGACACTAACCCACAGCACTGCATGCTAAGTAAAGGTTTTGCAGCAAGTAAAGGTTACACTTGACACGGGAAGTACGGAAACACATTGAACATACTTGCCTACATATTTATGAGAGGAAACGCCTCCTGAGCAGGACAATTACTTCTTCTGAGCCCTTTCTTTGATTTCACATAAATAAACATAGAAGAAGAAGGAAACAATGACTTTGTTTAAATCATTGGTTTATTTACACTAGTATATCGCTGCAACTTGTGTGATTACTTCCTTAAAGAAAGTCTAAAAATACACTTTTTTTTACACTGAAGCATTTTTAGCCTTTAAATCATTTTAGCATGCTTGGTGGAGCGTGTAACCTTACTGACAATTACTATCCTAGCTCCTTTAGCCTAGTTTGCTAGCTACATAAGCTTTTTTTTTTTTTTACAACAAAGATAATATAAAGCTATATATATATATATATATATATATATATCAAACCTTTCTCAAAGCTTCTTGTGTTCGCTCAATAACAAGGATATATTTTCACTAACATTTTGTCTTCCAGCACCACAAAACAGATCAAAACACATAATTATACATTCTGAAAATGGATGAACAACTAAGAAACAAACTAAATGTTTTATAGCACAGTACAGGTGTGAATCCTGTCTGGTCTCTTGCAATCAATATAAATCCTATATGCAATCAAATAAATGAATTTGTACTGCTGAAATTCATAGATGCCATACAGAAGAAAGTAATTTCTTTTTGCATTTTCAGTCACTGGAATTCAAACCATAGTTTATATCAAGAAATCCAGAAACTGTGCGCCATCATACTGACAACATGACTAAACATTTTGAATATTTTGTTTGTGAACAATGACAAAGGGACTTTTCATTTTGATGGGAATGCCATGTTCATTGACACAAATACTTACTTTTGAGAAATGAACTAAGGATTTTGAGAAAAATACAGACTTTTGCAAGAAATCCAATGTTTTGTGCTGTTTGTACAAATTGTTTTAAGAATGCACTTATTGGTTTGCAAATATAAAGGATGATTTGAGAAATGCTCCCAAGCAAAAAAAAAAGTGAAAATGAGAAAAACTGTAATCAGTGCAAAACTTGCCAATCACAGGTGTTTGTTAATAAATGTATACGATAGCCTGTGGTTAGTGCTCTCCTCCCAGCATGTTCAACTGCCCTGTGACTTTGCTACGAGCAGATTAGATAACTGGCTTCAGAGGAAGTTTACCAGCTTTCATCCACTCAGATTAGTAGCTGTTATGTGACAGGGTACAACTGGTAAGTGGGTGGGATTTGGTGATGACTAAATTAAAAATTATCAGTGGAAACAAAAAGCTCTTGACACTTGACATCTTGTTGTATTATTAAAACATAATTAAGCATCATGAATGGAATAGAATCAAAAATTCCAGATGTTTTAATGTCATGTTAGAGTGACATATAATTTGTAACTACATGACTCATCAGCCCATGCACATCACATGGCCACACTAAGCACTCACCTTTGTCCTGGTTCACCCAATTAGTATCATTATTCTTTTGAGTTCGGGTGTTTCTCTGTTTAGTGTTTGGTGTGTATACCTAAAATGTTCCTTACCACATGGTCATAGTATGTGTTTTATTCTAAACCCTGCAGGTTTTTTTTGTCTAATATAAGATTGCCTGTCCATGCATCATCTTACACCTCCACATATTCTTCTATCTGAAAGTTACCATCATGCACATCTAAATCTAACTGTCATTGTCATATCATGACATAACACATAATCTGAGCTGCATCAATATAAAAAGCTGTGGTTTTTTTTTTTATCATATTCTGTTTTATATTTTAATTTCTAAATAAACCCAATATTTTGTAATTCTAACTTGACACAACTAATCAGTTACTAAAGTGAATGAAAAATGGACAGCAATCATTATGTTTCAGCTCATTTAACTCTCATCTTTGAAGTATGCAGAGTATAACTTATTGAGCCACATATCTCCTAATACTCAGAGAAAAATCATTAGGCTTACTCCATGCCTGCTTTGTAATGACTTGAGAGTGGGCCAAGATGTGAATGGCTGCCATTGTCAGGACTTTGATGGAACTACTGATATTTGGGGCCCAGATGAAGCCATGTTCTGTGTGAAACAGGAAACAGAATCCTAACCTCCTAACCTCCTGACCTCAGGTTTGATGAACCTCTAACACATGTGGCATGGTGCTCAAAGTTTTATGGATCATTTTGTTCAGGATATGCAGGACCTTGCTGTCCCCTGCTAAAAAGATACACAAAAGTCTATGATGTAAAGCCTGGGGCTGATTTCTTTCTAGCCCAACCTGCTAACTCATAGTAGTCATGTCAAAATTATTAGCACATGAGATTTATTGTGCATTTTTCACAAGACATTAAAGATATAATAATGAGTATCCATCCATTGAAAGTACACTTTACACAAATATCAAACCTGTACATTTTGTATAGTTTGGATGAAAGAACTCTACTCAATGAATACAGCTTAATTACAGACTTGCGTTAAAAGTTTAAAAGTTTTTAAAGTTTAAAAGAAAATATGCATATCATTTACATTTACATTTATGGCAGACACACTTATTAAGAGCAACTTTTGGAGTGGTAAAAAAAGTAAGGGGGAGTGGTAACTGGTTAAGGTGGTTAAGTGGTTAAGGTGCTGGGTTACTGATCGGAAGGTCGTTGGTTCAAGCCCCAGAATCACCAAGCTGCCACTCTTGGGCCCTCGAGCAAGGCCCTTAACCCTCTGTGCTCCAGGGGCACCATATCATGGCCGACCCTGCGCTCTGACCCCAGTTTCCTGGGATACAAGAACAAATTTCACTCTGCTCTAATGTATATGTGACAAATGAAGCCCATTTTTTTTTACATACAAAAGTGCTTTAAAATCTCTATCAATAAATGTACTCTGCTACTGGTTCACTAAGTCACAGACTAAGAATACAACAGAATATATCAGTCTAGAAACTCTGTTGGGGAAGTCATATAGTTGTGGTTGTTTTGGTGCTAACTTCAGTCTTCAAATTACTTTGTTTGTAATAGTTTTATGCCTATCAAGACCCTGCATGTTCACCTGCAATGGTTTTATGTTAATAACACAGACCTACTGAAAGTGTCAAAACTTTTAACTGTTACATTTAATATCGTGAGCAGTCATCAATGGTTACATTTACAGATAATATATAGACTTGACAACTAAAATTTTAAAGAAAAATTGTGCCTATATAAAGGTTTACATGTTTAATTGCTTTTTGAAAATATCAACAGAATTTAGTGCTGAACTGCGGCTCCTCATTGTAGCTAATATTATGAAAGAAAAAAGTGCTTAAATTTAAGTTTAGACTGTTGCAAATTTTGCAACTTCTGCTTGTATACTGATAATTTTCTTTGACTGTGCTGAATTCCTACCAAGGCCTGCTCTTTATCTCAGAGCACCAATGTCTGTTTAATAGATTAGTCAGGGAGACTGGGTGAGTTTACACCTCACTTAAACTGTTAATAAATTGTTGCTTAAATAAGAATTGAAATACCATACTTGTGTCTGTGTATTCCAATGTGTGACTGAAGGCTTTTGTACTGTGGGTTTTGGTTTATGCAAACAGCAAGCTCTTATGCATTCTTTAAAATTGTGACAATTTTGCAAGTCTCTTCTTTCAAGGTGACATTCACCCAGCAGTTGAGGGTTGTTGTTGAGGGTCCTTGTATTACCTCTGTGGCAACACTTTTCTTGCCTAACTGTCATGTCAAAGTGTAAAACTTTATTGTAATAGTGTGAAATCTCATTCCTATTCATTTGCATTTACATGTAATTAAGGTAAGACTGCTAACTTGCGATAGATAGATAGATAGATAGATAGATAGATAGATAGATAGATAGATAGATAGATAGATAGATAGATAGATAGATAGATAGATAGATAGATAGATTGTTGGATAGATTGTTGGATAGATAGTTAGACAGATAGATCGCTATAGCATCAGTCAGTTTCTTGATTTATCTGCATTATAGGAACTCAATGAATCATTTTCATTAAAGGAGGTTGTGATTTTAATTTAAATCACAGATCATTTGGTTTCACTTTATGAGCCGTTAGGGGTGGATCTAAGATTTCCAACATCTAAGACCCCATTTTGAGAAAGGTGGGTAACAGAATGAGCTTGTTATTAGCCAAACTGTTTTTTACAGTACTGTGACATCACATATTATTACAATGGAATTTGTTACGGCTACTATCAAGCATATCTATAATTTTATTTAAAATTACTTTTAAAAGCCTGTTTAAATAAATAACTTCATCTATAAAGTATGCTTTATATTCCTTACTGTTCAGGTATTAAATTTAGTGGAGTTGAATTTAAAGGTTCTTGAGCTTTACCTTTAAGAGTAGAATGCTACAAGAAACAAAACCCACACACTTTGATAACCGTCAAACATTCCAGTAGTTCTTAAACGGAATTAAGATTCCAAGAAACCAGTTTTAAGTAAACATAGTCGCATGTAGTGTTTAGGTTGGGGTTTTCTCACTTTACATATCTTTTTTAAGCCAGGAGACGATGTGTCTGGTTGTGTCGCTATGCTGAATTTAGACTTTTTTTCTACAGTCTTAGTGATGTGTGGGAGAGGACCTCATAGGGTGGTGGTGTCAGATTTGACACCTTCAGCTTCTCATAGCAAGAGCACAAAAGCAATGACATGGAGGCTTTTACTCTGTGGTCTTTACCAAGGAGCTGTGAACACCATTGATTCCCCTCATTCCCAACTATAGATCCTACATCCTCTATAAAGCTATTCAGGAGCAGGCCCTCCCCTTTCAACATCTCCCTCTGTCCCTGCATCACACTGTAAAAGTCTTCTTCCTTTTGTGCACATATGAGTGTGTGTGACGAGTGTGTTGGGGTGAGGGGGTCTGTCTTGCGTGGTCGTGTGTGGGGAAGGATAAAGGTGGAGTTATGTTTAGCCTCTCTATTGTCTACGAGACAGGAAGGAAGAGTGTCCTGAACAACAAATGGGAGCAGGTCTGACTTTCCTCGCCATTGCTCTGAGCCATTAGAGTCCAGACATGGCCAGAGAGGAGCCGAGGGTGGATAGGTCAAGAGTGTAAGCCCCTGCTGCTCTATTAAGGATATGGAGACACCCCCCCACCCCCTGTGTCCTCACTTTGTCCACTCCCACTGTCAATGTCGCTTGGAGAACAACTAGTTCTATTGTATGTAAATAGGATGATGGCTTCCTATGCATGAAACTGGAGCGATACATTACTCCATAAATAGCACTTTCTCTGAAAACGGGAAGACATTCTGTATGACTTATTCTGTAATATTTCACAGAGCCATTAAATTCACTGATCTGATTGGTTAGAAGGTGTGCATAATTTTTTTTATATAACAGCATTACATGGGCAGTAGTTCCGACAGTGAGAGCTTTAATATTAATGTGACTTTTTAAATGTATTCTTTTCTATAGTAACATTTCCTACACAGGACCTGTGCTGCAAACATTCCACATAATCTAAATCTACTAATAAATGGATTTTATATATATATATATATATATATATATATATATATATATATATATATATATATATATATATATATATATTTTTTTTTTTTGTGTAACATTATTTAATATTTATGATGATTTGAGGGGAAAGGGGTGGTGGTGATGATGAAGATGAAGATAATGGAAGCTCTGGATAATGGATTCTGGCAAATCATGTCAATGTAAATAATTTGCATGACTTCTAGTACAGTAAAGGTCAAAAAGACAGGGGTTAACACTTCACACCCATTTTTCTAAAGTAAAAAGATTTTTCTTTTTGAAAAAGCATTTTCTTCTTGGAACTGCTACTCAACGATATCTAAGTTTGGCTTAATGATGCCTCTTCAGTAATCCTAAAAGTCCATAAGGCCATTTATAAATAATGTGTGTGATAAAGATTCAAGCTATGTTGAAAATTGGCTTTTTTATTAATAATTTTACACCATTGCATTTTTGACATGAACACATATCTTTTGTCTGCACTTTTAGAACACATAAAGCTCACAAAAAGCTACTTGAATGGCACTTGTGGTTAATGTTTTTGTTGTACTACAGTGAAGGTTTTCAACAGAAATTGAAAGTGAATAGAGTGATTAAGATGGTAGGTGACTAATTAGAGCGATAGCACTAGTTTTGACTAGTAATAAGTGATAAGCAAGGTCAATGCTACAGTTTTGACCAACTAATGTTTCTGTACATCATTTGCTTTTAATTCAATAATGCTATTAACAAATTGCAAGTGAAGAAGGAATTCTTTACATTGTTCACATTGTGAACATGGAAGGAAATGACAGTTAAGAAGACTACCCCAATTGGCAAGATGGAATTTTTTTCTATATGGAAATTCCAGTTAGCATATTTGACATGAATGGCATCATTAGTTTAAAAACCCTAGACTTTCCAGATCAGTGATTGATTTACATGTTCAGACTATGAACATCAAATCAAAAAATAAAAATAAAAACCAATTATAAATATAATTTAAAAATGTTAAAATTTTTAAATTGGGAGTGATTTAATTACCAGACACCAAGCTCATTGTATTTATGGGTGTGTGTTCATAGTCAGGGTTAGTTCTATGTTGACTACACTGTAGTTCAACTGATGAGGAAGTTGCCATGCTTGTTTATACAGTTTGATTATATAGATCGCATCTAATTGAAAATTGATATGAAAGCACTGTTTGAAAGGCTTTTGAACTTTTTCTCGGAGCTTGATTAAAGCTGAACTATTCTATGAAGCGTCTCCAGCTTCCAATTTGAAACATGAATGGGTAAAATTGTTTGAGTTCATTAACACTGATTCTGTATAAACAGCTCCACTGCTCAGATTTAAAACAAGCAACATCTTAAATTATCTTAATGAATCAGTAGCAGAAATAAATATGACAAACTTAAATTTTCAACATTTATCCACTCATTATTCATTCACATGTCTTTACCAGAAGAATCACAGCAGAGGGCAAATGAGATGGGTTTCAGAGAGCTGCCTTTCCAAAATGCTGCTGTTGAAGGAACCTCAGGGTAGTAGTTTAATCTGTATATAGTCATATTGTTATAGGGATTTTTGGTTGTGTTTTAAATGTAAGATCCTCTGGTAAGAGCTGTTATGGTTAAGAGTTGTTATGTAATCATTATGATAGCAATTTGAATATATTCTATTTGAACAAATATGTTGGTATACCTGATAATGTGCACAAAATTAGTTACATGAAAATACGGTTTACATGGTTTGGATCCTGTGTGCCCTGCTTTAGAGCACTGACTTTAACCCTAATGATTAATACCTGGTATATCAATACCTGATTTTACTATTGCACTATATATAGTGTGTGTGTATATATATATATATATATATATATATATATATATATATATATATATATATATATATATATATATATATACACACACATACACACACGCTATATTTCTAAAAGTATTGGGTCACCTGGTTATAAGTAATGGTATGTAATTTTTGAGCATTGAATTCAACGTTTAGTCCCAATTTGCTCTTATAATTCTCTCCACTGTTCTGGGAAGATGTTTCACTAGGTTGGTGATGTAGGTGAGGTGAGGAGGTCTGGGGTGTAGTCAACGATCCAATTAATCCTGAAGGTGTTCAGTAGGGATGAGATCAGAGCTCTATAGCAGGCCAGTCAAGAGCTTCCTCTCTAAAGCATGTAAACCAGATCTTCAAAGAGCTCACTGTGCACAGGGGCATTTCCATGCTGAAACAGGTTTGGGTTTCCAAGTTCAAGTGAATGCAAAATTGTATTATAGCGCATCTAAAGACGTCTTGTATTTATTTGCCATCACCAGGCTATATCCCAGATTGTATGGTTATTCCAGCTGTCCTTGAAAACAAATAAAAGTTATTATGATGTTTTACGAATGACAAATTTAAGGTGAGTTATCCTGTGCATTTTATTGTTAAAGTTCGTACAGGAAGTTTATAATTTATACTTCACCTGTATAGCAGGTCTGCAACACATAGAAACTAAACCTCAGATTTCAAATGACAGCTACATACTACAGAATTTAAGAACATTAAAAACATCCTTATTTAAAAAAATAGCAACATGTGGCAGCATCCCTTATATAAAAGACAAACATAAGTGTGTGTGTGTGTGTGTGTGTGTGTGTGTGTGTGTGTGTGTGTGTGTGTGTGTGTGTGTGTGTGTGTGTGTGTTGGGGGCACTTTAAACATTAGAATGGCTCATGACAAGAAAGATATAACAATAAAACTTTAGATTATGTATGTGCTTTCTCAAATTTGACGGTGAATTCTTGAAAGCCAGCACTTTTTTACACCGTTAATTTCAAACATCTCCCTTATATATGACCATGGGTGTTGAGGAATGTCTTTGTTTTTATTTATTTTTACATCGGTGACTCCCTCTGAATTCACATTAACCATTCCTCTTGTTGCCATGCTCATTGTTAGCTCCACTAGCCTACGTCTACGTCTGATAGGCGGGAAATAATACACCAGTGATATGGTGAAAAAGCAGCTCAATGATAGGATGACAGGCTGGAAACAGCGCTCAATGAGAAGAAAAAATATATAAAGGAAATAAGGATGATTTGAAAATGTAAGAAGTAGAAAGTACAGATATTTGTGTCAAAATGTAATGAGTGAAAGTAAAAAGTTGTCCAAAAATAAATAGTGAAGTAAAGTACTGATACCAGAAAAATCCACTGAAGTACAGTAACAAAGTATTTGTACTTCATTATTTCCCACCTCTGACTACACTCCAAAATCTAGTTTAACAACTTCCCAGAAGAGTGGGGTTACTATTGCAGCAAAAAGAAGTATGAATGTGGAATCCCTACTTTCTAATCCTTATGAATTGACACTAACAGATATAACAGATGATATCCAATGGCTAAAATGATTTTAAACATTTTATGTTGTATATACAGTACATACCTTCTGAATATTTGTGTAATGGTTACTGCATTTATTTGAATTGAATTCATTTGTCACACATGCAAGCATACATTGTATGACATTTAAAAAGCAGTTAATTAATTAGTCAATTAAGTGATCAATTAATTAGTTAATTAATTATACAATAATTAACAATGATACTAATAATAAATCATCATCATCATCATCATCATCATCATAAGAAATTTAACAATTACATAATAAAAGAATACAAATAAATATAATACAGATATATCATAATTACATAATCGAATATAATGGCAAATAACACAAATACTAATTGAAATGACAGAATAAAATAAAAATAGAATACAATTTTTCAGTTAATTCACTTATTACGCTTCATATTTGTAACAGTACTTGTTTTAAACCTGAAACATAAAATATAGCACATTAAATGCTTGGCTGACCATTAGATTAATCCAAGTGAGAGGTGTAACCTCTTCAAGCAGAGTGCTTAATGTTACTAATCATCAGTTTCGAAAGGATTAAATGAATTATAGTTTAAGGACTAAGAACCCATTCAATCTAGTTATTTATTTTTATTAAATAAATCAATTAAATCGTCTCTCACACCTCAGGGTTATGTTGAACTTTTGCTGTCTTGAACGCTGTCTTGATGAAAAGAATGAAATGTGTCATTATAGCTTTGTTTTACATGTTATTTATAGCAGGTCAAGCTTCATATGCAAATGATGGATGTTCCTGGGGTTGTATTGTTTGTTACATAATGAGAAATGAATACAAACATTCACTAATCAGTCTTAATTTGACCTGGGTCAGCTCTTTCACTTTTATAACAATGCAGTTGTAGAATTTATTTCATGATACCCATAAATCTTATATTTGTTTTTAATTATTAACAAACAATATTGAAAAAAGACACAGAAACACCCTTTACCTGCGTGGAGCAATGGAAGGTGGGCCAAACATCAGTGATTAACCTTCAAACCCCCTAATGGCCTTTTCAATCATTTGGCAAAGCATCTGTTAAGTTTCTTATTAAAAAGGTGTTGAAATATCGTAAATACTTTTATTAACTACAACTATAGCATATATGCTGCAACAAAAACATGTTATAGGACTTTCTATTTCTATTTTTGTTTCTATGAACCCCATAATGTTGACATACATACATCAAGTCAAGTGGCTTTTATTGTCATTTCCACTATACACAATGGTACACAGTACACAGTAAAAATGAGTCAATGTTCTTCAGGAACCCTGGTGCTACACTAAACAACATAGATCTACAACACACAACATAAAGCTGCATAAAGTGCATCGAGTGCAACCGAGTGCAAACAAAAAACAATACAGACAGACAGTACAGACAACACAAGTCAGTGTGGGACAATACACATAACACAAAATAGCGCAGACCAGTAAACCTACTGTATACTCTATAAACTATAAAGACTATAAAGACTTTAACCAAGAGTATATGTAAACAAACACAATGCAGTGCAATATATATATATATATATATATATATATATATATATATATATATATATATATATATATATATATATATATATGAATTAACAGAATATTCTAATTAAATATTCTGGTCAGTATTGGACAGTACAGCTTTAAATCATTCACTGACATTAAAGAAAGCATAAAAGAATGTATTAACTTACATAAAAAAAAAGAAAGATTCACAAAAGATAAATAAAGACTGCTTCAATATTAGTTCACACAGATTTTAGTTAGTAGGAGGAAATAGGAAATTACCTCTCACAAAGTACCATGGGTTAACAAACATCAGCTTTATTCCTACAATACAAAATACATTCTTTAAATTAGCTAGCATGCTAAAATAGCCGAATGCGAATAGCCTTTCACAATACAGTCTCTAGTGATAAATACAAATGGTGTGTAACAAAAGGGATGGGCATTTGGGCGTATTATTTGCTGTCACACCTGTTTAAATTGAGATTTTATTTTTGGAATTTTGACCCTTTGAAGGTGTCTAGTGCTAAAAAGTAGCCTTATGGCATGTTAAATAAAAACATACTTAATAACAAACAAAACCAAAACCAAAGGGACTCTGTATGTAAGGTTTGGAATAAATGTATGAAAGGTATTTTTTAACACTTTAAGAAAATTTATTTTTATGATTTTTTAGGAAAATTGAGGCTAGTCCAAAAAATTCAAATAAACGAATTAATGCATGAGTAAGGTTAATGTGGCACAGCATGGCTCAGTGTCTTGAACTAAAGCAGTAGGTGTGAGGATTGAAACTGCTCAGCACTAGAGAGGCCCTCTTTTCTTACTTGTACTTGAACTCTGCTGGACCCTGGAGGGACAAGCTCCTCATTTCATCTGTCCCTTACAAAGGGGGCCGAGCAGGGCCTCAGGTCCCCGACCCCTCTGCACTGTCCGACATTGTCACCTAATCCTTTCTCTTTCTCTTCCACAATTGCTTCCACCCATCGCAGGATTTGACTTCTTTCTCTTTCCCCAGGCCTTCTTTATTCACTCTCTTTCACCTCCTCAGCTTCTTAAGTCATGTCCCTGCCCTTGCTGGGTGGTGCTTATTCTCTCTATCAGTTCTTTCACACCCCCCTGCTCTCATCTTTCCATAGCTCTTCCTCTGTGGCCTCAGCTTTTCCTTTTTTACTCCTCTGAAATTTGGGGGCTTGAGTGAGTGGCTCTGCTGTTGGGGGATTATGTGCTTAGTTTGTGGCCATTCGATTGTTTCATGGGTGAACTGAGGAATGCAGCAGCCAAGAGACAAGTTGAGGTATAGGACGCAGAGCATGTGGCAGCAAAGATAGAGACAGAGAAAGTAAACATAAGTAAACATAACATAAGTAAACATAAATATTACATACATAGTAGAAGTCGACCCCTTTAGATTCACATTATCACAACCTCCTGACAACATACAGAGATTTATAAAAAAGAAATGCATGCAATTGTCTAATAACACATTCCTATATCTGATAAAATTCTTGCTTTTGGATAGAATTTTAAAAAATTAAAAGAAAATTTAATGGCATTTATATAGTGCACTATATTTTGCATTCCTGTTCATCTTGATGAAATTTTGCACTTTTTGGCTTATTTTTCTTCTGGCAAATTCTTGATTATCCTTGCATTTATGTCAGTTTAATTTCAAATCACAAGGTTTTGATGACCCTTTAACCTCCCACACTGAAGGATGTGCTTTTGTGACTATAGCACTTGCTCATTCTTAATCATTACATGATTTTAATGGATGCCAAAACAGCAGCACTGAAAGTAACCCATATCCTCATGTTTGAAATTAACCACAAGATAAATGGAGAGGACAGGAATACCTGCATAGTCTTCTCACTCACCACATTTGCTGATCTAAACTTTGGACCTACTGAAGATACATGAGCCATGAGCGAGTGAATGTTGGAGTCTGTGTTTTCCACTGGTTGTCAGGTCCACACATCATTGCCAAATGCTGACTTACTGTCTGCGACTCTAATGGCTCCACTGACACACACTGTGTAAGCAGCTGACAAGACTTAGAACTTCAGGAAGCTTTATGTGAATAACCAGGAGATTACTAGTTCACACATTAAAACTGGTTATAAAAGCTCGCAGCAATGGAATTAATGCTTTATTTTATTAACTTTTATTGAATTTTTACAATTCTGACTAGGAAAAAATAAAGCACATGTGCCCTCAACAAATAGTTCCTAATTAAAAGAAATTACAACTTTGCAAATGCATGATAAGTGAAGTCTGATTACAGATACATATATTTGGACACTAAATACTAAAATCATCAACATTACGTTCGACCTGTAATAATAACATTTTATAATAACAGTTAAAAAAATAATAATTATGCAACCAGAAAGTGTCAAAACACTTACTATGTAATATTAGTTTAATCATAAAATAAGGAAAAAGACATTTTGATGTTAGTGAGTATTAGAGTATATTGTGTGCTATTGTTGTGCCACAGGTGGTGCTTGCTGACTCGGGCACTCACTCACTTGGCTTGAGCCAAGCTTGCTTCAACTGGGTGGCATGGTCCTCTTTTCTCTCTCTTCTCTTATGGGCTTTTTCTCATGTATATCTCTATCATTTCAGCCCCTTAATGAGGATTGGATGAGCCCATTGATGTTTTTTGGGCCTTGGGGCCCACTATCCGCATGCCTCTTAATGGAGTCTCCTAGCAGCAGTCATCGGCCTTTTTCTTCCACTGGCATTGTCAGGCCCTGAAAGTGACTTACTTCAGGCCTAGTGTGCCTTTCTCTCTCTCTGTCTTTGTCTGCCTCTCCATGTCTCTTTCTTTGTCTTTCTTCCACCACTAGCCGTTATTGCTTGAATAGCTAATAGTGGCCTCCTGCCAGTGGACCTCATCCGTGCTTGACCCCCACTCAGTGCACACACACAAAGTCATACAGAGGCGTGCACACATGCGTGCATGCCGACAAATACACACAAATCCCCAAAATCAATATCCCTGTTCGGTTGTAGCGCATTGAAGTTCATCCAGGCTTTTTATTCTGACATTTGATTTTTGCTGAAGAATATTGTTCCACTGGGGTAGGATTCATTCTGTGGGGGTAACAAGCAAATGAACTATTCAGAATCAATTTTGTGAAAAACAGATAAATAAAGCAAAACATTGGAGGGAAGATTATAAATATATAATTTAATTTAAATAATAAAACGAACAAATATATTATAAATTAGTTAATTAACTAATATACATTTATTAATACAGTACATTGTTATTTTTTTCGGTTTGTTTGTTTATTTATTTTATTAAAATTTTCAAATTCCTGTATTACAGGTCTGCCATTTAGCATTTGACAATGTTTATGACTATTTGCAATAAATAATTAATATTAATGGAATAAAATGCTAATAGGCATGCTCTATAGGTCAACAACAAGTGTAATGAGGCCTATAGTTACTATAGTTAGTTAGTGTTAGCACCCTCGTTTGATTATCTTCTTATAACTGGTACTGAAGTTTTAGCAAATGGTATTGGTTCTTGTCCTATGTGTTTGTTCTTCTGACATCAGAGCAATCTGCAAATAATTAATTTACTATTAATCATTTAATTATTAATAATTTCTTTTATTTAATTATTATAATTGTTTACATGTAAATATTTTCATATTCATTATATTGTCTATTTATACTTATGTTTAACTTTGTAGAATTTCCACAAAACAAATTAGTTCCCCATTATAACTTGTAGCAATCAAATGCAAAACATAACTGCATCTTTTCATGTTAACAAGACACCACACATTCAAGAGTGTTCCATCCCGAAAGGTTTTTAGTGCGAGAAAGTCGCAGCATAAGTTTAAATGCTACAAAGTGCTCAATGTGAAGCCTTTCAGAAAACTTCACTATTTTACCAACTACCTGCTTTTCAGTCAATGATGCTTCCCAGTTGTTCAACTTATACTATGCACTGTACAAGTATGTACTCTTTTTTGAAGACAACGTACATAAAAAGGTTTACAGTAGTAGTTTTACACACTCTCAATGTAAACAAACTCCTAGTTGCATTTCAGTTTTTTTGTCCTTTATTATCCCTTATATAATTTATACTATATTATTTAATATTGTCATAATTTATTTTTTTCACATTTTTAGCAGCTTTCTAAAAGTCATCCCATCACAAAAGTGTCCACGCATCCACATTTGGATAATTTACAGCAAACTTCAGACCAACCCAGTGGGGATTCAGTTCAACATACAATAAAGAGGGATGCAAAAATTCTTATCTTTATCAATATTTAGGATGGATTTATTGATAGAGACTCAATGCACTTTTGTACGTTGCTCTGTATAAGGTCATCTTCTAAATGCTGTAAATATAATGTAAATGGAGTAGTTCAATTAGGATGCAGCAAAACTGTTTTTGTGGAGCTGCCATACAAATCACATTGCAACTCTTTACAAAATATTAGAAACAATACTGTATGTAGATATTTGTTTATATTCTACCTAAAGTTTCTGCAGTTAAAAAATGTTTATTAATAAATCATTATTAGCTAAAATAGAGTTGCAATTTTCAAATAGAGAAGTCCATCTGTTACTATGAAGTTAATTAATGGTTGGTCTGGCCAGATATTTTTTTAATTGTGGTTATATTACTATATTAGTGTGTCTTGTTTTAGTCCAAGTGTCTCAAAGGACCTCACCTTGTAAGTATATAGGTATTTAATCAAGTCAAGTCAAGTCAAGTCAAGAAGCTTTTATTGTTATTTTAACAATATTTAGCTGGCTCAGTACACTGTGAAATGAGACAACGTTTCTCCAGAACCCTGGTGCTACATAAAACAACATAGAGCTATGTCACAACACACAACACTGAGCTACATACAGAAAACAGAGTTAAGGACTAAAATAAGTTTTCCTATCCACATAAAGTGCATCGTGTGCAACCTAGTGCAAACAGTGCAGACAAAAGACACCGCAAAAGACAACACAAGACAGTGTAGGACAGTGTAGGCCACTAGTAAACCTACTGTATTTAGAGACTAAAGTATGAACATTCAATGCTAGTTATGATCAACCCCCACAGTATCACTGCAAGTTGGAGATTTTTGTCATCGCATTGCTTAATAACTCTTAAACCTTTGCTCATTGGTGTTTGTATGCAGTTGATAATGCAGGTGTACCTGCTACATTGACTTATATACGCGCTTAAAATCTCCAACTGCTTATTCATTCACACGATATAATTTCTTACACCTGGTGCACTGAAATCATCATCTCTTCACAACAGAATCACTTCTACTGTTTATAGCAGCTGCCTTCTTTGCGGCTGTTCCCATTTCCAAGAACTGTGCATTGCCCTTCCCCTTTTGTTTTAATGAATGAATGCTCTCAGTGCAAAATGAAACCACACGCCTCTTTCTGTCAGCTTTTATTGCCTTTTTAATCTCTAAGCAATTTACCTACAAATGAAAAGGAGAAATGTCTTCTTATGCACAGCAAGGGTTATGGATTTGCTCTACAGTTTTACTTAATGGTGATGGATCTAAGTTTATGGCAATCTTCCTGCGATTTTGTTGTGAAACTGATACTTTCTGGTTTAGGTTACATCAGTGTCAACCCACATGCAGCCTTTCTGTCATCACACAAAACCAAGCTTCGGTCCTGATGAAGCAGCTTTTCTTATGTAACGGTGTCCCTCTGAACTCGCACATGTGTTCAGGCTCATTAATTCATCTGGATGAGTAAACATTTCTCTGGAGTCCTGCTTGTATGACCCGTCTCACCAGCTCAGGTTGGGCATAATTAGCGTGAGAGGTTGGCCAATGAGGCACTAAAGCTGCAGGCGCCTCTGAGGGAAACCGCCACCGCTGCTTTTAATGTGATTCCAGTGGTTTGGAATGCATGCTACATTAGCGGCCATGTGTGCCTCCATGACCAAGCCAGCTGTCATCCACGTATCTCTGTGGCTGACACACAGTGTCATCTCGTCATCTGAACACCATGTTCTAAACCTGGCCATCTCTGTGTTCGTTGCACAACACGAGCACAGCGGGTCAATTTTTCCCTGGACCCCCTCCTTCATGGTTCTCTTAGGAGCAGACAGCATGCGGAAATCGCTCCTGATTTACACGCAACAGCTGCAGAGAAGAGAGGCCCTTTTGATCGGGGTTGCTGCGGCAGCTCTCGCTAATTTCACCTGTCATGGAAATCTGGGTGTAAAGAAGTTACTATAAGCTGGTAGAGAGAATGGAAAAGTTGAGAGACTGAAATTGTCCTGTTGTTGGTAACAGGCTCAGACTAAATCCAGTACTGTATATCATGATGAGCACTTTGTATAGTAAGGAAGTTTTCTTATTTGAATGTTTATTAAGGTGGCATTGTTAAAGGAAGTGGCTTTATGAAATGTGGCTTTATGAAATGTCAATTCTTTTGCAACCAAGGCTTCCTTTATTACACTTAGTTTTATAGTGAAGCGACAACTGATTGCTTTTTTGGCAAGCTTTTTGCCCTTACTGGAAACAGTAAAGGTGTTTTACAAAGTGGTGAGAAAGACAGAATGTCATATACAGTACAGACCAAAAGTTTGGACACACCTTCTCATTCAAAGAGTTTTCTTTATTTTCATGACTATGAAAATTGTAGAGTCACACTGAAGGCATCAAGGGCTATTTGACCAAGAAGGAGATGGATGGGGTGCTGCGCCAGATGACCTGGCCTCCACAGTCACCGGACCTGAACCCAATCGAGATGGTTTAGGGGTGAGCTGGACCGCAGAGTGAAGGCAAAAGGGCCAACAAGTGCCAAGCATCTCTCGGGGAACTCCTTCAAGACTGTTGGAAGACCATTTCAGGTGACTACCTCTTGAAGCTCATCAAGAGAATGCCAAGAGTGTGCAAAGCAGTAATCAAAGCAAAAGGTGGCTACTTTGAAGAACCTAGAATATGACATTTTTCAGTTGTTTCACACTTTTTTGTTATGTATATAATTCCATATATAATTCCACATGTGTTAATTCATAGTTTTGATGCCTTCAGTGTGAATCTACAATTTTCATAGTCATGAAAATAAAGAAAACTCTTTGAATGAGAAGGTGTGTCCAAACTTTTGGTCTGTACTGTAGTAGCGGGTAAATACATTTCATATAAAATTATGCATGCAAAATAAGAAACAGCTGACATAAGTAGGGTATTTTGTTCAAATAATGCTGTGCAAGCATGGGGCTGGCTGTGACATATGCAAATATGAATGTTGAATGTTGAAATAAATGAATATTTTTATATACTTCCTTCCTTTATATATATATATATATATATATATATATATATATATATATATATATATATATATATATTCTGTTTATTTCTGTTAGTTTTACTTTCTGTCAAACTTGTTCCAAAATTTTGTTGTCCATTTATCGGATGCTCTTTATAACCTCTATCCAGAAATGTCCGATTTTTACAGAAGTAGAGCTTTAGTTCAAGGAACAAAAATTTCTAAAATGAACAAAAAATGCAACCGAAAATGTACTCAGTGGTAACTGTTCCTGAACAGAAATGTTGATATAAAATTTCATAAATGTTTTTAGATCAACAAACATCGAATGTGATTCTATATAGCATTGGTTGTGTTGCTTTATTGAATGTTACATTTAATGTAAATGTTTTCTCAATGTAAAACAATATTGTGTTAAATCATGTTGAATTTGCTAACAAAAATCTAACATGCAGAAAGAAAAATGTGTTTAATTTTAGTTCTCCTTGGAGTGGGAGATCATGGTTAAATGCTAGCTGAAACATCACATTGAACACTCTCTCTACCAGCTGAAATAATCTTAAATGGGAAAATGCTACTTGATTGATTTTTATATTTAATTTCTCAGTAGAAAGCACTCAGCAACTTGGGTGGACTTTTTGACTTCCAGATATGCAACAGACGGGCAGTGAGGTCATGTGAAATTGCACGACAGAGGTGGGAGATATGAGATACACATGGGCTGTCTAGCCATCAGGGGTTAGGGGAAAGAGGGGGGATTGAAGTGAGGGGTGAAAAATCCTCCTCTAAGGGGCCACACTGTTGAGAAGTTCAGGTAGCAACAATCTGTGTGATTTACTTATTTCCAAGATTGATCATCTACATTGAGAGAATGTCAAAGATTTGTATGAATATATGATGTGTGTAAACACATGTAAAATATTGATATTTAATATGAAATTTGAAAACAGCAGGCAGGGATGTCATCAAAGGGAGCTTGAATGAATGAGCAAATCCGCAATACTATTATAACTCTCCATTGGGGTAACATAAATCAAATGAAGCCAATGTAAAAAACTCATGAATCATGAATTATAAAGGAAAATGTAAAATAGTACTTCACCCAAGCCCTTTTGGAAACAGGTTTAAAAATGGTAAGGAAATGTTTCCCTAACCACCATTAACATGATAAACAGTGATCAAATTCTATAGCAACAGACCAAACATGTTTTGAGAAAGCCATGGTTTTGGCTAGAAAGCCAAATCTATACAAATAACATAAATAAAGATTGAAAAAGGATCATATAGCCTCTTACTTTCTCTTTATGAATTTTCTTTCTTGGCATGTACTGTAGCCATTAAGAAACAAGCATGCTGTGCTCAACATGGAACTACCCTTTCCTTTTTTAAATTAATGAAGTTTTTATTTTGATTTTCTTAAATTTTTTGGTTTCGTTGTTGTGTAAAGTTTTCTGTTGACTTTTGTTTTGTTGTGTTTTTAATGGTGTTGTTTTAATTATGTTTTTCATTTGTTAATGTTTTTAAGGATTAGGATTTCTAATAAATGCGCTTTTTCAGTTATTTACCATTTATCCATTTGCTTGTCAAAACTAGAGAGAAAGGGAATCCTGTGCAGTAACTTACCTGTCAGGCCAGAAATGATGGGACTCCAAAGTGGACAAAAGGCTGCTCAGACAGGGCATGTAGTGACCATTTGTCTTGCCGCAGCAATTAAAGCTTGGGGTCGCAGTGTTTGGGAATGGGGGTCAGGTAGAATGCACTTTTGATATGGTGATAGATTTTGTGAAATCCTGGCAGTGAGAGACATGCTGGGGTTGTGGGAAGATTTGGCCTCTTTTGTGGCAGGGCTCTCCAGGCCCACGCATTGTGTCCCCTGAACCTTGCGACGGGAAATAGGCACTTTAATCATGGGGTTAACTCGACAGGGGCTCAACCAGGGCCTAGTGTGGGGGGTAGGCATGGGGGGGATTGGTATGCTGCAGCCTCCTTCTATTAGGGTCTCAATTCTATGAAGTAACTTGCTCAAAGGAATTAAAGACTAAATAAACATCTAGGTACTTTTGTAATCTTCAGTTAAAAGATGCTCTTTTTTATTGTAAAGCTATTTTGTGTACCATAACACTTTTATTTCTAGCCTGCTCTGTTCAGCCTGAAAGACTTCCCGTTACTATTTCAAAATAAGAGCACCTTTCCCCGCCATCTCCTTTGTGGGGAAGGAATTTACAAGGTTGTTTTTTTTTCCTTTTCTCTGTCACACTTTTGGTTTGCCAAGCCTGCAAGCTGATTAGAAGTCATAAAAAAACAGCTGAATGGGGAAATTAATTCTGTCTTTGCTTCTGGGGGCCTTGGTGATCTGAGCCAAACTCAAGGCTATGATCATCACATTGAGGCCTGTGCATGTTTTTATAGGCTGGAACTGGACAGGTTGGTCTTTGTCGCCATGTTTTGCCACCCCTCAGCAGCAGGGTTAAAACAACAAGCACTATCCCAACCTCACCCCCCCTACACCACCTCCTCATGGTAAGAAAAGGACTGCTATAAAATAATGCCATCCTTTTCCAGAACAGGAAAGCCTGCTGAACTTCATTCAGCTCAGTTTTCAGAAACATTTACAACCTATGGACATACCAGGATGTACAATCTATTAAATTACATTATTGCATTGAGGTGACAGTGCCAGTCTTTCTGCCAGCACAGGGGGGCCCTTATAAAATGTCACATACATGCCTGCTTAGTGTCAGTGACACACTGCATTTCATGACCTCTGCACTCCAATTGCTGCCATTACGGCTGGAGACAAAAGGTCCTCTCAGAAACATACATATTTTCCCACATGCATGGCTGAAATTGGAAACTTCCTCTCACAAGCTGCAAAGCTTTGAGTCAGGCCAGTCATGAAAGGCTTGTGTGGTGGACCAGGGGGAGTGGCTGAGGTGCGGGAGGAGGGGAGGTCATGTATGCACTTTGGCCTAAGGACTGAAAGCAGAGACCCCTGTCTTTTAGGAGCAAGAGGAATGTCTTTTGATGCAGACCTAAGCTCCATCTTTCACCAGGAGTGATCTACTGATGAGGTACAATAGATGAAGGGGAACAGGCAGGCTGGACATGGCAGTCCTGCTCTGTTTGATACCACAGACATTTTTTTTTTTCAGGAGGATTGGAGCTGATTGCTGGAGCATTTATCATTATTAAAGGATCATATTAAATGAATAGTAGATTGAATGAATAGTATTAATAGTAGACATACTGTGAGGAAATCACCTTTGGGATGCAATTGTAGTCTTCTTCTACTTCACCAATACGTCCGCTGATTAGGAAGCATGAATTAGCTTTTTTTTTTTTACTTGCAGAAAGCTATTAAAACGCTTAGATTATGTAATCTTAAGACATTAATCAAGAAATGGTGATAAGTAAATGAGCAAACTAGAGGGACCTCCCTATTCCAGCCTCCCCAAACCAGTACCAAAATGCAGACCTTTACTTTTGCAGCACATTAATTAAACCTGGGCAAACTGGATTTGTCATCAGTGGAATCCAGATTTAGAGAGGAATGTATGTTATTGCTGCAAGGGAGGAGCTGAGGAGTATTTTTCAAAGGGGGAGTTCTGGGTGCTTCTCCAGTACTCATTTCCAATCTGTAAATATTTACTCTTCCACATCATTACTCTCTAATCATCAAGCAATTGATCATGTATGAATTGAAGTAAGGAAGAGGAAATCAGAAACACAACGCCATCAAAACGATTAATACACTTTCTGCCACCAACTTCCCACAAAACATAACACACAAGTCACATGTTTATTAAACAGTCCACACATAGAAGGTAGAGCATATGGCCAATTACCACCCAGTGGTCAAGGCTTTCCCCCTCTAGTGCTATGTTCTGAATGACATATGAGTTAGTGTTCTCATTTCCAGTCAAAGACACATAAATGTATTAATCAGCCAGTGGCATGGCCAGGAATAGACCTCAGCCTGGATAAAAAGAATATGAGTGTGAGATAAGACTACAAATGACAGAATTATATTTTGATATTTGTTATGTAAATAATCAGTGGTTGCTGTATGTATACTATGTTAATGACACACAAAACTAACTATACCATGGTAAAGGCAGGCTTTTTTAGATTTTGTCTTATGGGCTTATTTCATTGCAATCCTCTCCTTACACTCATCCAGGAAGTTGTATGCTGATTAATTAATTTCATTTTAACTGACTTCCATCTGAGTGACCATAGCATGGTTCATGGCATGTTGGAGCTTGCCCAGACAAGAATTAGGTTTGGTCACTGATGTTATTTAACATCATACTAGATGGAGGTCAGTGAAAACCTGTCTCCCTCATGTACAAGGCACTTACTCAGCTGCATGCAACGTCGCTTTAGATAAAGTATAGATAAAGGAAAGGTACTTCCCCGGCAACTGCAATGTTCAGGGTCAACAGAGCATAGCAAAAAATTTGTCATACTGTCACACTAAAGTGACAATTAAGGTGTCTTCTCTAACAATATGCATGTACAGGTTGGGTAGAGGACATATGATTGTGGGCTTTTTTATTTCTTTTTTTGGAAGCTCAGATTTCAAGGTGGCTAAATCATTGCCTCCTTAAATCTAAAAGTCTAATGTTTCGGTCAAATACCAGCATCTCCTTTCATTGCTCTTCTCTTGGCTATAGAAGGCCTGTTATATAGCCCATAAGCCTGTAAAATGGCAGATGGAATCTGTCAAGAGAGGCACAGACCACCAGTAAAAGTGAACACTTTGACATTGTTTAGATAAGCAGAGGCAGTGAATCCGGTGTTGTGGTTTGAGGCTCACAAAGTCACTCCTAGTCATCACATTCTAACAACATATTAGAAAAGCACTAGATCATTCCTGGTACTGGCAGGTTTTGTTTTGTGTCTGGACGGCTTCTCGGTTTTGAACCCAGCAGTTTTGAAATGAGGTGGCAGAAACAGGGTTAAGCATCACTTCTCAGTTGAACTGCAACACAGCACATTGAACATGGAGCATGATCAAGCGTTTGTAATTATATGATTTTTGATTTCCACACGAAATACTGCAAATTTCACATGTTCAAAATATCACAATTATAATGGTCTTAAAAACAAACAATTGTCAGGACAGGTAGCAAGAATTTGACAGTTAATTAAAGTTTCCTTTGATTTCTATAGATGTGTAAGCTTTCTTTGTAAACTTACATATAACATTTTATAGATAAGAGTCAGAGACATTCCAATCATTGGTGATGTCTATAAAAGTTTTACCAGTAGTATAAACAATTTCTTGAACTCATACATGTCTTTTATTTGCATCGAATATTTAGCTTTGACCTTTGTGTACAAGAAAACAAATTTCTGTGTTTGTAGCTTTTTCCTCAGTTTACTGCAAAATGTATTGAGCAGTGGATGCTCATTTTTCCGACCAATAATTTGTTGCTGAGATCATTAGTTAATATTAATATACCAACCCAACTGGGCTGACAAAACACTAAAATACACAGCTATAAATCTATGAAAAAGTTACTCTGAACAAAATTATAAACGCAAAACTTGTTTTTGCCCCCATTTTTTTTTTATGTACACATAATACCTATTTCTCTTAAATGTTGTTCACAATTCTGTATAAATCTGTGTTAGCAAGCAACAGCTCTGGTGGCCATTCCTGCAGTCAGCATGCCAATTGCACACTCCCTCAAAACTTGCGACATCTGTGGCATTGTGCTGTTTGATAAAACTGCACGTTTTAGAGTGGCCTTTTATGTGGCCAGCCTAAGGCACACCTGTGCAATAATCATGCTGTCTAATCAGCATCTTTATTTGCCACACCTGTGAGGTGGAGTGGATGGATTATCTTGGAAAAGGAGAAGTGCTCACTAACACAGATTTAGACGGATTTGTGAACAATATTTTAGAGAAATAGTAATTTTATGTACATAGAAAAGTCTTAGATTTTCAAGTTCAGCTCATGAAAAACGGGGGCAAAAACAAAAGTGTTGCATTTATAATTTTGTCCAGTATTTTTATACACTATTTATTTAATAATTTATTCAGTGACAACGCTACGTTCTCTGCGCTTGATTATATATATATTTTTTGTAAGTAATTTTATAAAATGTTGACCAGAACAATCAAAAAATGACAAAAAATAATCTGCAAAAAATAGTTTAGAATTTGCTTATAAATCTGTATACAGGCTCCAGGATGAAGTAATTTGATCATGAGAAACTTGCATCGCAATTACATTAAGTAATATCCTGTACAGTTGAATTGCAACATTTACTGAAAACGGACATTATGTACACAAACTCAAACTTCTACACTTTTTTTGTTTGAATGGCTGGAAATGGTGCACATGATGCTCTGGATATGTTTGTGCATATGTACAGATTCAAACAAATATTATATACACTAATGTTATACACGACTAATCTGATTATATACTCTCTAATCTGATTATTAAGCGTTTTAGACTACCTTTTTAGACAGCTTAAAGACTGTTTTGATATGATATCTCATAATATGCGCTTTACTTTACTGCAGATATAATCTAGTAATTTCTGAACCAGATAATGACATGTAAACAGCATCAGTGATAAACATTGCATCCAAACCATCAGCATGCTTATAATAAGGCTAAAGTAATAAATAAACCATTTTAACAGTGTTGTAATGCAAACTCAAACCTGGTGATCCAGTTTGATGTGTTAAAGTGAAACCCAAAGATTATATGGACAGATACCAAACCTGAAAAAATACTTGTTGGGGTATAACACAATTACAAGAATACTATCTGTAACAATTATTTGTTTCGTGCTCTGAATATGTGTATCCATGTCTGAATTGAGATTTAATGCCATTTTTAGGACTGGCACTTTTTCCCCACAAGCCTTGTATCCAACCAGAGTTGCCAGATCTTAGCAAAAGGTCAGGCCCAACTTAATTAAAATTATCTGAAACTACTCCAAACTGTGATTGATTTTTTTTGTTTTTTAAATAACAAAACAACAAAGGGAAACAGGATCACAGAGGTACGCATGTATTTCAACTTTTTATTATCTTCCCACTGTCAAAACTTCTTCACCCTTCATTCATCTTGCAATGTATTTTACTTTTATGGTTTTGTAAAATTGGAGGTACGCTGTCTGCACCTACATTTCCCTTTTTTGTGGATATTTTGATATTAGATTTAGGTTTATTATTACAGTTATCAAAGGCACTGGTTATTTTTAAATTATCCTAAAGATGTAAGTACCCTTTTGACTTGCTCTTTCTTTCTTTAACCTTGTTCCACATCTAGTTCAATTTAAAATAATATAAAAGCGATAGAATAATGCATATCCTATTTGAAGTCTTATTTTGAATGAATTTAGTTACATGCTTAGTATTTTGGGATATTCTAAAGGTCAGTGAAGTTGATAAAATAGTTTTTTCTTTTTTTTTTTCTTTTTTCTAAATGTGTTTTTTGATAAAGCCTGAATGTTCGTATTGGCTATATTTTTTTTTCCACTGGTGTAATTAGGTTTGCCACTTTGCTTTGTCATGGTTCACAAAGTGCATAAAAGATGGAAAATCCTGCTCTTATTAGAAATACACACCATTTTGCCAAGTCTTTGATAAACCCATTCTTAGTGTTGGGATAGAGAGGCGTTAAATGCAAGCTGAAGATGGACTCAATAGCATTCAGTCATCCTGCTACATCTGAACGCTGAATGAATGAAAATAATAATGATAGAAAAAATATGTTAAAGAGGTTCCCTTCTTTTGTTCTGGCTATTTCAGGCTTCTCCTGCAGAGAGGTTTTAGGAAAGTTCCAGGGTGAGAGGAGTTGGGAGGGGTGCAGAGAGGAGGGGAGTGTAAGGGGGGAGTCACCATGTGAGGCGTACACGAGCCTCAGAGCTGTTGAATGGTGCATAGGGACAGGGACACACAGGCTAAAATAAATGCACGAGTATGGTGGTGCTTGCGTCCTGCTCTGCACAATCAAAGCATTCTCTTTTCCCGTCGCATGTGTGTGTGATTTGGGACTGACTCGCTCCAAACCGACTGCTAAGCCGCCCTGTGTGAGAGGCGGGGGGCACCAGAAGGGGTTCAGCAGTTGAACACGGGGGCAGCTGCAGCCCCGGGGCATCTGTTGGTGCAGCTCATTACGTCCCAAATCCTGAGTCTCACCACATCTGAGAAGATAACCACTCTGAACCATCGCATGCACTTTTTTGTCTCTTATTTCTTTATTCTAAATGTCACTTTTTCTGTTCTCTCTTTTCCCCTCACTTGCTTTGTAAGCAGTTTTGGTGACTAAGTGATGAGACACTGAAGGGTCATCTGGCTGTGGTTGTTCACCTTGTCTGACCCCTTTCACCAGCAGATGGACAGCAACGACATTATTTGCAATACACTCTGACATGTTCCTGTAAATTTTTCACCCTGATTGTACATGTGGTCACAGTCTGGGTCAACTTTTGCTTTTTATTTTGCATTAGAATTAATAATAATTAGTTGCATGAATAAGATAAGATAAGATAAGATAAGATAAGATAAGATAAGATAAACTAGACTAAAAGATGAAAGAGACTACGAGCAAGTAGTTATGCTATCAAACAGGAGTTTGATAAAGGAGTTTGAAAATATAATGTCAATGTGTAAGGCTACAAATAGCCTAAAATAACAATTTAAACAACTCCAAAATATTATATTGCATTTTTTATTATAACAATTTTTAAACAGTTTTCAACTTAATAAACATTAATAATAAACATTACAAAAAAACCCAGCCATTAGGGAGGCACAAGCCAGTGCATTCTTAGTGACGGTCCCAAGCCCGGGTAAATGGGGAGGGTTGCGTTAGGAAGGGCATCCAGCGTAAAACATGTGCCAAATCAAATATGCGGATCACAAATGAGAATTCCATACCGGATCGGTCGAGGCCCGGGTTAACAACGACCGCCACAGGTATCGTTAGCCGACAGGGTACCGGTGGAAATTGGGCTACTGTTGGCCGAAGGAGGAGAAGGAGAGGAGGAAGACGTCTACAGAGACGGCAGGGAAAGGAGCAGTGTAGGAGAGTGGAGGTTAGGGTTGGTACTTTAAATGTCGGTACTATGACGGGGAAAGGGAGAGAGATAGCTGATATGATGGCCAAGAAGGAGGTTCATGGATGTGGTGAGGGAAGACATGCAGGTAGTTGGTGTAAAAGAGGCAGATGTAGAGGACAGGGTGGTATGGAGACGGATGATCCGCTGTGGCGACCCCTAATGGGAGCAGCCGAAAGAAGAAGAAGAAGAAGAATAAACATTACAAAAAGCTCATGAATGTGTAGTGTTGCTAAAGTTGCACTGTTATTTTCTGCAAGGTATCTTAAACTTGTAAGGGGCAGGAGAGTATTTTGTAGACACACAATATAAGCTTTAGTTTCCTTCTTAGAATATTGGCTTATGTACATTGACAAATACCCTCTGATTGCTTTCACAAGAAACCAAATCACATTGGAAAGCAGAAAAGTCAGAAATCAGTCAGCAGGTTGCATCAAAGCTTAAATCTATTTGTTCTGTTTATTTAAAGTGTCCCCCAATGAAGGTGTTAATTGTCATAAGTAAGTGTAAGGAAAGTGCTGTCCCACTTTGCGAATGAACATGGAGTGGACTTGCTGCACTTCAATGGGAGAGCACTCGATTAAAAGTCTTTAATTACCCCAACACTTGGCCCCAACACAATTGGTAAACAGAAAGGATGCTTCAGCATGAATTGTCTCATGGCACAAGGAGGGTCAACAATTAACACCGGAGATAGCCCTGCTAGCCTTCTGTTTACAAATAAGAGATGAATAAGAGAAAACACCCCAGCTTATACAAACACTGGCCAATTCCCCTATCACTGTTCCAGATGGTGCGCCTCTCCAGCATGGTCTTTTCCTTACCACCAACCCCCTCTCTCTAACCACAAACTGCCATCCGTTCCACCGTCTTAAACCTAATGAGTGCATTTTGTCCAAGCTTTAAAAGGAGACCGGTCCAGGTCATATCAAGGAGCCAATTTAAATGGATTGTTTGTGTTTCAATAGGTGGACACTGGAATGTGAGTCCTTACTTTTGCAGAGGCCCCGCAGGGTGGTCCCCTTACTCCTCGAAGTTCACATTAGGGGTCCTGCTTGTGCACCAGGACACAGGGTGAGGGGGCTGAGAGGTTTTCATCAAACCCTGCAGCTACTGCTTGCCTGTATCCATGAGTTTGAGGTAGAATTAGTAAAAAAAAAATTGACTAGAAAAACACAATACCTGCCTGGGGATCTCCCACCTCGAGGTTTAAGTAATAAGGGGGTTTGTATGAAATGCATTAAGATTGCTAATTGCCAAATGGAGCCTGGGAAAGCCGGGATGAAAGCACTGGGGGGACTAGAGGTAGGCTTTGTAGCTACCTGCCTTTGTAACGTCAATGGATTAATTGTGTCTACATATGAACGACTGCATGCCTTTTCATTCGTGACTGCTTTAAAACAGGAAGTGTTAGATATTGGAAGGAAATTATTAATTAATGAAAAGAGGACATGATCTGTAAGCTTTCACAAACCGTACTGCACATGCATACACACACTGGTGTAGACTTGGACATGCTGTCTGATACCATCTGTTAAAAACATTTGAATAACTGATACGGAAATGTGGGAGTAAAATAATAAAATTTTAAAATCTATTCCTCAGAAAGTGGAAGTAACAGATCAAGAACTTACATTTCCAATTTGAAACTTTAATGATGCTAGATATCATGTTATATATAAATATATAAATAAATACATTTCTCCAAGCCCATGTGTACCAATTGACAATTTACATATCCTTAGTAAATGCAGAATGGTATGCTTTATTAATTTTTATTCTACCACTCATATCCTATGTAATTAATTATGATGTGCTCCTGAAGTTCATTCTGCAATAGGGTGTATTCACTTCATTTCACACACACAAACACACACACACACACACACACACACACACACACACACACACACACACACACACACACACACACAAAAAAAAAACTGTTGTGCATTTTAATATCACCACTGGAATTGTTAAATTAAATAAAACATATTTTATTCATATTAACTAAAAAATTTTAATTGAAATGTTATTTATTTATTTGTATGTTTGTTAATAAATAACGTCATCAAATGAACCAAATGAACACCAAATGGGAAAATTTTGTGAATTGTGCAAATGATTTGCTCTCTTTATATGTATATATGTATTATATACTTGAGCCGGTATCACTGCTCTCTTCTCTTGGCCAAAGCTCATTTTAAATTCACTGAGTCAAATTGGAAAACTGTTCTGCAGTCAGACCAATCAAAATTTTTAATTCTTTTAAAAAACCATAAAAGTTCTCCGGACTAAAAAGGAGAGGGACCATCCAGCTTGTTATCAGTGCTCAGTTCAAAGTATCTGTATCGGACACAAATGTGACAATACTTATCTCCCAAAACTGCTGCAACTAGTCTCCTCAGTTCCCTGACATATACAGTCTGTTGTTAAAAGTAAAATAAGTTTAAGCAGGTTAAGCATTTAATATGTCATCTATGTTCTATTGTGAATAAAATATGGACTTATGAGATTTAAAAAATTTTATTCAGTTATTATTTGCATTTGTGTCTCATTTGTACATTAAACGTTATCATGGCTGAGGCCTTCAGCGCTCTGGCCTCTTCCTTGCACTTCAGCTCTGCTTTTGGTTTTGTGCACTACATCATACCACTTTGAGGGGCCTTGGTGAGAGGAGCCATTCAACATTAATGAACTCCTGAAACAGGGCGGTGTGCCTTTTTAGTGGTGCTTGTTTAGAAATACAGTACATGTCCCTCTCTCTCATACAGCTGTTATCAGCCCCACCGCTGAATAGGCATATTTTGGAGGTGGTGTTCGCAAAAGTTGACATTCCAGGCTAATATTGTCATAATTATAATGTTTGGCAAAGTAGTAATGGATTATTAACCTGTTTTCTGACAAGGAAATTCTTAAGACTGCATCTGTCTCTGTGTGTCACTCTAAGTAGAATACACTCAGACCTAGATTTCTACTCATAATGATAGATGCCAAACAACCCTGATTTAGACAATTGGAAATTAAACAGAACCTGACACCACTGTTTTGTTGCTGCGTAAAAGTAATACAGTAATCTCCATCTGCACACCATGTGTAATCCATTAGGAAATGACATACAGGTGTCTCATAAAACAAACAACTACTGCAACAGGAATGCCTGAAACATGGCTAATTAGACTTCATAAAAGTGAAAAAAAAGTTGTGATGCTGCAGTCTTACTTACAATACTTGTTTTCTGTGAAACATCACCGGTGCCTTTCCTTGAAATTTGGGTGTGCACGCAGTGGTAATCAAGTTTCCTCCTCCTGGGAAGCAAAAAAAAAAAAAGCTAATTCGAGCTTCTATTTGCATTCTAAAATGATCATTTTTTTCTAAGAAATAGATGATTGTATTGTTTGTGTTTTACACACATAGCACTGGCAGATGTTTTATTTTGAAACGCATTGCTGCTGTTCACAAATAGTGTCCAGCATTACCACTTGTAAAGGTCAATGGTTATATACTGTAAATTGTAGTTTTTGCACCTTGTGAAAGTCCTTATGAAGGGCTTGACAAGCATGACAAGCTGTAATTTTTGTGTTCTTTAACTTCACAAGAGAGAACAAAGAAGCTGGTGAGGGAACAACTGTTTATACCTGCTATAACGTTAGTGATAACAGGAACCTTAAACATAACTATAAACAGATAAAAAGCGTGATGTGTCATAGTGTAATAAATCAACAGTTGCAGTTGTTGGCAAATTGCTCTAGTGTAAGAGAAATAAAAAAAAAACACCTCAGGATGTCCTGTTATTGGAAAAATAATGTGGTAGCAATAGCTTCAGCACACCATCCTGTTTTTGACCATTTTTATGGAACAGCATGCACTGTTGTGTATTTTTCAATGCATATCAGATATCTTTGTTTGTGTGTTGCTCTTTGCAACAAAACCTAAATAGTTAATGAGCCTGGATAGTAGAGAGGATTTTCTAGTAAATGGCTGATTATATGTGATAAACAAGCTGTCAATTTGCATGTATTGTATACACACACGCACACATGCGCACACACACACACACACACACACACACACACACACACACACACACACACACAAAATGGCAGCTGTTTTATCTGGAAGCTCATGGCTGCTGTTGTTTCTCGCCAACTGTTGCCTGATAAAACCGGCTCTTTTGATAAAGCAGTTCTGATGAACTTAGGTGGGTCTTTAAACTGTAAGTAAAAACAATAATGCGCCACTGGAGACACATTTGACTTTGCATGGATGTAAATTAATTTTTTTGTGTGTGTTACTGTTCTGAATGCATATGACATGCCTGTGGGCTTAAGCACACACTCAAGGAAAAGGTTTTGAAAGCCGCCATTGCAAAATGAAGTTCTACATGCAGAGCACATGCAATAAGCTGAAATTTATAGTCATTCAACTGCTCTTTCCTGTGAGGGCTGCTTCACGACTTCTTTTAGAAGAAAAGGAAGAGGCCTTGTGTCTCCTTACTGCACATTTTCTCAAGCATTTAAGGTTACAAAGCACAGAGAGCAGCTGAAGCCAGAGACAGATTCGTGTGTGTTTGTGTGTATGTGCATGTGCGTGTATTTGTGTGTGTGTGAAAGAGAGAGGGGGGGAGTGTTGTCTGTTTGGGTGCGGGTAGGAGAGGAAGCCAGTGTGGCTGCTCTTTAGTTAGAAGCTACAGGCGGTAATGTTCCAAGGCAGTTGCTGCACGTGCACCCTGTGTGGTCATCAGCCATCCCTCTGATTGGACAACAAGCAGCCAATGGGAGTGCGCCTCTTCTGAGCCATTCATGAAAAACGGAGTGAGTGAGCAAACAGGATGTGCAGTGAATGTGAAGGCTATCGCTTCCCAGCACGCCTTCCTCCACAGGCATTTCATTCAGCTCCCCAAGGTTGGGCTTCCTAGTATCCACTGCATCACTTCTACTTGTTTCATCTCAGACTTTCGAAGCCTACGTCTTCTCTCTCTCTCTCTCTCTCTCTCTCTCTCTCTCTCTCTCTCTCTCTCTCTCTCTCTCTTTTTCTCTGTCAGTGTGTGCTAAGTCATTTATGACACAGATGCCATCACTTTGAGCTGACAAATTAATCAAATTTGCAAATTAGAGTAGTTTGGGTCTAAAGGAATGACTCCCGCCTTTTATTTTCCACTCTCTTTCAATCTGCCTGTCTCTACTTCCTGACACAGATTAACATAATTTAATAGTTTTTTGGGTCACATTTCCTCTTTTGCTAGGCTGAATGAAGGCATTTGTTTGCCTCTGAAAACATGAAGAAGGGGAAAAAGCAAGTCGCTCTCACATCTGGCTCACATCTTGTAAAATTGGTTAGTGCAGTGCAGTGAGGTTTTAATAACCACTAGCATAAGGTGCTTAAAGGAAACACATTAAAAGCAAATGCATGTTTTGCCTGAATAGATTTGCTGTTTGCCTCTTGGGGTTTGTGGCTTTTTTTTTTTGCTTTTTCTTATGCATTTGACAGACACCACCCACACAGAAGCAAGGAATGTGGGCTTGCCAGTCAGTTTTTTTTTCTCTCTAGACTGTGTGGGATTCTTTACAGAATTTTTTGTATTATTATATTACAGCATATATTTCTCAGACGTTATCTAATTCTTACAAAATTGTTTACTAAAATTATTTAAATATGTCCTGATATGTATATACCAACCTCAAGTATGATTTGCATGTCATTTCAGTATCTGCAATGTTTACACACTACTTAAAGGTGTTAATTATACTATTGAAATAAAGAAATTGAATTTGAGTTGAGTTGAAATGCAAAATATTTAAAAGCACACCAATGCAAAAAATAATTTTAAAGGATCTGTCAGATAATGCAGCATTTTGATAATAAAACACTGTTGAATGCTCTATTCTGATTGGCCAGAAGTTTGCTGATATTTTTTTCAAACAGCAGTTGCATGGTTTATATTAATGCATTAATTCCTATTGCATATAAAGTTAAAAGAATTAATCAAATTAATTAAAGTAAAAACTAAACTAAATAAATTCTGTGAAAAGACACTTCTTCCATTCCCAGTCTCCATTGTCGGTGATAGAGTGAAGTGCAGGACAAAGTAAAGCTGATATAAAGCCACAAATCTGTACAAGGATTAAATATTTTACCCATTTAATCTCAACCAAATATTTGGCTTGTATAGAATTAATTACTTGCATGAATAATTATGTTATTGGAATTTTTTTCTTTTAAACAAACATCTAAATGTTTGTAAGTCTAAATGAAATACTGTAACTGTCATGCTTACCAAAATAGATGCTGCACTTTGTATGCAGTTTCCTGAAGATAAGATAAACAGCATGAACTGAAGTATGTTCTAATATTCTTTCTTTGTTTTTCTTTTTTTTTTTTTTAATTATTGTACATTCATTTATTTATTTATTCAATTATTGTCTTTCATTGTTGCACACATGTGCATGTGAACATTATATAGTCCTGTTTAGGTCTGCATATTCTTGGGCAATTATATGTTTTTTGTAGCGCCTTGGTCCTGGAGAAATGTTTCATTTGTTTGCTGTGTGCTGTTCCAGCTGTACATGGTTGTGACAATAAAGGCCACTTGACAAGATACTATTTCTTATTATTAATTCTAGGACTTTAGGATAGGGAAATTCTAGGATTGAGGATAATATTGTGATCAATAGCATAATAGTAATACAGTGTATTTCACCCTACAGTACTACATTAATTCAGTCATGAAATCTCTCTGAAAATTGCATATCATTATTGCTTTACATGATGTACATTTTATTTTTCATAAACTTAGCATAAAAAATGCCACTAAAGGCTGTTTTGTTTAGCTTCTTAACAAAGTTAATGGGCAGAGCTTAATTGGAGAAGACACAGAAAATACATTGTTCTGATAAGGTGAACCAGTGTCTTACTGTGGCCAATGTGACATCATGCCCACTCCACAATTCCCACCCTGCAGTCCCTGGACCCCTGCCGCCACAGCCCATGCTTCTGCCATCAGCAGACACAGTCTGACAGGTGGATGCTAACCGTTTCTCTATGGTTGTGTCAGTGTACAGCACCACTAATGAGCACTGGAGCTGACAGGGCAAGGGCAACGTCTCTTTAAGACAACCAGCTGCTTGTTCTCAAAGATACAAGATGGTGGTTCAGGGGTACCATAATTTTGCAGAGGCAATTGTGTGCACTGCACCAATTAGTCTGCTGTATCTATCAAGCTACTTCTCTGGAATGATTATCAGTAAAAATGATCTATTATTCGAGTTATGAGTAGGCACCAAGGAACAAAACCCAAAATCTAAGACGTTGACAATGTGCTTCTCCAACCATGAATAGCTCGACCCCTGTCTATTATTCTCGAAATTGGTCAAGGAAGCTGTGCTATCAAGATCAATTTGGTACACAGATTGATTAAAAAGGAGGAGGCGGGTGCTATGGTGGAAAAAAGGCCATGCTTGATCAGACTTAGGAAACCTAGGCTGCCATAGTTAATCAGCACCATCTCTTCTCAACCCTGGTACATAATTAGAGGTGATGGGCATAAGGAGCTGATTATTATGTAACTATAAGGAACCTCTTGGGAAACAATGCAACAAAATGGGACTCATTGTGTTCATGCTCTCAAATAAGAAATTTGGAAACAAACCTCTTAGATGTTGCATATATTTTACATACATTTGTTTAGATGGACATGAAAGAAAGAATCAACAGGGAAGATGGTCTGCTGAAATCTTTCAAAGACACACGGCTTGTTTCATGCAAAACTGGTTTTATGTTTACCGGGCATTTTTTTTGGGGTGTTTCTGGCTACTATGTAAGAATAGTAGAGGAAGTATTATAGACATTTTCAGTGAATGAGTCATGAGACCATATGGACCTGTAAGAGCTTGCCAAAACATAGCATTGTCCTGCTGTGATTATTTATATATTTGGCAGAGAGAGATGAGTTGAGATGAGATGAGAGAGGAACTGGGTAACCCTCCTAGCTGTGTCATTTGTAAAGGCTCAGCTTAGCATCAAACAACTCCTGCCCTTCTGGACATAGAGATGAATTAGTAATTAAAATTAATTTTAAACACACATTTGGTGCTGAGCTAGCTGTTTTGAGGGGATATATAATCTGTTTTGGCTAATTAGTAGTTTAATCTAAGTTAGGTAATGGTGAATGTTAATACATTTGATGGGTTGGTAAAGGAGTTACATAAAAGTCAATGTAACTGTAAAAGGGCATAATGTTATAGGAAATTAATCAACAATGGAGTAATTCAATGTGACAAAGCAGAGCACTTCTACAATTTTAAAGTTGATTAGTTTAATATTATCTCGCATGCTTAATCACGTATATCAATGAAATGTAATCCACAAAACAATTAACATTTCATTTGTTCACAAATATACACAGAATGATGTGCAATGAAGGGTGCATTTTTTTCCAGACAGTCTGTGACCTAAAAATAGAACTACAAAATAGAACTTACTTGCTAACTTTACTTAAACCAGAATTTAATTAGTTTTTGTTAATATTTATATTTGCAGCTAGGCTAAATAGAAAACATGATACCAGAAAATTAAAACAAGATGAGAACAGGCTCCCTTTTGAGTTTGGGTCTTCTCAAGGTTTCTGCCTAAAATCATCTCACCATCGTCACCTCTGGCTTACTCATTAGGAATACATTTTTTTTTTATCTCGAAATTTTTTATCTTTTTATTTCTTTTAATCTGCTTTGTGGCCCTGTAAGGTGCTTTGTGATTAAAGTGCTACACAATTTAAACCGAATTAATTTGAAGTAATTACTAAATTTCTAGCATTGTATGAAAAGCCTTATGAAAGTAGATCAAGATTTTCCCTCAGTGCTGACATCATATTTAATATTCTTTGTTTTTTACCTACCTCAAGAACTCTCATTTGCATCACCTTATCTCCAGTGATCAAGCAATAAACGTATATTATAATCCTATAATAATTATTTTCATCTTAAATAAAACTTTTTTTTTGTCATTAACAAAAAAATTATTTTGTGTCATTACCATTAATTTATAGCATTTTGCATTCATTTTTTAAAATTACACCTGATTGCTTAAGAGCTCCTGCACAAACCTTAGAAATTCAATCGTTGATTGATAGATGTGTGATGATAAATACATCTGGCATCTGTAGATTGGGAGTTAATTGAAGCACCTGATTCATCAGTTCGGATAACACTTTATCTGGGTACATACAGTTATATTTCTAAGTAAAAAAACATAAAAAAATCTATGTTCCAATCAGTCATAGGCTCTTTTGTGAGTTGTTTAAATGTCTCCCGCTGAGGACATAACACAAAATAATCAATTCCTGCCAATGTGATCATTAATTGAGCCTTGTTGTTCATATTTGCAGTAGAACATTGTTTTCATGGCTCTGGTTCAACAAGCTCTGCTGCCTTAATTCAGGCTCTATGTGCCAAATCTGTAACCAGTTTATTCACTGTCTGAAATGCAATGCTCTGCAAAGTGTGATTTTGATGGCATGTACACAGATAAGGTCCTTTAACCTGCTAATGTTATGTTCAGAACGGAAAATGTGCAAGGACATTGAGTGGATAGCAAACAATGAGGCAAAACAATGATTCATAAACTATTTTAAACAGCATTTTTTTTATATTGTATAATAGTCAAAATATAGTCTTTCTATGGTGCTGTCACTTTTTTATTTTGGCAGCATGATCATTGTTTTTTTAAAGAATTGTTTCCTGAGATTTTACTCAGAGACATAAAAATAGTTTTACTGTGTGTGTGTTGTCATAAAAAATGTAAGTGCATGAACAATATGTAAGTACTTTTTATGAATGCTTTTTCTTGCAGAACTAAGTGAAATGCTTTCTTTGTGGTTACTGGATTTTGTGGTTAATATTAGGGTCAAATTTAGCATAAGGTGTCAAATACAATGGTGTGAATGATTTATTATTTTTTGGCATGTTTGTCACACTTTAATGTTTCAGATCATCAAACTAATTTAAATATTAGTAAAAGATAGAAAGTGAACCCAACATGCAGTTTTTAAATGAAGGTTTTTATTATTGAGGGAAAACAAAATCCAAAACTACATGGCCCTGTGTGAAAAAGTGTTTGCCCCCTGTTAAAACTGTGGTTTATCACACCTGAGTTCAATTTCTCTAGCCACACCCAGGCCTGATTACTGCCACACCGGTTCGCAATCAAGAAATCTCTTAAATAGGACCTGCCTGACAAGGTAAAGTAGACAATAAGATCCTCAAAAGCTAGACAGCATGCTGAGAGCCAAAGAAATTCAGAAACAAATGAGAAAGAAAGTAATTGAGATCTATCAGTCTGGAGAATGTTATAAAGCCATTTCTAAAGCTTTGGGACTCCAGCGAACCACAGTCTGAGCCATTATTCACAAATGGCAAAAACATGGAACAGTGGAGAACCTTCCCAGGAGTGGCAGGCCGACCAAAATTACCCCAAGAGCACAGCGACAACTCATCCAAGAGGTCACAAAAGACCCCAAAACAACATCCAAAGAACCGCAGGCCTCACTTGCCTTAGTTAAGGTCAGTGTTCATAAATCCACCATAAGAAAGAGACTGGGCAAAAATGGTCTGCATGGCAGAATTCCAAGACGAAAACTGCTGCTAAGCAAAAAGAACATAAAGGCTCATCTCAGTTTTGCCAGAAAACATCTTAATGATCCCCAAGACTTTTGGAAAAATACTCTGTGAATTGATGAGACAAAGGTTGAAGTAACACTGCATTTCAGAAAAAGGCTTAATGATGTGTGCCAAGTAAAGGTTTGCACATTTGGTGCAAAACCACAGAAAAGCTTCTTTAGCACAAGTAGCTAAAAAATGTCCATGCTATATATTATGCATGTGAGCATCAGAAGTGAACCAAGAAGGTCTGATGAATTGGTCTGGTCTATTGAATCATCCAGGAGCATTTGTATAATTTACATTACAGGAAGAGATGACACCAGGATGCACCAAATTAAAAGACAAGCCAGTGGAGACATTGTTCATCAGAAGGTGTTGATTAATTTACCATAGCAGCAGCTCTGTTTGTAGTGCTATAGATTATGTAAAAAAATAAACAGATTTAAAAATATATTGTGGTTCAATGAAATTAAGTTTCTGAAATTACCTTCAAATGTCGGTGCTTTTCAATATGGGAGTTTACATTTTTACAGCTCAACTGTTACATGACAAGTTGCATTCTTTTGTTTGTTTTTTTTAGAACAAAAAAAATAAAAACAGGCTGGTGAAGAAAAGATTTATAGCTGCGTAAATATCAGTGATAATAAAAGCTAACTTCTTGCACAGACATATGACAGCATTACATTTTAATCATATTAATTTAATAATCATATAACGAAAACGTCAGAAATAGATGTTATATTAATTTGCAGTCTGTTATAAGCAATCAGTATTTTCATGTTCATGTTCATATGAGCAGTATTAGTTAAAGATGAAACTAAAGATGAGATAATGGCACTTGACACAAACTCATACATTTTCTAAAAACAAAATTGATAATAAAGCAAATAAATTGCGATTATGATAGCTTCAAATGTTATTACTCTTTGAACATAAAATAGTGTTTCAACTTTCTCCTCTGAATGTCCCTTTACTGTGAAATGTATCCTCTGGACCACCTGCATAAACCATAAATGCTGAGAGGAAGCTGTGGGACCAGATCTTTCACCTTCCTTTGATTGTCATCTCAGGTTCATACAATTAGGTGACATAAATACCACAAACTAATGCTACAGGCTTTTCATAGGTTACAGGATGGACAGTAGCTACGGACAACACCAGCTTTCACAATTTCTGAGTTATGTAAGATTGTCATTACATCATTATCAAGAGATAAGATTGTTTACTGAAGACTTCCTTTTCTCTCTTTTGTTGCTAAGCTAAACCTGCAAGCTGGATTACACAAGATAATATATGAGATGCACCACTTTATATTTCCATCTACTCAGGGTGATGATGATCAACAAATGTCAAAGAATGTGAAATAAGTGTTTTCATGACCATTGGATTATTCAAAGTATTGGCATCAAAATATTCCTGTTTGCTACTTGACAGAAGCCTTTCTATATTTGATACACATCTTCGACTGAATGTAAGCTATGCTTCTTTCCAGCTGAGAGCATGGTGCCATCATTAACGTTGACCACTCCATTGATAAAGGGGGAGAGAGACTGTGAAAAGGGCAGGCATTGTTCGCCCTGGGTGGGGAGTGGGCAAGAGGAATGTGGGTCGAACGTGAGCAGTGCAAGGCCTGAGAGAGAGACACTATTGTCCCCCACAGCTACCCCCTTAGCCAGATCAGGGTGAAGGAGGCATGGGGTCACAACTCCTGCTGCTCTGGATGGACCCACAACACAGGCGAAGCAATGCTTAGGCTTGCCAGCAGCTCACAACACTATATGCTCACTCATCAAAACCTTTCTGCCACTGGAGATAGCCATTGTCTCAAATGACAGATCTGAGCCATTTTTGATGAGTCAGAAGTTTACATAATATTTATTTGACTTAGACACATCTGTTTAGCGGTGTCTGCAATGGCTCCATGGTGCCATTCTTTTATTCTTAATCAAGTACATTTTCATAATCATTCATTCGAATACTATCTATCTTTTACATTGCTTGCTACTACTAGTATTGTGTATTATAGTTCATCTTTGGTATATAATATTTCCTTAAAGTATGCACCATGTAGTGGGTATTTGCAGTGAATTAGAAGTCATTACGGAATTGGTGTAAATCTGTTGGTGTTGTATTGATAAAATATTCTATATAAAAAAGGGGGAGTGTTTTTTCTATGAATAAATACATTACAATTATAATATTTATACTAAACCATTACTAGTTTTCTTTGTCTAATAACAAAAAAAAAAAACTTCTAACAGATATAGGAAAACACAACATAGCACTTTTACAGTCGGTTCAATGTAGTGTCAGTTTAAATTACAACATTTCAATATGACATTTTGTAATAATGGTAATTGGTAACCAATTAAGAAAAAAAAAATGGATTATGTATATATACCCCAAACATTTGCCTCTACTATCAATTATTTATTTATTTGTTTGTTTGTTTGTTTGTTCATTTACAACCCTAATGGACCGTATAACAATCTCCTGCTATTACTTATGATGGCTACAACCAGTCATTCCCATTTAAGTTATTAAATTCCAAATAATTCACAAAGCACAATTTCTTTTTACCTGAGGACTTTCAGTGTAGGAAAGTTTTACCACTAATAGTTTTACTGTCGTTGAAACAAAAAGTGATAAACAAAATTGTTCTTACGGAAAGCTTCACTATACCAATGATTATATTATCACCTCTTACTGTTCACCACATTTTAAAAATGTTATCAATGTTTAGTTGCGTTCACTGTACAAGAGGAAGCTGTTACTATAGAAACTATTCAATATTTGAACAGCTTCCTAACATGAACCTTTGATTTGCCTTTCAGCGGACATTATTGAAAAGTAATTTAACTTATGTCATTGCACATGATGTACCATACACACAAAGTGCTAATTAAATATATTCATTTTTACCTTAAAAAATGAAATCAATCAGTGTTTGTTCAGGATTCATGTGATTATTTACCAGGTTGTGAGATGAGACAATAGAGACAATTGACTAGCGGTGTCTTGAGCTCATTTTTTCTCATCATTGCTGTCGGACAGAGGGGATTGGGAACAATGACACTGTTGGGTGTGACTATTTAGTCCTTGAAGCGTGTTACAGTGATAAAAAAGAATGTGTCGGCCAGCCAATGTTTGTTAAGAAAACATCCTCTTAAATAGCTCTGGAGAAAACCTAGTCAAATACTCCTCTACAGATCTGACAACCACCCAAATATTTGCTCTTATAAACATACAGTGTGTATCATTTGAAAACAGGGCTTTTCATGTCATTATTTCCTGATCAAATCTTACAGCTACATCAGTTCCTCACTGTACGTTTACCTTGTTCTCAATATCATTTTCATGTAGTGCATGTCTGTGTGGCTATGTCTTTACTAATGTGTGTGTGTGTGTGTGTGTGTGTGTGTGTGTGTGTGTGTGTGTGTGTGTGTAAAGTGTCTACATGCCTTTGGATGTATGGCTTGCAGAGATGTGGAAACCCCTGGAGGTGGGCTGGCTGAAAGGCGGGAGAGAAAAAAACAGAGTAGTGCTTCCCTTCTCTTTTATCATTCTCTAGTGGGAAAAATGTGATAAAGAGCACTGCTGGTTCAGAGGCACCCAGCCTATAAACACAGCTCACATGCACAGAGACGAGGTCAGGGGCCACATAGCACTTTGACAGAAAAAAAGGGGAAAAATAGCACCCGAGGAACTCCCAACAAAGGCCACTGAAGACCGAAGAGCAGGCAACGTGGACCTGACAAGTGTTCACTTCACATTCTTCCTCTTTCCCAAGACACCCTTCTCCCCCACAGTCTCTTCCTCACTTTCTCCCTTCACATCCAGAGCATATGGCAGGACACTTATCAGGCCAGTATCAAATGTTTTTCATATACTGAGTGGTGGATTCACATGAGAAATGGTTAAACTGCACGGTCATGACCATAATTATAATCTAAATCCTGTAAATAATTCCAGAAATGGTTCTGTATCATTAGTGAATGTTTGCAAGGCATGACTCATTCATTCATTCATTCATTCATTCATTCGTTCATTCGTTCATTCATTCATTCATCCTCAGTAAGCATCTATTCAGGGTCATGGGGATTACAAAGTTTTCCCTGAGAACCCTGAACATGAAAAAGAATATAGCCTTGATGGAATGTCAGGGCACACTCAGGAAATCATTCACAACTAAGATCAATTTAGCATAGTTAATACGGCCACTAGCATTATTTTCCAAGTTAGAAGGAAAGCAACAAACCTGTAGGAAACCCATGTTGATACTACACAAACTCTGCATAGATAGTAAGCTGAGTTAACACATTGATTTTCTTCAGTGTTGTTTTTAAATGTCACATGGGTCAATTTGTTGATGTACATGTTTCTTGCAGCCTCCCTGTTGAAGTTTAAATTGTTCCATGTTCTCCAGGTTCTACAGATAGAGGGTGTACATCAGCCAGCCTAGGCTTTTCAGCAAGATTGGGAATTTGAGGATACTATCTTAATCACCTGGAGATTGCACCTCGAAATGCAAGCCCAGGGGAATAATGACAACTAAACTGAAGATGATGAGCATGATTCAGACCCATGTGTGAGACAGATGGGAAAGCCTGGCATGCCCTGGGCATACGGTTAGTGATAAGCCCTAGTAGCAGAACAGATTTCTGCTATCGATCCGTTTATTCAGTTTATCCTATTAGTGCTTAGACATAAATGGACGTGGTTCATCTTATCTGGGATGGCATTTTCCCATTAATGGTCACTAAACACATACTTGTAACCACTACTTTCTTTATTTCAGTTCATAAAATGCACAGTAGACTGTATACACACCTCATGTTTTGATTCTGGGCTTGCTTTAGTAAGGGTGACAGGTTCAGTAGGAACTGCTATGCCACTTTAATGCTATGCCACACCAAGTTAAAGCTTAAATTAGTCAAATATTATTTATTGCATTAACATATTTACTGATCAAACATTTAGTTAAGATGCAACCTATTTAAAAATACACATTTTATGTTGTATTAAGTAAAATTATTTAAAATGTTTCTTCCATTTTAACTTCAGGCCTCAGTATCCCTTTCTGCTTTACTGTCAAACTTAAAATAGGAAGTAAACTTGTATAAACAAGTAGTTATCTGACTCACTGCCTGGCCCCCCAGAAGTGTTCACACATGGATCCATTCATCCATACCACTAGAGGTGAACCCTGGACTGGAATGTTCGGGTGCAGAGAGTATCCTGCAACCACGCCGTGGTTCAAGAGCCCTGGTTTGTTTTTTCTATATGACTAAATGCACATTTACAGAGTTTAGTTTAGTCTTTTTTTCCACCAGTCAAGATACTAGAACTTCTGTAAACACCAAACCAGAACGTTTCGGTTGGAAACTGCTGTTTACTGTAACACTGCTGTAACACTCTTAGGGGTATGGAAGTGCAGGCTTTACTTTTTAAAAGAATGTTACTTTTTTGTATCCATTTATAGATACATGTCATTTTGTGGAATTTCTTCAAACAACTTACAAACTATATGCATATCACTAAACAGCGATTTTCTCACCAACTTAATTTTATGCCTCTGGCACTTAGTGGTGGAGGTGTTTTGGTTTCAGTTGTCCATCTGTCTGTCCATCTGTCTGTCCATCCGTCAGTCCCTTTGTGACTATCGTTACAGCAGTATCTCAAGAACATGTGGTTGAATATTTATAGGATTTATATAGAATTATCACTGTAATTAGCAGATGCATTAAATAGATTTGGGAATTGATCCATTCAGGGCCAAGGCAAAGTTTTCACTTCTGTTATGCTTTTAGAGTATTTCTGGCATTTAAACTAGTAACAAGAAAGAATAAATTTCTTGGTGATGGAGTTGATACTGTTGCTTTCTCTCTTAAAATTCATAAGATTTTCATTGTATGGAAGAAACACAATGCCTCTTGACTCTCACAAAATGCTTACACTGAAAACATTTATAAATGTTAAGTAAAGATTCCCCACAGAAGCTATTACATGTTATTTTGTTGTTGTTTAAGAACCGGTTTATTCAGATCATCTGCCATAAAAGTCCCTTCTTAATCAGAAAGTTCTAACCATTCATCTATCTTATAACAAATCAGAATCAAGGAAACAGCAGGACTGTGGTATTAATGAAGTGAACATGTCCTGAGTAAAAACGATGATCTAGATGTCACTTAAACAGACATCGGTAATATGTTTTATTATTCCATTCTGTGATGCTCTCCAGAGAGGGAACACACTATCCCCTTAGGGCAAACTTGTGACCCTGACCACATAATTTGTTTCAAAAACAGGAAGCAGTATTCCCTCTTGACAGGAAGTTCCGCTACTAAACATAATTCTGTTCATGAAACATTTTGTCAAGCAGCAGAGGTCATGCACAGACAAGTGCACGATATGTGGAAGTTGGGGGTTAACATTTTGTTTATTTATGATATCATTGTGTGAGGATTGTTTCAAATTGTATGCTATTGCAAGAAAAAAAGCAGGGGTTTGCTGGAGTTTGGTATTTGGAAACAGGGAGGGTTTAGCAAGAGGCTAGAGGAAATAAGAACAGAGAACTGACTTTGCAGTCTCGTTTTTCACTACATGTCTGGTTTTATACTGTGTGTGTGTGTGTGTGTGTGTGTGTGTGTGTGTGTGTGTGTGTGTGTGTGTGCGCACATGCATGCGTGTGTGTGTGTGTGTGTGTGTGTGTGTGTGTGTGTGTGTGTGATGTCACCAACCATGGCTGCCAAATCTTTGAGTGTGTGTTAGGAGAGCGTGGCGGCTGGCTGGCCCCCCAAGCAGGCCTGGCTGCTGGAAGCGAATGCAAACCTCATTTCCAAAAGTAGGAAAAAAGCAAAAACACAAGCCCTTCTGATTAGGGCATGAGACCAGATGAAAGGCAGCAGGGCCAATCAGCGATGAGTTAGGGGCACCCAGGGAGGAAGTGAGCCCGCCACAGGCATTATGGTTTGTCTAGTTGTTACTATTGAAACGGCTACCAAAAACAGAAACAAATCTTTAAAAAAAAAATGGATGTGGGGGCAGAGTAGGAGGAGACGTGTTCATTGTGGAAAATGTTGGACATAAATGATAATCAACTCAACTTTCAGAGACTGCAGAAAGATTTTAGGGAAGGTTTTTTAAAGGTCATATTATTAAATTAGGCTTTTCTCTCTTGACATGATTTCACAATGATGCAGAGCTGACCAGTGAGATAAGAATACAATTCATTGCAGTTTATTGCAAGGCTACACACACACACACACACACACACACACACACACACACACACACACACACACACACAACACACACATATTCATGCCTGAAGCAAGTCAAATTTCTTTAAAAATAATTTACAGCATGGTTTAGGATGTAGGCGGAGACCTGAGAAACCCACAAGTGACAGAGGAAGAACATGTACAGAAAATAAAGTTTTAAGTGCATTTAAGAATATTTTCTTGTATTTTCTTTAACTTCCAAATGGTTTGAGTTTTCATCAGCTGGAAAATCTTTTGCTTATGCACTACATCCAATTCCTGATCCTAATTAGTCAGAAAGTGTTTTCAGTAAAAAACTTTTATAACAGCAGCTGACCTTGCAAGGTACATAGTAATGCTGGCTTTTCATTTTGTATCTTTTCTATAGTAAGAACTTACTCAGAGAGTTGTACAGGAGCTGGTCAACATGATCAGATTTTTGTTAAAATCTGTTGACATGGAGAAGTGTTCTGTGAGATGTTTGAAAGGAGTCTCCAGTTTTAGCACTTATGATAATCAGAGGTAAAAGCTGTTCCTTTAAGTTTTCTAATATGCTGGTGGGTTTTGCACATTTTGCACATTCAAGTTACTCAGTAACAGAAGAAATCTGTGTTATTTACGGTCTAATCGACTTAGTGATGGAACAGATGAAAATCCATGTATCAAATGTTCCACAACAGTAAGTATAACTATAAATGAAGTTAGTGTTGTCAAATTAATCTGCAGTGGAATAAAGCATTTCAGATGTGTTGTTATTGGAAACAGGCTTGATGTTAACCGTTAACATTTTGCTTAAACATAATAGTCATCATTTGTTACATAATAAATCGGTCTTCATTAATTAATGAGAGCTCTTTGGTGATCAAATCTGCCACCTGTGCTAATAAACAACAGCTTTTAATATATGAATATATAAAAAAGCTAGACTCTTTATGTTATGTATTAAACCCAACTAAAGTACCAGAGTGAACATCCAAGGAAAACAAGTGCTCTGTATTTTGAGTTTAAGTGCATAGGTTCTTTGTGGCTCTAATTTAGGACCCCTCCATTTTATCTGTAAAATTGTGACGAGTTTGAAAAACAAGGACCAAATCTACAACATATGCTCTTGCATTCTGCACTCCAACCTATATCTCCCTTCTACGGTGTTCCTGTCTATCATTCATCTGTATTCCCTGGTTTCACTTGGCATTAAGATATCTGCAAGGATGGCCTGGCGGCATTTAAATACAATCATAGTGCTTCCAGCCTACTTGATGTGGTGAGAGTAGTGTGGAGGGCCTCGTGGTCACCCGGTCTTCCCAACTTACTATGAGGAAAACACGGCGAGGGAGACACTTTGAGCACATGCCAGAAAATAGTTGTGGACGAATCTGCAGCCGCACTTTTGGACGCAGATGACAAAGTTTACGTTTTCCACTCATGGCTTGTAGCACATTTTCCCAGAACCCTTCTCCACATGGTTAGGCAGGATGCTCGTGCTGTCTGCTTTACATTCTGACACACTCTTAAAGCAGGCTCTTAAACAGCTCTTACAGACTCATGGTATAGTAGAACCTGAAAAGTGAACATGATGTATTATGTGAGAAATAAATTAGGTGTGCTGTTATAGCAAAATAATCAAGTGCATAGTGATGTGAAGCCTAAGTGTTGTTTATTGTTTTTAACGTGTTTTATTGCTCCTAAACGACAGGAACTTGCCATTGATTATCACTTATATTTGCTCATAGATATGTTTAATGTTGTGGAATTTTCTAATACAATTTTGTTTCTGTAGCACCTGTAAACACTGCAAATTGTCAGGGTACAAATAATCTATTCTGGTCTTTCTTTTGAAAAGTTTCACATGTCAGAAATATTGCTGTAACAAAACACAGACTTTAGAGACTCCTTTCAAAAATCCTTTAAATTCATTTCTCAATCTGTGTATTAATGGGGTGTGTCCACCCTATAACGCTTCATCTAAGTTGTTGCCATAGAAAAAAAATAACATCATGGAGGAGTTTTTTAACAAAACCCTTGCATTTGTTACCACCGTCTAGCTCATGCTATAGAAAACCAATCAACACCTGATGTTAGATTCAACCCATCCAATGATCTACTCATTGTATGATTAGATTACCAGAGATTAGGTTATTGTTTACTTTTCATTGAAAATGTGGTAGGAACAGCAGACTAATGATAAGACACATATTGAGATGTTTGGAGCAAATCAGATATGTGTCTTAAGTATTGGATTTCAGTTTACATTAGAGGATTGGGTCTTTGGCAACACATACACATGTACACATGAGCCATAGTTATTTGGGTATGTATAGACACAACAATTCTTTATCAACATGGGAGTCATAATAAACTCCAAAACTGTCCAATATATTTTTTCTTTGATATTTTAAAAACAATTAATTAACCAGTGGGCATCAGATGGACTGGATAACTTTTGTTTCCTAACAGAAAAATGGTCAGGTAAATGTAATATAAACAGACATATTATGCATTGTATGGTTGTATAAAAACATACAAATATTCTAAAAGACTTCTAATATGATTTCTTACATAACTCAATGCTTACATAATAATAACTTAATATGTGCTCTAAAAAGAAGGCTAGTCAAGAATTAGAACCTTGTTAACCTATTTTGCTAATGACTATAATGCCTTTTAGTAGTATAGCAATCATGTATATTATATCACAACACTGCTAAATTCTGGAATCTGGTTGATCAGAAAATTATGATTAACTGCCAGAAAAATCAGCTCTAATTTAAAGCACAGGTTTATATTAATGCACTCATGCTGAAATGCTACCATTTCCATAGCCACAGCTAATTCATGGAAAATGAATAATAGATGTTGAATTCTTCTTCTTCTTCTTTCTGCTTCTCCCATTAGAAATCGCCACAGCGGATCATCCGTCTCCATACCCCCCTTTCCTCTACATCTGCCTCTTTCAACCCAACTACCTGCATGTCTTCCCTCACCACATCCATAAACCTCCTCCTTGGCCTTCTTCTTTTCCTCCTGCCTGGTGGCTCCATGCTCAACATTCTCCTACCGATATACCCCATGTCCCTCCTATGCACATGTCCAAACCATCTTAATCTCGCCTCCTTCACCTTTTCTCCAAAATGTCCTACATGAGCTGTCCCTCTAATAAACTCATTTCTAATCCTGTCTATCCTCGTCACTCAACCACAAACCTCAACCTCTTCAGCTCTGCTACCTCCAGCTCCTCCCCCTGTCTTTTACTCAATGCCACTGTCTCTAAACGATACATCACAGGTCTCACCACAGTCCAATAAACTTTCCTTTTCACACTTGCAGATACCCTTCTATCACAAATTACTCCTACTATCACTTCTGTCTCCACCCTGCCTGCACACTTTTCTTCACTTCTCTAACACACTCTTCATTACTTTGCACTGTTGACCCCAGGTACCTAATCTCCTCCACCTTCTCCACCTTTTCTCCCTGCAACCGCACCCCTCCACTGCCCTCCCTCTCATTCACACACACTCTGTCTTACTCCTACTGACTTTCATTCCCCTTCTCTTCAGCATGTACCTCCACCTCTCCAGGCTCTTCTCAACCTGCTCCCTACTTTCACCACAAATAACAATATTATCCGCAAACATCACAGTCCATGGAGACTCCTGTCTGACCTCGTCTGTCAACCTGTCCATCACCACTGCAAACAGGAAAAGGCTCCTTAATGCAGTCCAACCTCCACCTTGAACCAGTCTGTCTTTCCTACTGCACACTTTACTGCTATCACACTGTCCTCATACATGTCCTGCACCACCCTCAAATACATCTTTGACACACCTGACATCCTCATACAATACCACAATTCCTCTCTCGGCACCCTGTCGTACACTTTCTTTAAATCCACAAACACACAATGACCTTCTTTATACTTCTTCATCAACATTCTCAAAGCAAATATTGCATCTGTGGTGCTCTTCCTTGGCATAAAACCATACTGTTGCTCACAGATCGTTACCTATTTTCTCAGACTGGCTTCCACTACTCTTTCCCATAACTTCATGGTGTGACTAATCATCTTAATTCCCCTGTAGTTACTGCAGGTCTGCACATCTCCCTTATTCTTAAAGATCGGTACCAGCACACTTTTTCTCCATTCCCCAGGCATCCTCATCTTCTCATACAACTTCTCATATGCCTTTACCTTGGCTTTCGCCACATCCCTCTTTACCTGCTGCCGCATTTCCCTGTACTCCTGCCTACTTTTCTCATTACTCTATCGATCCCAAATCTGTTTTGCCAACCTCTTTCTCCTTATGCTCTCCTGCACTTCCTCATTCCACCACCACGTCTCTTTGTCTTCCTTTCACATGTCACACCAAGCACGTTTCTAGCTGCCTCCCCTATCACTTCTGCAGTAGTTGCCCAATCATCCAGCACCTCCTCACCACTACCGAGCCCCTCTTTCCTGAAACTCACACTACAGTCTTCCTCCTTCAGATTCCTACAGACCACCATCCAATGCTGTCTAGCTACAATGTCCCCTGCCAACACCTTACAGTCTCCAATCTCCTTCAGGTTGCATCTCCTACATAGAACATAGTCCACCTGTGTGCACCTTCCTCCACTTTTAAACATCACTCTATGATCCTCCTTCTTCTTAAAATAAGTGTTCACCACTGCCATTTCCATTCTATTAGCAAAATGTACCACCATCTACCCTTCCACATTCCTCTCCTTTAGGCCATACCTACCCATCATCTCCTCATCACCTCTGTTCCCTTCACCTACATGCCCATTTAAATCTGCCCCAAACACCAATCTTTCATTCCTAGGTACACCGTCTACCACTTTATCTAACTCACTCCAGAATTTTTGCTTCTCCTCCATCTCACAACCCACTTGTGGAGCATAAGCCCTGATGACATTTATCATTATTCCTTCACCCTATCACCCTTACACCCTATCAGAAACTATTTTCACCTCCACTTCACTCTTACTGTACTCTTCCTTCAGGATCACCCCTACACCATTTCTCTTTCCATCCACACCATGACAGAACAGTTTAAAGCCACCTCCAATGTTTCTGGCCTCACTCCCTTTCCAATTGGTCTCCTGAACACACAACATGTCTACCTTTCTCCTCTCCATCATATCAGCTACCTCTATCCCTTTACCAGTCATAGTACCAACATTTAAAGTACCAAACCGAACCTCCACTCTCCTACACTTCTCCTTTCCCTGCTGTCTCTGTAGATGTCTTCCTCCTCTCCTTCTCGTCCTTCGGCCAACAGTAGCCCAATTTCCACTGGTACCTTGTTGGCTAATGATACATGTGGAGGTTGTTGGTAACCCGGGCCTAGACCGATTCGGTATGAATTTCTCTTTTGTGATCCGCATATTTGATTTGGCACGTTTCCCTTCCTAACGCAACCCTCCCCATTTATCCATGCTTGGGACCAGCACTAAGAGTGCACTGGCTTGTGCAACCCTAATGGCTGAGTTAAATGTTAAATATAAACTAAAAATGATAACATATTTAAGTTGTTTATGTATTAATAATAAGTTTTTTTTTGTTGTTTTTTTTTTACACAACTTGCATTTTAGACACAGCATGTTGCTTTGAGACAAAGTGATTAAAATCACTACACTTTATTGGCACAATGTTATAAACATTTTACTTGGTGACAACAAATGAATCTATTCTTGCACACAGAAAGGATTATACTAATAAAGATTATGCTAGTAAAAGTAGTTGTTAAGGCCATAACTTTGACTTGTAAAAGAGAAAAAATATGAATAATATGTACAGCCCCTTTTGCACTAGCAAAGCCAGTGCTTTTGTTCCTCTAAACTCTGAAGAACTTTCAGCTGAGACAAAAAACTAAATTGTATTGAGAGAAAAAATTACTTTTTGCTTATTATTTCAAATGCTATTTGTGGTCCAAACAAAGGAATTGTTAAGAGCTAACTTTGATTTTGACTAAAGGGTAAAAATCTTTATACCAGCAAAGCCAGTTCTTTTGTTCCTGTAAACACTGAAGAAATTTCAGTTGAAACAATTTCTTTTTTGTATTTAAAAAACCTTTTTGCCTATTATTGTTAGTGCTATGTGTGGTGCAAACCCAACACTTCCCATAACATATGTGATGTCTGGTTAATACTCCAGTGGTTCTTTTTATTTTATTTTAGGACATTCGTTATGTATTCGCTATGACAAATGCTTTGAGCAAAGTCTCTGATTGATTTTCTCACTTTTAATATGTTTGCATTTATATCATGTGTTTAGGGTTTAGTTTAGAATTAGTGCTGGAAATCAAAAATAAAAAAGGTGATCTTGTTGCCTGAACATACATATATTACAGTTTATTTGCATGAACATAATTTTTTTTTCTAAACACACATTTTATTATAATTTAAATATTTTAATTGTTATTTAAACAATGCTAAGTTTGAATATAAATTAACAGAAATAACAAGAGTTAACAAGAAGATATTACTTGCCTATTAGCATTATCATTGTCTAGTCATACTTTAATTAGTGATGTTATTGTATTTTTTCTTTTTAATGTTTGATATGATATTTATCATAGTGAATGGATTAGTTAAGTTTTAATATATTAAGTGATATAGTAAAGTGTACCCCAACATACTTATTAGGTAATTCTTTTACTGAGTACACAAGACAATTCAGCAGAAGATGATTTCCTCATTAAGCCACTCTACTGGAGTAACTTGTCTGTAATCTGGATCTGATGATGTGAAAGAGTTAAGTGTAATGCACCTGGGGGTGAATTCTGTGGCCTTAGGTTGCCTCAAGGCTAGAAGAGGAGATAGACATCAGTCTGGCTGGTATCCTGTGCTACAAAGAGGAAAGCCATCGTACATGAGCAGCAGCCACTGGCCTTACACCTCTTGCTTCCTCTTGCACTTACCATGCACAGTTCCTGAAATGCAACAGTCAATAACCTCAATTATTGTAATGTAAAGTCGTTTCCCTTCGTTGCACAAACGAGAAGGATTTAACGGAAAATTCAGATTGAACATGTAATGTATTTTAAAATAATACAATTACAACATTATTATTTTACTTTTTTTTTGGTTGGTTGGTTGGTTGGTTGGTTGGTTGGTTTGCCTTCAAAGATATTGTTGTGTGATGCATTTACATAATTTATTAAACCTTAGTAACTGCCTCGTAAGATTCATTTTTATGTTCTGAGAAACAGAACCTGCTCAGTTTGATTAAAGACAGGCAAAGGCAAAAACTCAACAAAAAATGTTATGATGTTATTACATAAGCAGGATTTATGTGATTTATTTATGATAAAATGTGTCTAGATCTAGGTGAGATAAATTATGGCATCACTACATAATTAAAGTGATTAGGCTTGAAGATAGGAGGTTGAAGATCTGAACATGCTGGCATTTCTACATTTGGGGTTTGCTTGTACTATGATATCAGGGGTCATACAGAACATACAGATATTCAGAACACTATACAGTTTCTGGAGCACTAACTGATTTTGACTTTAAAATAGATTTAACATGAATTGGGTAACCATGAGCAGATTAGGAGATGCAATGTCCCTTTGTATCAGATCCACATAGGTTAAATTCAACTGCCTACAGACAATGCAGATAAATGCACAAATGTTTCTTTTGATATCTCTATAAAAGGTTGCTTTGTGCACATGTTATCCACAAAGCTTGCATGCATGCACATATGTATCTCTGTCCTGGCCTGCATGAAGGCATCTTCATTCTGTCTAAATGCAAATACGACAGGTTATAATAGTAAAAGCAAAACCTGCTCCTGGGGTAGTTCTTCCAAACATCCAATCAACATATACAAATTTGTACTGGGGTGTATGGGAGAGTTGTTTTTCAATCTGCTTGAACAAGCATTCACCATGTAAACCAGACTTCTCTCCTTCTTCATGGCAAACCTGATTAAAATTGTGCCCCAGACAGGACTCCGAATCTGAAACCACTTAGAGGGGCTCCAGGAGTGAGTGAGTGAGAGAGAGCAACTTGCTTGAGAAGAATGAAAAGCTCAGTGTTGCTATTAGAAAGCCATCAGACTTGGCAGGAGTGGTACGATCGTTGGGGGGGTTGGCCGTGTCTCATTATATCGGCCCCCCATTTCAAAGCCTACCAGGATATTGTACGATTGATCGTGGCAGCCAAAAACAACAACATTCTAGTTTCTATGAGGGGACAGACTTGCACAGGCTTGCTTTTGAAGAATTACTCACATTGATGGTGCTGATCTCATGTTAAACAAAGCTAACAGGCGAGTGAGTGGGTTTTATAGTTCAGGCATTAACACTTTAGGACTGCTGTGTGATTATTATGTCTGCCTGAGGCAGTGGAGCGTGTATTTATGTACTTCTATGAACAGAAAGTGTAAAGTCTAATATAAATAGATGTTCCTCATGGTTGTTTGGAGTAAGGGTGGCTGGGTCTGGCTGTACTTAGTGGGCTATAGTTCACAGTAGCATAGCACTGAGGTCTCTTGGGGCCCGACTGTAATCAGAGTGGAGGCCCCGCTAAGCTGCGAGCACACCCCCTCCCCCAGCTACGGCTTAGCTCACGCCCGGGTGGCATCCGGAGGTCATCTGTCCAAATTCAGATGTTTTTAGCCAATACCTCTCAATCTTGTGGGCCCCAGTTCTGTTTAAAAGGGAAAACGTAACCTGCTGTTTAACAGAGGCCAGGTTTATGAAGAATAAGAGCAGGAGAGTGACCTGTTGTTTGAGGGCATGATCATTATGATGATGTTATAACTTTAACTGGACAATGAAATCTTTTAGCAATAAGCACAGAATATGTGTTTACCTCTACTTTTAAGACTTCAAATTCTGCAATTTGTCCACAGATTTGTATTAATAAAATCATATTTTGCATCTATGATTTGTAATCATACATGCATGTGATTTACTGGAAATTTAGAAAGAGTGTTTATAACACAAGAACCTATCAAAAGCACAAAACCAAAACCAAGAACTAAAACAGAAAATGAAAAAAAAAAAAAAAAAAGCAAATCACAACACACAAGAGCAAAGCAGATAGCACAACAGCAAAGACAAACAAAAACAGCAAAACTGAAAAAGAAAAAGAAAAAACAGTACTGTACTGGACAGCACATGTTTGTTTCTGACTGGATACACCATGTCTCAGTCTTAGAAATCATTGGGAATTGGGAGTTAGACAATGGTGCTGCTTTTATTTGGGCTTATTTAGGTGACTGTCATTAAGCATGCACTAAAAAAGCAAAAACCTTACCATATTTGACACTTTTCATTATTTTTCCTTGCCAGGGTGGACACTTAACCCTACACTCAGATGACACCTTCTGCAACGATTATGTCATCATATGGTATTCACCCACATTATCAGCAGAAGCCATATATTTCACGTATGTCAAAAGCAGAATATTTTGCTATCTGAAGCAGATTTACCAAATACAGTCAGTAATTATTGATGATAATACGTTTATAGTCTATGTGATATCAAATCTTTTATTTAAAATTTAAGAAAGTCTGACATAAATTACTAACTAAATTCATTCTGATTCATTCTAACTAAAGGAGTATAGATTTTTAAGCTCATGAAATTCTCAAATGTAGCATTCATTTTAAAATAAAAACAATTTTGCTCTATATCATCTGGAATTTGATTGAATTATCATCTAATACTGCTAGAAGAGGTAATTGCACAATGCTAGTAAACAAATCTTTACTGATTTCAAGGCATCTGAAAAATGTTCAAAAAATATATTCTGTTTATTATATTATTGTGTTGTGCAAACAAATAAAACAGAATTGATTCAAGTGGAAGAAAGAAAGAAAGAAAGAAAGAAAGAAAGAAAGAAAGAAAGAAAGAAAGAAAGAAAGAAAGAAAGAAAGAAAGAAAGAAAGAATTGATCTGTTGCATTTGTATCACATCTAATAGTTATCATGGATATCATGCCCTTTTTGTTATTTAATTTTCTGTCTTATATAACAGATTAGGAGAAGCTACACAGCTTGGCGGTCCATCTGCTACCACATCTGGCAGCTCTGCCAGGTGCTTGTGCCCACAGGATGCTCTGGAATGGAGGAAACCTTCCACAGCCTGGCAGCTTCACCTGAGGCTTTGGACCTGGTCCAGCACAGGGCCCCTGTCATAAACAAACTCTCGTTTACTACTTTAATTGCCAAACCTGGTTTTTATTTTTACATAATGGGTTTAATGCTTCTAGTTTTCTGCACCGTTTAAGTGAAAGCCAAACAGAGCTTGCTGCAAACAGCATGAATGGATGTTCTCCACATCCCTGCCATTATGACAATGCTGCCTTTTGGATGATGACGAGCAGCGAATTTCTAAGGCTGTGGTAGACCAGAAGGAGAGAGCAAGGAATAGGCTAAATGAATGGTCAGTGCAGCTATAATGCATTTGCTTTTTCCCTGGCCTTTTTTCTCCCAGCTGTTTTTCATTGCTCCTGTCAGAGATGCCGTTTGTGTTTGAGGTTTAAAGCCATGTGTGTGTGTGTGTGTGTGTGTCTGTGTGTGTGTGTGTGTGGGGGGGTGCAGTCTAGCCTCAGCCCTGATGGCTTTAGCTGCTGCTCGACTAGCGCTCTAGGCATTGTAAATGTCCATCAGGATAGGCTATTAAAAGCTGTACAAGTCACTGTTCTTTGTGTTCAGACCACTTTGACACAACTCTCTGCAAAAAACATCAAGCAGAACCACATGCTTACAGCTTCTTAACATCAAACAGTGTTAAATTGGTAGATCTAAAACAAGAGCCTAAAACTAGCCAATACAGTAACTACCCTGCTTTGCTAATTAATTGCCATTATACATTTATTTGGCATGAATGGAATTTGAATCTTCTTCTTTTTTTTATTTACTCTTTTTAAAGGTAATTAAATTAATTAGGTATTCTTTACTTATATAATGTATTATTCTATATAAAATGTTATAATAAATAATGAAAATTAATCAGCAACAAGTTTGGTTGATAAGGCTGTCAATGAAGCTTATTTTCCCAGTAACAGCACATCCTGATCTGTTTTACTGTATATCTATTCATCCAATTCGAAATTTATTTTCAAATGACAAAGCACACTTTTTTATTCATAGTTTCACTTGACGCTGTCTGTAAAACAAGTCGGTTGGTGTTTTTATCCTTTAACATGCCATGACACTGGAGACTCTTTCCAAAAATTTTAGTATTTTGATATCTTTTCTAAAATCTTAACAAAAAATACATGCTTTTTATATACATGTATGTGGTCCATTCATCATTGAAGGTTCTGTGTAAGCTGTTACTATGGTAACAATAATGCATTAGTATAAGTGAATTCATATAAACCCTAAGACCTTTCATCAGAGCATCTGTAGAAAAATATTCAACAGCCAAATATTTATCAGTGGTGTGGTATAATTATGGTTATTGTAGTTCTAACTTACTATGTATTCAAACATTTCAGTGGAGGGCAGTTAACCAATAATATTTGCAAGTAATCTTGAGTGACTTAAAGCAGAACATCATGCTTCAGATTAAAACAGAATTTATTTTGCAGCTTTGTAGTGTGGTGATATAAAGTGGCTAGCGATTGATCACACCTTAACCAACAAGTATCCCCAAATTCCTTAAGTCTCCCTGACTTGTAAGTCTTAGTAAAACTATCCTCACATTATGCATGTGAATAACGTGGGAGGAATTAAGAGGCATCCAGTAGCTATCACCGTGTCACCATCAGTTGTATGTTAATGTCAAATGTAAAGTGGCACGTAGCCCTACTGGTTTTAATGTCCTTTTCAGCAGCCTGTTCACAAACTGCCAACTCACACTGGGTGACAACAGCTCCATTAAAAAGGCAAAAATAAAGCAAACAAACAAGCTTTTTACACGCAAAGAAGTTCTGTAATGGTAGCCTAACTGCTGACTCTCAAACTCTGAATACCAATTGCTCACCAAAAAATGGTTCCTCATTGCAGGAGAAAAACTGTGAAAAAGGGTCAAATCCTAGAATGTGTCTTAAGATCACTTTGAACTGGGGTGGGCTTGAAAACCACCCAAAGTAGGTTTGTGAGATTCACAGGCAAAGGTCACAGTCTCTTGGCTTTTGGCCGGCACAATTAATATTTATAAGGGTTTAATTCCGGATAGACATCCTCACCAGCAATCCCACACAAACACACACACACTCACTTTCACATACCCTCATACACACACATGCTGACTTCCTTTAGTCATAAATCTCCCCATGTAAGAAGTGGTGTGAATTACAAAGAAATCCTGAGAATACTTGCATGTTCCCTCGAAAATTTATTAGCCATGCACCCCAAGACCTTTCCCTTCTTCTTAAACAGTAATCACCTCAATACCCACTCCACCATAATCGCCCAGTCTGCTTTGTGTTGGATTTATAGTGCATTATATTGGGGAAAAAAGTGTCAGGATATTATTTATATAATTGAATGTGCTAGTGACATCTTGGTATTGTGAAGCTAAAATAATAAATTTATGTGCAAAACAATTAGTGAGGCACTGACACAAGAAACAGGGTATTCATATCAATTCACAATTTTTGTTGATTCACAAATAAGAAGATTTGTTAATTAGGAGTAGAAAGCCTTGAGATGTTTTTAAAAGTATTTCTCTCTGTAATAGAGTTTTGGAGATCTATATGTCATTACTTATATAAATATATTTCAAGAGAAAATAAATCTTTTTTATTTTTCATTTTGACCTTTAAAGTATTTTATAGTAAATTTTATAAGTTATACCATTTGTAATTTTTTTCTATTTACTAGCAAGATCAGCCTGTAGAAATTATGGACTCTATAGAACAATACTGAGTTAATATAGTTAGACACTTTATATAACTAGTATAACTATAAATTAGTTTGCTATTATATCTAGCCAGTTTGCTTTTTAACCTATTCAAATATCTACGTAGTCGAGTTTGGTAAATAAGCTTGTTTAATTTGTTAGCAGGTTTATTTGTTAAAATTATCTTTTTTAATGTGTTGGGTTTTGATTATTAATCAAAGAGAAATTTTCCCACTGTGGGACGAATAAAGGTATATCTTATCTTATTAGCTTGTTAAATTGGTAAGATGGTAAATTTTTGTTTTGTAACCTGCCACTATGGAAATAAACATTAGCTAAACACATCAAATTCTAGTTTCTTTTCACTGGTTTAAAATATTTTTTTGAAGAAGTTTAAAATGTAAGAAATTATTTTTTACACTTTCTTTCAAGTAGCGTTTGGCTTCTGGTTTATTATAATTAATTATTTTGATTTGTATTATTCATTAAAAAGAAATGAAGTTAATTTTGTATATTTTATTTTGACCCATATTTTTACTTTCTTAGTACTTTGTGTTTTCATATCACTTATGTAAACATTAACTCAACAAATGTTATAAGTAATGTAAGATGCAAATTTGACACTTTTTACTCAACATTTAGTGAAGTATATTCCGTATTAATGAGCTAAAAGAAAGCAACACAAAAAAACCAACATAATTTAAGACTAAGAGGCCTATCCATTCAATTAGGACAAAATTAATGGCATGCTATACAAGGAGGAGGCGTTGTTTGTGTCAGGTTTCCTATGAATGGTTGGTAATTTATGGCCGATTGGTCTTTATTAAAGCACAAAAGTGAAAATGAACAAATTTGTGTTACTAAAACTTTTGTAGATAGGGTAAAAACATAAAAAGAAAATTACTTTTAATTCTAGTTCAGAACTCTAGCCAGCCTTTGAAAACTTTCAGGCTCAATTTTATTCAAATCTAGATAAATGAGGCACATTGTGTGCATGATTATGTTACATAAAGAGGGATGAGACTGTGGATGATGGAAACCCTGCTGAGCATCCTCACTCATCTGCCTCAGTCCCAGCATCATGCGGTCCTCGCTGGCGTGAACATTGCTAACCTGATTAGTAGCACGCATGGCTCTTTGGCTTTGTGTGTTTGCGCTGGGTTTTTGTCCCTGACCCAGGCGAGAGTTCAAATGGGATTACGTCCCCATGAACAGAGCGACCCTCAATGGTCCTGCAGCGCTCGGGGCATTAAAGGCAAGAATTTTAGAATGAAACAGGGCGATAGAGAAAGGGGAACGGGAAGGGGAAGGTGTAGGAGGGAGACAGTGACACGCATAAACAGACTGGATAATGAGTGTGCCAATGTGCTTCAGATGTGTTGGATAAGACAACAGAGCAGAGAGAAATCCGGTCTGTACGAATAATGTAAAGGGCGTACTAAATTCACATCAGATTCATTGAAGAGTCCTAGGTAAAGAGAAACAGAAAAATCAAACCTTAATAGCTTGATCTGGATAATAAAGAGCACGTCAAATGAGTGTGTCATATTTGGAGATGAAGATGAGGACAATGAGGGGAACATAAATATGCATATTCCCCTACCAAACAATACCCACATCATCACCTCTAGCTGACAAGCTCTCATCTTACTGCTGTCGGACCGAACACACACCCTTCCATGGAAATGCACTTTTTGAAATATGATCTATTTGATGAACAAACTGAAAGAATGTATTTAGTGCAAGTTTTGCGCTTATCTCAACACAAGAAACTCAACACTAACAGCAAATGTTTAGCCTCTTGTAAAAAACCCCTTTACTCATTTCAACAAATTGTCTGAAGAAAGTTCAAATACAGATTAAAAAATTCCTCAAACAACGTACAGTAAAAAAAGCAAAACTCTTCAACTGACTTAAAGTGTGAAATTAAGTGCAAGGAAAAAAGTGTCCCTAAATTCACTTTCAAGTCACACACTGACTTCGGTGACAGATGGTGTTTTTTCACCACTTTACACAGAGGTAGATTAGAGAAAAAAAAAAGCTAAGGTAAACTAACAACAGATTTATTCCTAATCTCTTAGTTAGCTAGCATGATAATAACTAAGTCAAATGATAACAACAGAAAGTGATATATAAAATTGTAATGTTTCATCTGTAATGGTGTTTAGGACTTTTTTTTTAGCTTATTACCAATAGTGTAGCATATAACCTCTTTCTCCTTATGTTCTCCTGCACTTCCTCATTCCACCACCACATCTCTTTGTTTTCCTTTCTATTTCCAGATGTCACACCAAGTACCTTTCTAGCTGCCTCCTCTATCACTTCTGCTGTAGTTCTTCTCCCAATGATCCAGCAGCTCTTCATCACCACCATGCCCCTGTCTAAACTCATTCCTGAACCTCACACTACAGCCTTCCTCCTTAAGTGTCCACCATCTTATTCTTCTTTCAGTCCTCACACTTCTATTCTTCTTCACCTCCAAAACCATCGTACAGACCACCATCCAATGCTGTCCAGCTACACTGTCCCCTGGCAACACTTTACAGTTTCCAATATGTTTCAGGTTGCATCTCCTACACAGAATATAGTCCACCTGTGTGCACCTTCCTCCACTCTTAAGTCACCCTACAATCCTCCTTCTTTTTAAAATAAGTGTTCACCACTGCCATTTCCATCCTTTTAGCAAAATCTACCACCATCTACTCTTCCACATACCTTTCCTTAAGGCCATACCTACCCATCACCTCCTTGTCCCCTCTGTTCCATTCACCTACATGCCCATTAAAGTCTGCTCCAATCACCAACCTTTTATTTCTAGGTACACTTTCCACCACTTCATCTAACTCACTCCAAAATTTTTCCTTCTCCTCCATCTCACAACCCACTTGTGGAGCACAGGCACTGGTCTCCTGAACACACAACATATCTACCTTTTTCATTTCCATCATATCAGCCCTTTGCCAGTCATAGTACCAACATTTAAAGTACCAACCCTAAACTCCACTTACCCTTTTCCTCCTTCTCGGATCTTTAAGCAGATCTAAGTCTGGGTTTTGGCCGGGCCACTCAAGGAAATTCACAGAGTTGTCCTGCAGCCACTCCTTTGTTATCTTGGCTGTGTTTTTAGGGTCGTTGTACTGTTGGAAGATGAACCGTCGCCCCAGTCTGAGGTCCAGAGTGCTCTGGGGCAGGTTTTCATCAGGAATGCCTCAGTACATTGCTGCATTCATCTTCCCTCAATACTGACTAGTCTCCCAGTTCCTGAAAAACATCCCCACAGCATGATGCTGCCACCATCATGTTCCACTGTAGGGATGGTATTGGCCAGGTGATGAGCGGTGCCTGGTTTCTTCCAGACATGATGCTTAATCTTCGTTTTATCAGATTAGAGAATTTTGTTTCTTTGAGTCCTTTAGGTGCCTTTTGGCAAACTCCATGTGGGCTGTCGTGTGCCTTTTACTGAGGAGTGGCTTCCGTGTGGCCACGCGGGCTCTTGATCGCCTCTCCCTTCTCGCCTGATCGCTCGGTTTGGCTGGGTGGCCCCACTCTTGGTGGTTCCACACTTCTTTCATTTATGGATGATGGAGGCCACTGTGCTCATTGGGACCTTTAATGCTGCAGAAAATGTTCTGTACCCTTCCCCAGATCTTTGCCTTGATTCAACCCTATCTCGGAGGTGTACATACAATTCCTCGGACTTCATGGGATGGTTTGTGTGCTGACATGCACTGTTAACTTTGGGACCTTATATAGACAGGTGTGTACCTTTACAAATTATGTCCTATCAACTAAATTTACCACAGGTGAACTCCAATAAAATTTTACAAACATCTCAAGGATGATCAGTTGAAACAGGATGCACACAAACCACTTTCACATTGTTATTATAGGGTATTGTTTGTAGAATTTTGAGGAAAATAATGAATTTATTCCATTTTAGAATAAGACTGTAACATAACAAAATGTGGAAAAAAATGTGAAGCGCTCTGAACCAGATGCACTGTGTATATATAGTATAATATACACTATATATATATATATATATATATATATATATATATATATATATATATATATATATATATATATATATATACTGTACAAGTAAAAAAGTGTAAAAGTGCACCACATTTTCCGAAACAATGATTACAATGATCTTATGAATGCTTTACAAATTGATTATAAAGATGAAATTTATAGACTTGATATTTTTTTTATAAATTTTGAGTTAAAGTATAAAAATATTATTTGAAAGAAAAAAATTCAGAATAAACACACACATGTACACACACACACACACACACACACACACACACACACACACACACAAAGCAACCAGTTCCTATGTACTATTATACGATATTTATTAAAAAATAAAAAAGCAGGGAAGATGACTCATAGTGTATATTAGATATACCTATCTATAATCTACTGCACCTGTAACTCTCATATGACTAATGTCAGTGTAAACAGAAGAGCAAACAAAACTGTTAACGTGTGCAAGGCACTTAATTACTTATTAGGCCATGTGGAAACTTCTGTTTGTGTGTGTGGGGTGGGGTGAGGTGGGGGGTGTTGTGTGTATCTATTTATTAACGTACTGTACATCATGCATGCCACTGTTCTTAAAGACATCCCACTGCTCACCTCCTATCACCCCTCTAATATATTTCTTATTTCATTTACATATTATTTTAATTAAACAGCACTGCATTATTTGTGTGACACTCTTCAAAATGTCATTAGACTGCTGTGACTCAAAGATTTTCCACACATCCACATCCATAAAACAAGAAGAGTAAAGAGTAACGAGCCAAAATTCAAATATTTGTAATATATTTATGGAACAACACTAACTGATCTTATCTGCTGCAGCTCCCACAGCAGGGACTTTTCCAGCATTTTCACATGGTTAATCACACACACTTGTCGTCTATAGAAGGAACAGACTGCTGTCTTTTTAGTCTTCCAAGGCAAAACTCATGCAAAGTTATGCAAATCACAGGTCCGGAGCGTGCCACAACCACATCAACATTTTTATGAAGGGTCAAACAAAAGCCACGCACTAAGTGTATAGACTTGTTTGATCATCAGATCTCGTTGGGCCTGAGGCTGGATTGGATTTCCTGATGCACACTGACACAAAAGCTCTCTTCCCGCTGCATATTAATAAAAGAGAATGAGAGTTTGGCGAACATTTAGGACACCCCCTGTCCAGCTGATAATTTTCCCTTACTACAGTAATAAGGTATAGCTTTCAGTAAACTCCTTAAAACTCATTCAACAATGTATTTAAGCATTTAAGATATTTAAGAAAATAAATAATAAGTAATAAATATAAACCATTTTACCACCCTGAAGTTTATATTTTATATAAAGTGAAATTCTTAAGTATGTTATTTCTCATACAATATTGTTTCATGCTAATAAACTATTTTAGCATTTTGGATATTTAAGAAAATGAATTATAAGTAATAAATATAAACCATTTTTACCACCCTAAAGTTTATATTTTATATAAAGTGAAATTCTTAAGTATGTTATTTCTCATACAATATTGTTTCATGCTAATAAACTATTTTAGCATTTTGGATATTTAAGAAAATGAATTATAAGTAATAAATATAAACCATTTTTACCACCCTAAAGTTTATATTTTATATAAAGTGAAATCCTTAAGTATTTTATTTCTCATACAAAATTGTTTCATATAACAGTTTTAAATGTACTTTTTTTTTTTTATCCATTTCTAGTTATTTTTTGTGTTTCAGAATGTCAGCAAAACATGTTAGGTCCTGTTATCACTTGTGTTGTAGCAGGTTTGTCGTTTTCCTCACCTGCCTCTCTTTTGTCTTTCTCTTGAAGTTGAAGTTAACAAAACAAAAGAAAATCCATCCTGTCATGCTGCACAGGAACATAGTGTGAAGTCTTTTATATAGAAGACTTTTGTCTATGTGTATGTATATTATATATATATATTTATATATAATGAAAGTTATAGCTGTATCTGTGACACCTTTAAAGAATTAAATGTCTCCTCACATCATATGATTTATTATTTTTTTAAGCATTAGTTTTTCAAGTCCCTTTGAATAAGATACTATATAAATCATCAAGAGTGCATTAAAAAAGTCATGTTAGGCACAATTAACACTTGACCAGTTAGAATCAATTTAACAATGCTGTGGTATAACTGTTATTTAATACCATTAATTATATTAATGTTCATTACACAAATGTTTTAAATAAATTCCCGCCTGTTGCATTAAAGGGTTCAGGAGGAACGCTGTTTCATTTCATTGTGTAATGCATTAGCTATATGTGGTTGAAATGACAAAAGCTTCTTGACTTGACGACTAAACTGTGCACAATTATTTAAATGGCTTTTTGATAATAATTAACTTGAGCAGTGTATGTTTTTTTTAAACCCTTGTCTTCTTTAAAGCTGACAGCAAAATTATGTATGCAAATACAGTGTGGAGACTGAAAGCCACTTGAGATATATGAGAGGGGGGCAGGCAGAGAGAGTTGTAAAGACTTATCAGGTCACCTGGGGCCATGCTGACAGCCCTTTGAGAAGCACATACAAATAACTGTAGGGAAAAGGAGCAGGTGATAACAGAGCAAAAGTCTCCAACCCCCACCCCCTGTCCCCACACCCATTTGCCAGAATGCTCATACAGTGAGAGTGTGTGTGTGTCAGAAAGTGAGGTCTCTTTGTAAGCGTGTACCTCCACATAGAGGAAAGGAGGGTTAGAAGGGCATTCAGAGGCAAATGAGCAGGGGACCGGCAGCTTGGAGATAGAAAGTCTGTGAGAAAAGACCTCCGAGGGGTGCAGGACGCTACAGCCAGAGCAGAGGCAGCCCGAACGGCTGTAGGTCAACTATGCCATGTGAGGAGATAAATATGTATAACTTGCTATTGTTCCCTAAGCTGTGTATTACATATACCCCATCAGGCATGACGGATCTGACAGTTCGTTTAGGAGGCATCAAGAGAAGAAGCCATCATTACTTTGGCTAGTGAAGAGACTCTTAATGACAGATGACGTATTATACAGAATAATTCTGGGAAATACATTAATGTAAAGAGAATCTATGGTTTTCCAGGCTATTGGCCCAGTGTTTTCCAATGTGTTTTCCTACAATGACGTTTAGACCTTTAGCAAAACATGTCTGGTGTTAGGTGTTCGGTTAGACTGCAAAAAAAATGGTTATGGAATGAAATAATGCATAAGGACTGAAAGACAAGAGGGCATTCTGTTATCATAAAAGAATCAATGACTAAAGTGGAATTGCTGCTACAGCTATCATGTTATATTCCTCTCATATCACAAGAGTGCTAATCATTCTTTTTTGATGCATCAAAGTCAGTACCTTCTCCAACCAAACTGAACCAAGCGTTTTAGGTCCCATGATATTTGAGCCTTTAGTACATTGTGTCCAGTGTTAACTCAGTTGTTCCAATTACATTTGCAGTTACAAATTGTAATACATTTCAAATGCTACATGCAAATACAATTCCCATTTAAGACCACCATGGCATTGTAAAGGTGACTGGAAAACAAGATGGATGATGGCATTCCTCCATGCTGAATAGCTTTGAATGTTTTAATTCTCCATCTGCCCCTTTTATATGTTGACAACGTAAACAACATTCCTGAAGGAGCGTGAGCGGTGCCAATGCTAGCTAAAAGAATAGGACTGCCTGATCAATCAGACAGCACAGCACTCCTTTAGCACATGTGTAAATATGGGTTGTGTGTGTGTGTGTGTGTGTGTGTGTGTGTGTGTGTGTGTGTGTGTGTGTGTGTGTGTGTGTGTGTGTGTGTGTGTGTGTGTGTGTGTGTGTAAGAGAGAGAGAGAGAGAGAGGAACTTAATACACTGATATGATTTTATCCACGTGAAATCAAGTTAAGTCATCTCACACCATTATATAAATGCTTACAAAACATGATCAAACTTTTTAAATTATTGGCGGATGTAATGTTTTCTTCCCAACTCAGTTTGACTCCCTTGTGGTTGGCCCTCAGTTGGCCAGAGTCTTGCTGCATTTAGGGCCCCTGGTGATCTGCTGTCTCTTTCATGCACCTCTTTTGTCCCAGGGGTCTTTTCCTCTTCTCAATGCCCTTGGACCCTTTGCACCCCCCCCATTCCTTAAGCAGAGTGAGTGAAGGGCCAGTGCAGGCCACCCCTACACCGCAGAGGAACCCCAGCTCTCCCCGTTTGCGGATCACTAAACAGGACAATCACTCTATCCATCTTTTCATGGCCCATTGTGATGCCCACCCTGGCTTGAGAAAAGGGACTCTTTCAGTGAGTGAACTTTTTCGGTCTCTCTCTCACTCACTCTTTCCTCTCTTTTTTTATATGTCTTCTTTGGGCGGGAGGGGAGAATTTTGATGCTGTGAAAGGACACCCCCTTAAAATCTGTGTCCATTATTGCAAGCCCCCTGCTCCCTTTTCTAGCACATATCAAGGATATGAAGAGGAGTCAAAACTTCAAAGCTGGACATAGACTTTGTGGAAAGAATGGTTTCTCTCCCTCAAAAAAATAAGGCAAGAGGGTTAAATGGAGGAGGGGACTAAAAAAAAAACAAAAAAAACCAAAACAAAACAAAGGCACGGTGGTTAGTAGAAACAAAATATGGGTGGTAATGTCATGGGATCCTCATATTCTGATAATTGTATGGCTTTAAATTAATTTAATAATGCGTTCAAATACTAAATATATAAAAAATGGACATTGCAGTTGAAACACAGATTTAGAATTTAATAAATTCTGCAATTCCACATTAAATAAAAGAGACTTATTTTCTAAATATATGCATATAATACATAGTAAAAAGGTGGTACATATAGAAGAGAGATTTAAAATTAACAAAAGATTGTTAACAGGCTTTGTTATTTGGTTTACAATTTGGACTGTGCTTTAGAGTAAGCTCCAAAACATGTCTTATGGTCACACAGTTTCCATAATCATATAACTCTTTTTCACAATAATACTAAAAGGTGCAAATACCACTTTGAGTTGCTATGTCACATATCTGCATGAAATAATTAATAATTACATGTGTGTGTTACACATGTTTTTATGACAGTGACAGTGTGCCGTTATGACAGTTTATGACAGTGTGCTCTTGGGCAGAGCTCAGACGTATTTACTTGTGTATTTGATTTTTAAATACACATGCATTAGCATTCCCTAATGTAAAAGCTTGTGGGTAAATGGCCCAAAGCTAAAGACTGCTTTGGCACAACAAAGATTCCTTTGAAGACATCTTTCAATCCTAATCTCGTATCCAAGCAGACCAGGAGAAGCATTGTGCATAATTGGGTCTTAGAGGAACGAGGACGCTGGGTGTTGCAGGACGGCTCGGAGCATGCATACAACAAACTATACACTCCAGTGACACAATTATGCATGCATACCAACACATTCCTTGATATGTCAGGGAATATAATATGTCTAATATTGGCTATGCATGAACTTCATGAGTGCAATTTCTGGCCCTTGAACCACTGGATAGTTGCAGTGTCGAATAATGGCCATAGGATAATGCTGCCTCTATGTGTGCTAATTGATACAGCTCTGGAGAGACGGCGGGTAACCTTTTCTCTTCGTTCATATCATACAGTATGCCTTTGTTGAGAGGCATGGATGCCCTAAGCACTGAATAGAGACTTCCTTGATGGCTCCTGTGACATCAAACTGCTTCCTCATAACCATTTGCTCCCCTCCCCCCTTGCCATACTATTTCTGAGATGAGGATCTGGAGTCAGTTATGGATTATAAAATGTCAGCAAATGTCAGAGAATGAAGGACAAAAGCACAATTCTAACACATGAAAGCAGAAGATGAAAACTTGAAAACTTTCTCCATTTGTCTCTGTTAAGAGTGAGGTGGGGTCCATTTGCCTTCATTTGGCACTGCATTTATCTTCATTGCCATTAGTCGAATAAAAGGTGACTATAGGAGAAGAATGATGGTCTTTAGAAAGGACTGATCCTCTCAAAATGAATCATTGGGGGCAAAGAGCCTCAAAGAGTCCACTATGGATTCATCATAAAGGGATGTGAGATGAAAGTTCACTTGCATTTGTTAGGTTTTATAAAGGGAGGGAAAAAAGGTTTGGCAATGACAATAACAGGTGGTAAATGAGATGACATTATAAATTACATAACTCTATGATTAATTATTAAATCCATAATTCTTATTGGTCAAAAGGCATTAATTAATTTGTATAATAGCACCTCAGACAATAGTGCCTAGTGCAATTCAAATTTCAGATTTATATTGCTCTGTTTTGCACTGCAACATGAATGCAATGCTGTCATTTCTATAGTCTATTTCTATTATACTGATCATTCACAGGGCTTGTATGGTGGACAGCTGATAATAAATGAACTCTACATAATGAATGAAGAAAAATTATTAATTGTTTTTATAATATACATTTCTGTATGATGATTTTTTAACATTTATGAAAGGACTCTCCAGTGTCAATGCTTTGTAATAGTTGTTACCTTTTTTGCCAAGACAGAAAACACAGGCTGGTTAAGGAATTAATGTTTATAATGTTTTTTCAAGATAAGTCATATCATGATCTAACTTGATTCACAGATGTTTCACATAATAATAAAAGGTCTGAAATGCATAACATGCTCTTCATTAATAAAAATAAATAAAACAATTATTATTAGAAAACAACCTTTTGGAAATGACTTTATTTGAACTTGTGCTATCTTTGTGGTTGCATCACACCAGTTCATTGGTGATGATTTCCTGAAATTCAAGTAATAAAAAAAGTTATTTATTTTAAGGGTTTTCTGAACAACTGACAACGGAAAGCATTTTTTCGTTAATGAAGAAGTCATGGTAAATCATTGTGCAATTTATTTGCATACATGATCATTAATAAACCAATTAAGAGGGTTGTACAAAGATAGATGGCACTTGCAGGCAATGTACATGCCTATGAGATTAAATTTAGATTCTGGTGTCTGTGAATAAAGTATACTAGGTGTCTGAGTTGGCCATAATAATGAGGAGACAGTCGTCAATCTGTGATACCTGCTACTTAGTGCTTTACTGGTCCCTCTGTAGTTGGTTCTGCAATATAGACCCATGATTTATCATTGCATTCGAGGGGGTTGAGGGGCCATTTTCAGGGCATAGGATTTATGATTTCTGAGACATCACAGCTCAAAGGTTATTCGACAGAAAGGAGACCCACTGCTTGTTCTATACCCTGAGGATCCTCTCTGGAGATCTTTGTTTAGTAGATTACCTGACAAACCTCAATCCAATAATGGTCACTGGACCAGAGCTTAATAATGCAGATTCTTCATGACCTTTATGACCTTCTATACTGCACAAAACATATTTGTTATATCACACTATATATTCACATACCTGTATATGTGTATATCTACACATTGTCATAAAAGACATCCTGTTTTACTTGTAAGAGGAAATTAGTGTGAATTAGCCTGGCTAATGCCTCTGAACTATAAGGTGGGCTTAATGTGACCAGCAGGAGCTTAACGAGAAGCAATACAGGGCAGAGGATAGAGATGGCAGGTGGGGTCATAGGGCCTGCAGGTACAGCGCTGGCTGGGGGATTAGTTCAGGTGATTGGCAAGCTCTAATGCTCTCATTAGACCACTGATAATCCTGAGGTGTTCGGTGATGCTGGTTTAACAACCATTAAAGTTGTACAAACACCTTGCAATGTTTGTTAACCCACACTTATACAGGATCTTTTACATCTCAGTTATCCCTTATTTCCCACAAATATATATATATATATATATATATATATATATATATATATATATATATATATATATATATATATATTTTTTTTTTTTTTTTCATCGTACCTTAAAACATAAAAAAAAAAGTGTGTTGTTTTGGTGAAAACGGTGATAAAAGATAAAGTTATTTCAAAGTTTTTTACTTAATGTTGGTTTTGTTACTTGCTTTGTTACTATAAGTTACAATATGTTGAATATTCTAAATGTACAAGCTAATTGATAGTGTTGTTACAGGCTGCTGTATTTCAGAAGCTAACACAAATCAAATCAAACACTTTCAATTCCAGCATTAAAGCTTTGTCATCTTTGGCAGAACTTTTTTCCTTTTTCATTCTTTGTAAATAAAATTTTGAATACTGTGAGAAAGGTGTAAATATGCAAAGACAAAAGAAAGACTGTTTAGGCTCACTGTGTTGTGTGCCTTGTGTACAGTCACTGCAATCACAGTTGTGTCCCCTACAAGCAAATTATTTCTTTTACATGGAGATTGCAGTGTGAACAATGGGCCCGAATTGGGGCTGAAAGGCGTAAGATGGGGCTGCGGGGTGGAGGAAAGGAGTGCTGAGCACTGAGCAGCAATTAGACCAGCACTCTGTTTGAAACCTTGAACAAGGACCATCTTTTGTCCTTTTGTTTCCTAATCTTCTGCTCTCTCCAGGTCTGACGACTGCCGTTTGCCCTTAGGTATCCGGACAGAGTTATTTATTATGCCCTCATATCCACATGAGACACGCATGCCCACTTTACATGTGCTCCTTATAGAGAGTATATCTGATCTTCCACCTCAGGCTTAACTGATGTAATGCTGGGCTCTCTAGTATATATTATATTATAGTAATATATTAATACAAATTTTGTTTCCTAATGAATATATAGTCAGGCTGAACAACCAACATCTAAAACTGAAGCAGAGAAAAGATGATGATGATGATGATGATGATGATGTGATCAGGAATGTCTCTGTTCTCAGTCATGTTTACATCGCTGATGCCCTCTCTCATCCACATTAGCAATACTTCTTGTTGCCTTCTGCCTTGCCTGTAGTTAGCTTTGCAGGCCTGTCTACATCTGTGGTGTGTGATAGCCAGGAAATAATACACCAGTGGTAGGTTGAAAAAAATATTGAGCATGTCACCAATTTAAGTAAAACTAAAGTAACGAGCCTGTTTGGATATGTGAGAAGAAGAAAGTACAGATATTGGTGTAAAAAAAAAAATAAAATAAAATAAATATATATATATATATATATATATATATATATATATATATATATATATATAATGACGTAAAGTAAAAAGTAAACGTACTGATACCAGAAAAAATCTACTTAAGTACAGTAACAAAATACTTTATTTTGTTACTGTACTTAAGTACAGTAACAAAATAAAGTATTTGTACTTCATTACTTCCCAATAAATATCATGCAACCTCATTAATCTGGGCTAAAATTGTCAACAAATTATTAAGTTATTACTATTTCATTAAAAGAACTCATTATAGTACTTAAGAACAGAATATTAAGATTTTATAACACCAAAAAGCAAACTGTTTTTTTAAAGTTTGACTAACTATTGAACAGACAGCAGACTGGCTGTGCTTGTATGAATTGTACTAATTGTGGAATAAAAAATGAACATATGCTTAAGATGATACTCATCTTTATGAACCTAAAGTTAAACAATGCTCACATTTTTCTCAAATAAATAGGATACTGCTCTCAGCTATTACCTAAGCATAATTATTTTATAAGCACTAAAGATAATAGTATATTATGTTGGTCTACTTTAATTTTGCAGCTCTTTCTGTGTTCTACTTACTGATTAAAAAATTATAAATTATTACTCTGACTTGTCTGAGCTGATAAAAAGAACCTGTGAAAGGCCTTTAAACTTCCGAGCCATTTTTTACCGTAATAACCATAAAATGAGAGAAAGTAAAAAATCACATGGCCTTAAACGCAACAAAGCCCTGAATGTTCATGTGTTGAAATTGTCATAGGACTGTTTCAAAATGTGGATGTTGAACAACAAAAAAGTTATTTAAAATAATATTTAGGTGCTGTAGCCTAAGGTTTTATTACCTAGAATCAAAATGTTTTATTTATCATTTAGCCTATATCAATTTACCTACCTACCTACCTACCTACCTACCTACCTATCTATCTATCTATCTATCTATCTATCTATCTATCTATCTATCTATCTATCTATAAATATTATTTGTTATTAATATTTGCCTTATAGACAGAACCTGTTATTAGAAAGCTAAATAAATTAAATAAACTGTTCTTAGTGATTACATAGTAAGTTCTGGATAACAAAGAAATAAATCATTATGCCTTGTTAGGCAATTGTCTTGTACGAATAAAACTAGATTAATAAAAAAAGAGTGATGTTTTAAAGCACCAGATTGCATTCGTGACATTTTCTGATTGAAAAAAGAGAGCAAATTTCAAATGTATGTTGATTTAAATATTATATATATATATATATATATATATATATATATATATATATATATATATAGTGGTGGTGGTGGTGGTGAGTGGTGGTGGTGGTGGTGGTGGTGGTGGTGGTGGTGGTGGTGGTGGTGGAGTGGTGGTGGTGGAGTGGTGGTGGTGGTGGTGGTGGTGGTGGTGGTGGTGGTGGTGGTGGTGGTGGTGGTGGTGGTGGTGCAGTGGTGGTGGTGGTGGTGGTAGTGGTGGTGGTAGTGGTGGTGGTGGTGGTGGTGGTAGTGGTGGTGGTGGTGGTGAGTGGTGGTGGTGGTGGTGGTGGTGGTGGTGGTGGTAGTGGTGGTGGTAGTGGTGGTAGTGGTAGTGGTGGTGGTGGTGGTGGTAGTGGTAGTAGTAGTAGTGGTGGTAGTGGTGGTGGTGGTAGTGGTAGTAGTAGTAGTAGTAGTAGTAGTAGTAGTAGTAGTAGTAGTAGTAGTATGTACTTTAGGTTCATTTAGACGTCACAAGTCAGACTTCGTTTCAAATTCTAAAAAGATATAGTATAAAGCAACAGGTCATATTTTTAGAGGAATTGGTGTATATTAGGTGTTCTACGGTACTTGAACAGTTCGGCGACAGGAATGTGTGGAATTTGAAAGGCTCCGATTCATCCTGAAGCGACAGCAGTGAGGTCTTTAAAGTGAGAGCGCCCCTATTTGAGCAAACCTAATAACACCAGACAAGTTTCAACTCGCTTCGTTTCTTAGCAAAATGTCATGCTAATCGTTTAAAAGAAGATAATTTAATATTTGTTTCGGGAAACGAGAGGCGCATTCAAGCTGTTAGAAAACATATCAAGCTATACGATAGGCCTTCTGCTTTGCTCGGAGCTCTGAGGTAGTGATACGTTATAGCTGCTAAGAGCAGAACATTGTTCTCTTTGTGCCTTTCTGTGCTGGAAGTTTTTTTTTGTCCTCGTGGTGAGATGCTGTTTGGCGTTAATGTGGGAAGTTTTCTGACATTTTTGTCATTTAAGTAAAGAGAGGCACAGTTCTGCCTGGCAACAAAACTTTCCCTCATTGGTGTAGGCTAGTTTCAGTTTCCTCTTTCTTGGTGTGAGATGAAGGAATATCCTAAGTTTAAATCCATTTTCTCTGTTTTAAAATAAGCTTTTTGCTGTTTAGGGACGAATTGTTTATTAATTTGTTGTTTATTTTTTCAATAAATGTTCTTAGACAAACCTCAAACATGTTTGAAAAGTCATGCGGCCACATGCTTTCGATATAAGAGTAAATGAAACTTGGTTCACACGCGCGAGCAGAGCAGTGTGTGCCGCTTAATGAGACAGAGAGGACGATTATACCGATTTGGTCTGTTATACCGCCCCCTATCACAATTGCACGTGTTCAACAGGCTTTTTTTTTTACCCCCATCATTTAAGAAAAAACCTCGCTCCTCCTCTGTTACCTACCCCCCGTTTTTCACCCCCATAGCCGTTCGCCACTCGGGGTAAAAAAAAAAAGGACCTCCCATTTCCAGACTGGCAGCAATAGGAAGGGCCAGAAAAAAAAAAGTCATTTAAGAATTATCTTTTCCTCGCTCAAGCAGACAGCCTCCCTCTCTCTCTCATTCTCTCTCGCGCGCACGCACGCACGCACGCACGCACAGAGAGAGGCCGCCGCGCTTTGATCTTCCTTAACAACAGTGCACGTCACTGCAGAAAGGGAGTTTTGTCAGGCGGAACGCGGCGCGAGACTTGTTCAGTGGCTTGCAAGCAGCAGAGACGGCGAGAGCGGCATCAGCACAAACCTCCGTCCTTGCCGTGAAGGAAGATTCCCCCCCCCAACACTTCTTTCTTTTGCTCAACTTTTTTCCTCCTCCGTGCCAAAGTCTACGCCGAAGCCATGGAGCACCAGCTGTTCTGCTGCGAGGTGGATACCATAAGAAGAGCTTACCACGACACCAACTTGTTGAACGATCGAGTTTTGCAGACAATGCTGAAAGCCGAGGAAAACTATCTTCCCTCGCCCAATTATTTCAAATGCGTGCAGAAAGAAATTGTACCAAAAATGAGGAAAATCGTCGCCACATGGATGCTAGAGGTTTGTATAGCCCGACATTTGTTAACATTACACAACTTTGTCTCAAGATGATCGTCCCTTATGCTCTTTGGACCCGATCTCCTAATGCAGGCCCATTACTAACACGGACATATATTTTAAATCGTTCTACCTACAGGCATCTTCCTCTTTTACAATCTAAATGCTATAATCATTGCTCAATAACGTTGTTTTTTTTAATCTGCTTTACGAAAGTAATATTGCACACATGGGATTGGTGTCGCTCCACATTAAACATCTCCACTGTATTGTGTAAAAGTCTTTAAACTTTGTTTGTTTCGTTTCGTTTTAAACCTCAGCAACGTGAAATGTAGTGTGCACGAATTTATTTCAATTTAATATCAATGTACACGTATGCAATCCCACTCGTGCCAGTAGCCTATTATGCGCCATCTTTGCTGCCGTGTTAAGAAGTTGTTTTAATATCTTAAAAATTCAGAAAACGCCCAAACAATGACATTTCTCACATATTGTTTTTCAACCTGAGACCTTTAAGTCATATGTATAAGTTAGTGTCGGTTCCTGGAAGTAGACTTTATATTTACACGTTAAAACTTTTGTTTCATTTCGCCATGCCTCATGCACGTCGTCCCTGAAGGTCGGAGTAAAAATAAGATATTTACTTCGTTTCCGACAATAAAACCGTGATATTAATATTCGGATTATGATCCTCATCGGTTATTGTAGATTTACATGTGCTTTATGTGCGATTTAGTCCACCGGAATAATTTATATTAATTTTTTAAATGTGTGCGGAGTGGAAATGCGGCATGCTCCGCATCATTGTGGACTCCCTGTGAAATTAAATTAATTTCACTTGCTTTTCGTAATAAATTTCAACATATTTTTGTTGTGGCCGATAGAATATACTTGGCGGATCATTTCCATGCAAATTGGAAGCGTCGAAACAATTTTATTATATTTTTAAATATTTTTTGAAAAGATGACGAACTAGAAATTGCTCGCGAGCCTGACGCCACCTTTGTGTATTGGGAAGCAACGACCACTAGCATCTACTGCTAACTTCAACTTGTGTTCTATAAGGCTAAAGCGGCTCATGTACTGATAAATCGATTGATCAAATACTGTACTACATTTCATTTGACAATCAGTCATTTGAGTGAAACTTCATGCTATAACTTTTTTGTATTATTTTGGTTAAACGCATCCAAAAATGTCCATACACAAACACATTATATATATATATATATATATATATATATATATATATATATATATATATATATATATTCTCAATTAAAAGTAGAACATTTTGTTAATTATTTTGCTGTTGGACTGTCTGTACTCGCGTAGGCTTCAAGCGCCATATTCTCATATACGTTTCTTACCAGGTGTGCGAAGAACAGAAATGTGAAGAGGAGGTTTTCCCTTTGGCCATGAACTACTTGGACAGGTTTCTTTCTGTCGAACACACTAAAAAGACGCGACTGCAGCTGCTGGGAGCCGCCTGCATGTTTTTGGCCTCTAAAATGAAGGAAACCGTGCCATTAACAGCTGAGAAGCTTTGCATATACACGGACAACTCCATCCGCCCCGGTGAACTATTGGTAATTACCTATTAATCTCTTGTTAATTAGGTAACCCTGTCTTCTACCAGTTTGGATCCTTTGGTCATTTTCTGCAGATTGTGCCTGTATTGACTTAGTTTGCAAGGACAAGTTATGCAATACATGCAGACATGAGGTTATTCTTCTTTTTCTTTTTGGTGCACTTTGGTGCAACTTTTTTTAAATTGTTGACAAACCAGCATTAAATCGTAGTAGTTTGTAATTAAATAAATTGAGTAGCTTGAGTCAGGAGCAGGTTAAGCCATTTGAAGAAGCACACCACCTAGAGGCCAAAAGATAGAATGCTTGATGAACAACAACAACAGAACAACAAAAAAGTACTTCTCTAGAAACTTTTGAGTCTCTTAATTTTTAAACAGTGCACTTGCATGTCTTTCTCACAGCAAATGGAGCTACTTGTACTGAATAAGCTGAAGTGGGATCTAGCGTCTGTGACACCACATGACTTCATTGAACATTTTCTCACCAAACTGCCCATTCATCAGAGCGCCAAGCAGATTCTGCGTAAACATGCACAGACGTTTGTGGCTCTCTGCGCAACAGGTATGCACCTTTTGACTTTCGTTTTGATCGTTGTAGATTAGCTGTGGTTTTTTTTTTTTGGTATTTTTTTTTTATGCAAATGATTAACGTTTGTTGTGAAATACTTGCAAGGATCTAAATGGAGTGTTTAGAGACATTAGTTCTGTTCTTCTTTGCAAATTGCAATCGGTAAGCATTTTTATTGGGGTGGAATGGACTGCCCTAATTCCTTGTGCAGAGGTATTATAAACTGACGTGAGCGTCTGCGAGTGAGAGGAAGTCTGTTTCCTTTTGTGGTGATGGCTCTGCAGAGGCCCAAGAGCTTCCCAGGAGCAGCCTGCTAATGCACAGTCTGAACATTTGACAAAAAGAGGAAACTATCTGGCCCTTCTTTGTGAAATGCAGAAGATAAAAAACATGCTGTGTGCTGAGTTATGTCATATAAGCAAATGGAGCCTGTATCTGCTTTTTGCTTAAGGGTGTAACTCTTTTCCCAGAAGATTATTTTTTTGGTTTGTGACATGTGGGCCCTCATCACTCTCTATTGTTATGTAACCTATTGCATTTAGCTCATGGTCAGTTTATCGTCTGTCTGAAATAGCCTTTAGTGTCTCAGGAAGGAATCTCTCCACTTTAGCCCTTCCATTCTTTCTTTGTCCTTCTTTTGACATGGTGGGTATCACTGGAGCTCGCACCTCTTTTATGTTTATGACCTCAATTTCTTTTGGGAAGTGGCCTGGGATAGCAGCCAGGAAGATTGTTCTTGGGTGGGTAGTGAAGAAGGGGGCTAGCCATGGTCATGAAAAGATTTTGGTGATGGCTCCCGTGCCTTTATGTTCAATTTGTCTTAACAGTTGCCCTCTCGTCTCTGGGCTAGCAATGGTAGACTGCTACCTATGAGAGGGTCCGTTGTGTTGCGCTGCTGCACTCTCCATGTGTGGGCAGAACTCATAGTGAGTGAGTAAGAGAGGGAGAGAGAGTGGGAAAAGTCCCTACTTTGATTTATAATGTCTTCCCTCTCATGCAGGCAGTGTGGGAAGACAAGTTACCACTGAGCAAGCACTCACATTTCAGCCACTTTATGTAGAAGGAAGTCATTTCCTTGGGAACATAACTGAGCTTGGATATAAAAGTCTATATGCTTTGGGTGTGTTGCACTCAAGATATATTTGAGTGTATGTGGTAATGGCTTTGATTTACTGGAGAGTTTCTTTTTGGTGGAAACATAGTAAGAGTTAGGGTAGGAGGACAAGCCTGAGACCTACAGCAAAGTCCCTCCTGCCCACCAAAAAAAAAAAAAACCTTAACTGCCTGGAGTCACAATCTGGCGTTACCCCAAAATGTCACGGGCAGTCCCCTGCCCTGCCACGACTGCCTTCATTGTGATTTAGTCATGCTATGCTTCATTATTGAGCGCTCTCAGAAACATCCCCCAACTGTGGGTTTCCTCTTTTAGATTGCTAGTTTCAATGGGTTTTGCATTGTTCCCATTTGATTCTAATCACATGTTTGAATCAAATGCTTAGCCTGGTTGATTCCTAACAAAATAGTGTCATTTTTCTGATCCGCAGATGTCAACTTCATCGCTAGCCCTCCCTCGATGATTGCAGCAGGAAGCGTTGCCGCAGCTGTCCAGGGACTCTACTTGAAGGGTGCCGACAGTTCTTTATCATCCCAGAACCTCACCCACTACCTATCCCAAGTTATCAGGAGTGACCCAGTAAGTCCCACACTTTCTTACTGCTTTTTCTGAACAACTTGCCTCAGTACCAAATTGATACTAAATGCTTCTGGTTCTTTTTATAGGATTGTCTTCGATCGTGCCAGGAGCAGATCGAATCTCTGCTGGAGTCCAGTCTGAGGCAGGCACAGCAGCAAAGCATCTCCACAGAAAGCAAACGTGTGGAGGAGGATGTGGATCTCTCATGCACTCCTACAGATGTCAGGGACATTAACATCTGAGGGTGCAGGCCTTTGTCTAGAGTCTTGTTTTTCATTGGGGTAATGGGCTTTGACCAGAGGCTTCATGGGACTAGAGGGCAAACAGCCCCCAAACCATCAGAGCCCACACAGGCACCTCAACCAATCGTAATCAGCCCCTCAGCATGCCCTCACTGTTGACCCCTCCGTGGCACCCCCAGTGGCCTTCATGATTGGGCTGTTGCTGGCCAGGACCACCAGAAGAGGACAAGGGAAGGATAAAAAACTTGATAATTCCTTCCACATTACTTATTTCCCTCTTTCAAACCCTCTTCACATAACTTGAGTCAAAAAAAAAGACAAAAAATGTATAGTTAATCTAGGATTTTTTAAAATTGCATCAGCTGCATATATTATTTATGTAGTTGGTACTTGTCTAATGTACAGACAAGGAAATAGGTTTGTAATTTTATTTCAAATGTATCAATAACCATTATTTGAAAGAGAAAAGGCATTATTTTTCTTTTATCTCTTTCTTTTAGCTAGTATAATGTCACACATGCTAACAGTCAACCCAGCCATTTTTGTTGTGCAGTCTAGGCATGTGTATGTATCCCCGCTTGCTTATGCGTTTAGTCACTTTATTCTATTGTCTAGACTTTTAAAATCCCTAACATGTTTCTTTTTTTCTTTTTAAAATGGCTTGTGTAACCCTAGTATCTTTTGTTAAGCATGTGTTATTCTATGTTATGAATTAGAGGCCTGTGGATTGCCAAAGCTAAGGCTTTAACTTATCACCAGACAGAACCATTTCCATTTCCCCCAATTATTTTTGTTTGTTTGACTGTTTTCACTGCCAATGCCACCACTGGTTGTGACACAATAAGCTTCTCTCCTACCCGCTTCCTATGTTACATTCGCAGTGCAATCCACAGTCTACATTCTGTTTAGATTTATGTATTATAATCTAAAACCATTCCATTTGAAAAAGAAAAAAAAAAAGCACTTTCAGTCTGTCTTGTAAGGCTGACTTAAGAAAAAAATCCACATTTGTAAAACAAAACAGAAAAAAAAACACATGGAATGGAGTAGAATTTGATGGCAGGTATATTTCCTGTCTGCAGCATGGAGCAGGTCTCTTTATGGTGTTATAGGTTATAGAGAGAGAGAGAGAGAGAGAGAGAGAGAAATGGAGAGTTGGAAAAGAAATGGATTCTCAGAATAGTAAAGGAGCATTACAGCAACCGTCAACATCCAACAGGCTCAGATGGATGCTGGAGAACATTGAGGTGCAATCTCAATGAAAGCGACCCACACAAGCCTGCCACCGTTCAGCTCCAGGCGCATCAATGAAACACTAACAAAAAAAGCTATGACAAAGATTAAGAACTATTTATTTTTTTCTGTCCCCCATGTATAAGGCCAGTATGGAACACGACCACAGGATGCCTGAGTTTTGAAGTGTGCTCACTGCACAACTGTTTGCTACCTTGTGTGTAACATTGGTTTGTTTGGAAGATCAGCAAAGCGCCGTAGTTATTGTTCAGCTGGTAAAGTCTGGATGAGAAACATGCAAACAAACAAAAATCGAATTACAAGAAAAAACAAAGTGCTGTGGCCTCTAGAAGATTTTGCACAAACCCCAAGATGTAATGTCCTCTTTCAATTCTCAATGGAGGAGAAAACAGGGATGAAGGCGGACGTTAGAGGTGGCAGAGTGAGACGTTAAAAAAGGGGTGACGCCTGGACAGTAGAAAGTAACTGCAGAACTAAACTAAGGTGTTTATACAATGAGAAAAAGAAGAGAACACGGGAGCATACACTCCTCACTTTAGCTGCTACGGTGGGATTTCTGGCAAGTATGAGACTTTGAACGAAAAAAAGGAAAAGACATGCTTTGTTCTCTTGTCTTGTTTTGCTGCTATTTTTGGTTTTGTCTATGTATAATGTCAATATACTGCCATAGTTTTTTTTTTTTTTTTAATTTTCTCATAGAAAATTATGATATTGACATCAGTTTCTTTTGGTAGTTTTTTATGTGATCAGTTTTTATTAATGTGATTTCTGCGCTATTCCAAAAAGAGGAAAAAAAAAAGAAAAAAAAAGACAAATGTTTCTGTTCTACCCATAATACCTCAACCAGTCATGATTTAATAATGATTTTTTTTTTCCTCAGTTCTGCCTTTTGTTTTACTTTGTTATTTAGTATCTGCTGGTCCAGTAATTGGACACTCATTATACATTACATTTTCCTTCTGGGTCCTGATATGAGCAAAAAAAAGAAAAAAATAAAGAAATAACAACGAGAGAGAAAGAAAGCGCATTAAATGAAATTGGTGCCATTAACAGTTTGATTATATAACTCATGTGAGTTTTTAAATGTTTCATTGAGAGACTTTTATGCCCCTGCCTTTAGGCCCCTCGTGGCCTGATCTAAATGTATTTATAAAGCTTTTGTTCAAATTGAAAGCAGATATGAAATTGTGAATTTTACAGAGCCATAGTGTTGTAGTAATTTAACATGGCTCCCGTGTTAAAAGCTGGATATGTTGCTTTGAACACAAGAAGCTTGGCATGTTAACATCACATGTGTCAATATCACAATAAATGGCATGTAGATGCAACCAGCAGTAGTGCTTTTTTTCATATTGCATTCACAGGATATTTCCAAACTTCAAAATGTTTTTTATTTATTTTAAACAAGAGTTTATCCTTGACTTCCCCCCCTTTCCCAGTCACCTTTCACTTTTAGCCATAGACATGGTGCTGCTATTTTTTTGCATTGTAACTGGAGATATTACTTTTATATAAAGAGATGCAGCTTGGAGTTACAGGGTGAGCTACTGGCTAACCCAGGACCCAGGGGGACAAAACCACACATTACTCTGCATAATATCAGGAATGTTTGTTACCTCAAGACAAAAAAGTCTAACAAGACATACAGGTTTAAAGAACTAAATAAATGTAAAGGAAAAGACCAGATGATGTAGAGGTTTTTCACCCATTTTCTTTTTGAATGTTCAAGACGAGACAGTGACTTCAAAACAAAAACCTCAAACCCTATAAGGCTTGGCTTTTTGTCTTGTAAATAAAAGCAGTTGTTCTTTTTAGTCTTGAATTGTGTTAATCAAGAAACACTCTAGTAAATGTAGTAATGACCAAGAAATAAAATGTCATTTGTGTGTTTTTTTTTTCCTTTTGCTGGTCCGAAATGCACAATCTTTACTGGCAGACCAATTCTAGACAGTATGTTAGCTAGAATAAAAGTTGCGCTTCAAAACCGATTGTCTTACCTTGTCTGTTTACTCTCATTAACAGCACTTAAAAAGTACTTTTAATGCTTGTTGTGGTCACCTTATAAATAAGTATAGTTTAGGAAATTAAACACTTGGGGTGTGCTATTATAGGGAAAATAATCAATCACAGAGTTGTGTGATGTAGCTGATGCAAAGTGGGGTTAATGTTAAAGTGGATTGTTTTCCAATAACAGCAAGTCCTCAAAGTTTTATTCCTCTTATACCACAGCAATTTGACAATGAATGAATGGTAATGATTTTAAGCTTAATTTATTTCACAAAACTTTCACAAAAGTTTCTGCAATCACTTTACATACACTATATACTTTCCATAACTATCTTTAAAAAAAATCAATAGGTAAGCAAGTTAATAAATCCCATTAATGTACATAAAAAAAGAGCTTAAACATTTGTCATGGTGCAGTCAGTCATACAGACGTTGTTGATTTGTTGAAGAAAAAACCCTAGGAGAACAACTCTGACTATTTCACACACTCTTCTCACTGAATATAGTCTCTGATAATGCTGAGTCTTTGGCACTTGGCATCCTCATGTTTGTGGTTTTCTGAGGAGGGAGCAACATTTCTTCCCACACTCTAGCAAAGGCATGGCAAAAGGCTAGCCCGAACGTGTGACTCCACAGCACGAGCACGAGCACGAGCGACTGTGCAGCTTCCAGCCTGGCGCCTGTAAATTTAACTTCAACCCGAGCAGTCACAACAAAGCATCCATCTTCAGTTATGTGGTTTACCTGCGCTAAGCAAAAAAAAAAATCCCTGATCTTAAATGATCTCTTAGAATCTCTTCTCTGATTCATCTGAGACCTGATCCAAAAAAAACAAACAATAGATGGCAAATGATTAGTGGTTTCCATGGAATTGGGCTGAATATTTTTATTTATTTATTTATTTTATTTTATTTTTTTGTATGTGTGTGGGGGGGATTTTAATTATGGAACAGGATTTCCTATGCCATTTTTTTTTAATGTTTCTGAACTACTGCCAAATTCGCTGAATAGTGAGTTATAACAAAATAAATAAAAAAATTTATCTCTTACTGTGCACTTCCTAATGACACAATGCAATAGCCTGAATGATATCATAGAGTATTGTGTAGTGGGTGTTTACTTTATAGATAATATAGGATGTTGAATATAAAATTACGCTAAGATTAAGTGGTTTGACCTGTATGGCCTGGGCGCTGTCACAGAAAAATCCACTCTAAATTAATTTTTGTAATTTAACCAGTGAACAATATACAAGGTTTATTTTGCAATTAGATTTTGAGATGACTATTTTGATTTGTTTTATCTACATATTAGTCTGTTTTCACTTTGGTTAACAGTTTTCCACTTTATCCCAATAATGTTCAGAAAGTCAGGAACTCTTGAACTTCATGACCAGCATGTAACACTATGTTAACATGGCCACACATGCAATTAGCTCTATAACACTGACTGGACTGTGTATCACTAATGGTAGCTGACTATCTTGTTACTAACAAAATACAGACTTTCATTGGTCGTGTCCATGTCCTATGTCGTAGCACAAATGGGCCAATCTAGGAAATTACTTGATTGAAAGACTTGAGTAATGAATTTCTTCATCTCTAAACAATACAGCAGCACAGTTTTAAGCTGTTCGGCCATTAAAGATGCACCTCCTCATCTGCATACTCTGCTCAAACAGAACATATTCCAAAACTTCACTGATCATTCTGTTACCACAATTAATGCTAGTATTCCTGTCATGTCATAGATCGCTAACTAACCAAGCCAAGTCTATGCTGTACTGCACCACAACTGTGTCACTTTGACTGCACTGCATTCTGGATCTTTCGACCTAATGTTTGAACAAATATCCTCACATCTTCTATGTTGGATTTCTCATTTGTATAAGTGAAAAAAAGAGGTAATGTAATTTAATGTATTAATATAATATATTCCAAGCATACCTAATGTATTTCAGAATAAATAATTCCTTTAACTATATGTTAATAAGCAACCATTAAAGACGGACAATGAAACAAGTGTGGAACAGCTTCACACATCTGCCGAATTAAGTGGCAGAACCTTTTTTGTCTGTGCTGTGAATAGGAACTGCACATTTTATCATCCACATCATGAAGTATGCAGGCAAGCAAGTGGCTTAATGCTGAGATTGGAGCATGTGCGTGTGTCTATGTGTGTGCGCGAGGGTGGGGGGTATGAGGCACAGAAGAGAAAAAAGGGAGATACTATGCCACCATTCAGCCAGGGGCCTTTTTTTCTGGAGTGCCCGCCGGTTGCATTTGTCACGTCCTCCTTTCATGTCACCACTCGCCACCTGCTCCTGAAATTCCTGAACATTTTCTGAAACCTTCCAGCGTCCTCCTTCATTTGCTCGGGCCTTGCTCCCTCTCGCTGGCCCCAGCCACTCGGCTTGGCCAGCTGAAAGAAACCAAAGAAACATCACTACTCAAGCTTTCTTTTAGCCTTCGTTCACCAGCCTCCCCCCATCTTCATGTTTTACTGTGCTGCATTCAGAATAAATCAGACACACAGAAGCTTCTACTACAGATCTATATGTAATTTTTCATTTAAATATTCCAGTGGAAAAAGTCCAAGTTTCAGTGATTCAACAAACATCTATTATTTCAATACAAAACTACTAGATCTTTATAAAATGACTGTATACTGTACATTGAGCCTTAACTGTAATACCCCTGGCTTTTAAAAGCACATCTGTAAGAAGAAAGCCATCACATAAATCTTTATATATTCGACACAAGACAAAGACTGGTCACACTGGAGTGAGCGCTGCCGTGTTGTGATTGGAGGCCTTTAGTTGAAGAGTGCGGTTTTATCTGTCATTGCTCTGAAGGTGCCGCCATCAGGCCCTGTGTTCACCTGCTGCTGCACAGAGCGCAGACCAGCTGCCACTTCCAGCACCACCCTCTCATTCTCTGCCAACCCAGCTGAATTCAGAGCTGCACCTCCGTCTCAAAGCGGCAGCAGAGAAGAACAAAAAAAAAACGTCTGTGCGTTGCCCGGCCCCTGCCCTCTTGCGCCGGCCCCAGCGTGGCATTGTTGCAGCCGAACGCTATCTGTCAGCAGACTTTTGCTGACCACCCGTGAAACAGCATTGAGAGACCCAGCGGAGGAATTTCATGGGGCCCAGGGTTGGTTAACCAAAACTAACAAAAGGTAACCGGGATTTAGGCCAAGAGCAGGTGTAAGCATTCGCATGATAAAAATCACACTCGTTCTCTGGTGGGAATTGAGGAAACTAATGATCCAGCATGGCGGCACTTCTACTGAAATCTAAGATACCTTTGAACCTTTTATGCCAGCATTTTACGACAAAAGATGAGAGAAGAATTTCCAAAGAAATAAAAAAATATTAGAATACAGGTTTCAGTTCTTTACTGCAAAACTTTAGAAAGCGCAAGACTATAGACAACTAACTTGGTTGACAAACTATTAAGCAGATGGATAAAACTGAATTAATTCCAAGCATTCATTTTTTTTTTTTATTATGTAAACAATTGAACACATTTACACCAAAGCATGGTTGCATTCTCAAATCGGACTGAACAGGTATAAAATAATTTCCTCTACAGTCGTACCAGCAGCAATTCTAATCCGTTTCAATATTCCTTACATCTTGTATAGTGGATGTGCCACATTGACAGAAAAAAGAAATTGTGGTGTAATTGTTGATAAGGTAAAGTTTTCTCTAAAAACATTTATTAAGCATATTAATTTGGAAGAAGTCTCAAATGTCAGTGCTTTATATGGGTGAAATTTTTGTCTCATTCATTCACGTTTCATTATCTTAATGATAACAGGATCTAGCATGAGTTTGGGTATTTCACAACTTCAAAGTGAACTATAAATTGATGGGGAAAAAAAAAGTGCCATCATGTTCTGTAATAAATTAAATATTTTATTTTTTGGCAAATCGATGTAGTTTAACAGGAATAAACACATCGGGATGTGCTAACAATGCACCATCCAGTTGATTTTTTTTTTTCTAACATGCGCCATCATGTTTAATTCCTTGTTTATGTAGTTATTAAATTATTATTTGATCAAAGCTGAGTGTAGCAATTAATGCAAACTAGCAATCTTGCATAAAATATTTTTCTGAATCTCTCACATCTCTGATCATTACACTTCTTTATTGCACTTGTTAATAAGAACCAAGACACTTCTGAGTGAAATATAGATGGAATGCTGTATATGTGTTGATTCAGTCAGCATTACCCAGGATTGAAAAAGTCAATCTAGTTCTGATCTGCGCCAGCAGGTGGAGATATGCATCCATGAAGATAAAAATGTCTGATGGTGGCTGTTTTCTCCAACTTAACCACCAGATGGTGTTTATGCACATGAGGACAAAATCTACCAGAAAGCCAAATTCAACCAGTTATTGATCAGAGATCAGGATATACCAATCTTCTAAAAAGGACTATCCCAGGATTAGTCCCTGTCTTATTTCCTTCTTTTTTTACTTTAACGTAACGAGGAATGTCAAACATCAACCCCACAGCATTACATTTCCAAAAACATTCCCACTGTTCACTGGACATGCCTGCATATACAACACAACGGCACGTCTCTCTCTCTCTTTTTCGGTGTGCTGCGAGTCAAAGACGACTTGTGATCCAAATCTCAGAAAAGAGTTCAGCTCAGCAGTTGTTCAGAATGACATTCCTTCTGATCCAGACACATACTCACGAAAATCTGCAGTCACGCTGAGTAAAGAACACACCTATGACAGAAAAATGTTTTGCCAATTTTCAAATACAAATTTCTTGTCACATACACAAAGTATTGCATGCAGTAAAATTGGGCAAATAAACATACTCTGTATTTTTCTGTCTTAGCTAATGTTACTTTGATATATACAATGTTTCCTCCAGGAGCAAACTATTTACAAATTTAGCAGCTAGCCTCCTCGCAAATCTAAGATTAATTTTGCTCAGTCCAGGAATATGCTGGCAATTCCCAGAGTTCCAATTAACTAGGCTAAGAAAAATCCAGTATAACAATCTTATGATATACAGACTATGAAAAATTAAAAACATGCAACACATAAACTGCTTCTACCATCTTGACAATTTCTCTGGTGATGAAGGCTTTTGACTTTGGCTAACATTTAGGAACACTTCAAGCTATGGTGTTCTCTTGTTGCGTATAAAGACGTTATTAAAGTATGGCTAGCGTCTTCAAATGTGTGGCGACTGTATGTTTTGTTAGCATTATAGCTGCAACACTTTTGTACTGTATTTTGCTGAGTCACTGTTTCCACACAACATTTATTTATATTTATATGACTTGAAGCAAATTAGTAAGTGCTCTACCTGTCTAAACTTGGCCCTCACTCTTTCCATGTTTTCCTGGAGGTTCTCATACTGTGGGTCTTCATATGGAAAAGTCTGGATCATTGCATCCAAAGTCTCAACAGCTTTCAGTCGTTTCCTGGGAAAACAACCCGACTCAGAATGTCTTTTTTTCCACAAATGTACAGGACATACAGAAAAGTGACCTGGTCTAAATGGAAACAAAGATTTGGAAACAAATGGCTTACCTTGCTTTAACATCTTCAGTGTTTTGCAGGAGACATTTCCAAGTGAGTGCAAACCCATGATAAAAAGAAACCTAAAATAATAAGTTGTGGTTTAAAAAAAAAAAACAACAACAAAAAAAACCAAAATTGTGGTATGTGATGTAATTATGCACACCTCAGCTGAGAGTTTGGCACCATGAAGCATCCCATGGTTTCGGCCCTCAATGAATCCTTGTTGCATTCCTTCCTCAAATCCTTTATGATATCCATCTACATGGAACCTGCAGCCATGAAAAAATATGTGCATCCCGTAATTATAACATCAGAGCCCTAAACATGTAAAATGTTAAAGAGATCAGAGAAAAAATATTAGGGGTGGTGCAGGCTTTGCAATTTACAGTATATGATTTTTAATGGCTTGGTTGTACAGTAGATAGCAATGCCATCTCACAGATCTGGATCCCTGATTCACTCCTGAGCTCAGGTTTCTGTCCAAGTTAAGTTTCTTACATTTTTCCCCAAATGGCACCGGTTTCCTCCTAGACTTACTATGTACATGGGTGTGTACTCTTACCAAGCTCCCAGTATTCCTGGAATAGGCTCCAGTTAAAAATAATAAATAAATACAAATGTAATAAATGAATAAATGGTATCTTCTACACCATTCTGATAGATAAATAAATAAATGGCATATGAAGTGAAGCCATTTAACAAATCAGTTTTGAAAAAATATATAGAAAGCAAATGTTCATTATTTTGAAGGTAGAGAAGTCATAATTGACCGTTCTTTGCTTTGCTAAGAACGGTCAATTATGACTTCTCTACCTTCAAAATAATGAACATTTGCAAGTCAAACTCTAGTCTTAGCCCTAACTCTAGCCCACAATCTATCTCTAGGGCTAAGACTAGAGTTTGACTTCAAGATAGGATTTGGGCTGGAGTTAGGTTTATAGCTTGAGATAGGGTTATGGTTAGAGATAAAGTTAGGGCTAAGACTAATGTTTAATTAAAAGATATTATTAGGGCTAGAGTAAGGGTTAAGGCATGAGACAGGATTAGGGTTAGAGTTATTGTTATAGCCAGAGATAGGGTTAGAGCTTGAGAAAGGGTTAGTGTTAGGTTTATGGTTAAGGCTAGACTATGGGTTATTGCTAGAGTTAGGATTAAATATAGGATTAGGGCTAGAGACACGGTTTGGGCGAGTTAGGGTTTGGGCTATAGTTAGGGTTAAAGATAGGATTAGGGCTAGAGATGCGGTTAGAGATAGAATTAGGGCCAGAGTTCGGGTTACGGCAAGAGTGTTTTTTTTTTTATAAATTTAGATGTGTCTAAGTAGCCAAATTACTATTTTGGCTATTTAAACAAGGTATGGTTATGCTAGGCTATAAATATGAGACAAAACCAAAATAGATTTTTTTGTATTGTGTTGTAGAAACTTCTGGAAATATCTTACTGATTCAAAGAAACACTGATAGCTCGTTAGTTCAAACGCAATTGTTTTTGTTTTACCTGTCGTCTGCCATTATAATCGAGTCGAACAAGTCGTCCGTAACACTTCGCGATATACCTGCCATTTTAATAAAAGAAAAATGTTGTATTTATCCTGATATTTGAGTTAGCAACTGAATACCTACGACAAGGCTATATTAACTACTGTCTTCCGGTAGGGCGACTTCTTCTTGATTCAGGCTTGTAACAGCTCGTGGTTATCGCCCCCTTCTGGTGCAAAGCAACACTACATGTACATTGAAGTGGTCTCGGAACCAAATCCAATTCCAGAGGTCGATAGAGTTTAAGTTGATTCTATACCCAAATACTGTTGATTTTTTTCTTTAAATCCTGGGACATACGGTGGTGTATTTTTAAGTATATAGTAAAATATTTATTAAACAAGTAATAAGCTTTTAAATTAAAAAATGTTTAGAATTAATATTTCAAAAATGTTTTTAGTAATAATAATAATAATTATTATTATTATAATGCTAATAATGATGGTGACAATAATAATAATAATAATAATAATTAATTATTATTATTATTATTATTATTATTATTATTATTATTAAAATGGGTATCAGATCTGAAATAATCTAAAATAATGGCTTGTATTTAAAGTGCAAATGTAGTTCAAATATCTCTCCACTAGAGGGAGCAATAACACCACTAAATGGAATGGAAGTCTTTTCCAGGTAATTAGTGGGTTATACACATGAAGGGTGCTCTGTGTCATACATTATAGAGATATAATTATTTTAAAGACATGAAGGGTTTCTTTTGCCTATTATATAAATAGTATGAATTTAGGTATACTGGCACATCAGATCTAATGGGGGAAAACAAATCTGTTTTGAATAACGAAGGTCAAATCCTATGTTACTAAATGAGATAATAGTACCTGGTGTCAACAGTGCAATAAGTAATAGAGAATGTGTCACTTAAATTGAGGAAAAGAGTGCAGGCAGGGTGGAGTGGGTGGAGAAGAGTGATGGCAGGAGTGATTTGTGATAGAAGAGTATCTGCAAAAGTGAAAGGGAAAGTTTATAGGACTGTGGTGAGACCTGCGATGTTGAATGGTTTAGAGACAGTGGCATTGAGTAAAAAACAGGAGGTGGAGCTGGAGGTAGCAGAGCTGAAGATGCCCAAATTTTAATTGGGGGTGACGACGATGGACAGGATTAAAAAACAAGTTTATTAGAGGAACAGCGCATGTATGACGTTTTTGGTAGAAGGTGAGGAAGGCGCAATACAGATGGTTTGGACATGTGCAAAAGAGGGACATGGAGTATATCGGTAAAAGAATGCTCAGGATGGAGCCGCCAGGAAGGAGGAAAAGAGGAAGACAAAGGTATCTTATGGATAAGGTAGGGAAAGACATACAGGTTGTTGGTTGGAAAAAGGCAGATGTAGAGGACAGGGGGGTATGGAGACGGATGATCAGAAAGAAGAAGTACTATGTTACTAAGCCATTAAAAAGAAACCGCATGATAAATGTAACATGACTTGATTAATGTAATAAATAAATGTAATGTAAAAGTGTGGCCAAAAAAGGTCAAACAAGAAGCTAACCCCAAAAAGTTTAAGTTACAAATATTGACAAATGCTTTAACTAGACCTTGTTACGTGAATTACACATATTTACATAATTAGTGTAAATAAGACAACAAAAAGCTACTATAACAATAATGATCATCCATTTATTTCAAATATTGTTAGGGAATTGTATCGTTTTCATGCATGTTTTTAAATAAAGAGAGGAAAAGTAAAAAAATCTAATGGATGAATGTTTGGGGTTAAAGGGATGAAATACCTCACAGCTACAGTATAGTTAAATGATGCAATGATTCATTTATTGCATGTGTGTTGAACTGTGCTTTTACGTTGCATTTTACATTAAAATAATTCTTAGTTCAAAAGCCAGCATTGTAAGATAAAATGTATTTTAATGGGTTCATTATCGTCATACAATTTTATAATATGCTGATGCTTTCATGCTTTCCAAATTCATAGTATCTGCCTGTTGTTGAAAGTAAAAATAAATATCATTGCTATTTTTTTTTTTCTTTTCCAAGAAAAATTGTGGGTTGTTTAATTATGGCAGGAAATCATAGACAAGGTGGAGATTTAATAAACAAATATATTTTCAATATACTGAAATCTCAATTCCTTGTGGAGTATGTAAGATAGAATCTGGAATATATAATTAACTAATTATGCATTGTGATGTGAGGTATTAGACTTCTGTTACAAAATGTCAATATGCAAATGTGCCCTCATTTGAAGCACAATTTCATACAGTGCCATTGTGTGTAACTCTGTCAAATTATGTATCCCTTTAAAAAACCCTTTTTGCCTTATCCCTTTAAAAACTGACAATTTACTGATAACCTTTTTGTATTGTATTATGTGCCATTGTATAGTTTATACAGATTGTGGACTCTGTATTATATATATATATATATATATATATATATATATATATATATATATATATATATATATATATATATATATAATCCATGACAAGCATTATGTAATTTGCATTCTTTTCAATCACAAGCTTTTCTCATAAGAATTTTTTTTAATAATAATGAAGCCAGACTTTATCAGAGATTTTAAATCTAACAGAAGTTCAGCCTCTGATAAATACAACAAATAAAAAAAAAGGTTCACAGTAGATACAAGTGCACAATAAAAAAAAGTATTTACTACAAGATACAGAGACAACAGTGAATATTAATTTCAGAAATAAATAACCCTATTAAGCTGCTCACACTTTTCTTTGAGCCTCAGCATTTGCCATTTGGAGTGATCTATATTTTGAAGCGTATTCTGTGTAATCCACCCGTACAATTTGGGGTTAAGAATGATCTTTGGGAAACATTATCCTCCTTTTTCTCCAAGTTCTTTTGGTCATCTGGGCTCTGTTTTCAGATAGAGCTGGTTCCGTTCAGCCTCTTGCCTCTGCATAAGTCACATCTTTTGGAAACTTTGAACTCTACTCATCTTTTGTTGAAGCTTGGGCTTTGAATGACAATCTGGGAGATCTTCCCAAAGGATTCCATGCTGTCTACTTGTATGCCCAAGTGAAGATCCTGTTCTGGGTCAACTGGAGAATGCACTTTTCTCACATTGTACTCGGTAGGCTCCTGTGGCAGCGTATTGAGCAGGGGCAGGAACTGAGAGAGAGCATTTTGACGTCGGTTCTTTCCACCACCCAAGCTTACAAGGGTTCCATGTTTCCCCGAGATGTAGATGTTGTAGCCATCTGGCATAATTTGTTCATGAAAAGAGCAGTCCTCTTTTATATAAATGTGCTATTGAAAAAAATAAAATAAATAAACAGTCAGTAATTGTCATATACAAGAACATATCAGTCGTGTGCTCACTTTACGTTCTTAAATGGGTGTTTGTCTTGCAAATACAGGGACCAGGGTTAAGAGTATGTTCCATTTCATTCAGCCTTTAACTTTGCAAACCGAGCACAGGACAAAGGTAGCAAAATGACGTCACAAAGCATGTTTGGACAATTTTGTAATATCATCTTTAGAAATTGAAACATGTCCATAAAATGTACACTTGCATCTATATGTGGGATGAATTAGAGATGTTAAATTTGGTTTAGGATTGAAATTGACCACGACCAGGATTAGTTTGGATGTTAATATATAAATATGTTTTAACTGATCCACTATCATAATTAGAGCGTTTTGCAATTCCCACAGAACAGAAGGCATGGTAAAACTTTAAATCTAGGGATATTGATCATGTCTACGTTTATTATTTACATGATGATGCAGGTGTTTAGTTGGAGGAATGAACTTTTGGAAAGTAAATGTTGAACTAAAAAAAAAACATCCGATGCAAGATTACATTCTTTTTTATACTTCCTCAAATAATTAGTATTACCAGGAATTGCACGTTTATCGTTGTAGTCAAATCACAGGCTATGAAAATAAATACAAGTTGTATAAACGCCTCACCGAACCATAAAGCTTGCCGTTGGCCTCCATACAGAGATAATGTGAGCTCGCGACACCTCTAATAACCACGCAGCCTGTTTCCACGGTGCGAATCTCCACCAAACCTGAAAAAAAAAAAACAATATGGTTTATTTTATGCACCTCGGATTAAATCCCTACCACTGAAAAAGTTCTAGAATTATCCACGATATCTGAGATACGTCCACGAAATGATTATATAGATTTCGCCCACTGCAACTTCTAACATGCCTAAATACGCACTGGAGTAGAACATTTAATGATGCGCAAATGAAATTATGCGCTTCTTGGCTACACATTATGATCAACCAAATTAAATATATATGACCATACTGTTGCGTTAGTTTTAGGAAGTTGTAATAAATACACTGGGTACATGTTATTTTAGTACTCACTGTGCGAGCTTTGCACGTGAGATCCGCCGATTTTCCCATCTTTGCTGATCTGGAGGTGCAGGCCGGGTCTCGTCGCGTACAGGTGCCTAAGGCGGACGGGTTCTCCCCAGTCATTGGCCAGATGCGGCCCAGAGTCTGCCAATGCGACGGCAATCCAGCAAGAGCTAAACACAACGACGAGCTGCATGTTCAGTGTGCAGGACTGGTGCCTGATGCGCGCGACCTTTCGCTTGTGCTAGTCGGTTGTGTGGGTTTTTTTGTTTGTTTTGACCTCGCACATCTGGCCTCTTAAATGCTCCTCTTTATCAGTTCAATCGATAAGCCGCCGTTTCCCCTTTTGGCAGTTTCTGCGAACAGGATCATAACACACCTTCTGGACATCCAACAGATGGTGAGGTTTGGGCTGCGAGGGCGCGCACGCGAGCGAGCGCGCGCGCACACACACACACACACACACACACACAAACCATGGTTACAGGGTCCTTTGGACGTTAAATCCTTTGGACGTTAAACCATATTTATGACGAAAACTGTAATTTGTACTCTTTAGAGTCTTAGACGTATGGACGAGAAAGAAAAAATACCGAATGAATGAAAGAATGACGAAGAAATAATTAATGTATAAATTAAGATGTAACGGTAAATTGGCTTCTATAAGAGAGGTAAATGAATTGCTACGAGCATTGCACACAGACGTGAAAATGAACCTCCCCCTGCAGGGCTAAAGTACAGGCCTGCGTGTGAGCGGATGGGATCTGGTGAACACACACCACCAGCAGGTCACCTTAAACAGATAGTGCGTCCTTTCCCCCTTTCCCCCTCGCCCTTCATTTTTTTTATGAATTCTCGGGACCTCTAGTACGTCGAGTTTAGTTTGCAAGTTTAACAAGGTTAAACAGTAGCCCTCACTTACAGAACCATTCCTATTCAAGAAAATTTTCTCTGAACAAACTGTTCAGTTTTCGTTGTTCAGTTATGAGAAATATTTTAGGTTGTTACCTATTAATGCGTTGTATGAATTCCACAATTTGTGTAATGATGTTGATGATAGAATTTCTATAAATCTTATTCTAATTATTATTCGCGCCATATGGTGTCCGGCAGAAACTCCAGTAACAATCAACTGTCATTGTAAATCAGAGTCGGTAGATGGCGCGCTATAATAATATAAGGCTGCCAAATACACTCTTAAGAGGTACCAACATTTACTTTTCCATGTCACTGGGGTTCATATAATAATAATAGACTCGCATAATAATCTTGCATCTGTAAATTGCATCTCTTTATTAAAAATGAGCGTGCTCCTTTACGAATTATCCAAGTAACATAATTGGATTTACTCAGTAACAGTAACACCTTTATCCTGATCAGGGCCACAGGGCATCTCTAGAATGCTCAACATGAAGTAGAAATACACCCTGGATGGGATACCAGTCCATCACCAATCTTCATTTACCCACTCATTTACACCTAGGAGTAATATGATTTACCTCTACACAGAGTTTAATCTAATCTAATTGAATGTAATCTAATCCAAGCTCAGGACAGAACACTGAAATGTGGGGCAGCTGTGCCCTTTTAAAACTGAGTTTTTTCCTTTCTTAAAAAAATGCTGGTACCTTTCGTTATCTGTGAGCTTTGTATCTGACAGTAGTACTGATCTACTGTACTACTATAATCGCAATTCTACTGCACACCTCTGCATGCAGTGATGACAAAATACACATTTAGCAAAGATTGGGCTATGCCATGGTCTAGCAGTCCTAGTAGTAGAACTAGTAAAAAGTATTTTGAGAATTTTAATATGGTCTATTTAATGGTGTGCACATCATTCACAACAGGCCACTGAGTTGCAGTGTCTAGTATTTCACTAGCATCTGTAAAGGAGAACCCAAATCTTTGTGGTCAGAGCCTTGTTGTTAGGTTGCTGGGGTCTGAAAAGAGGTGGGAGAAATCTGAAAAGTTTTTTTCATTGCTTAGACATTATCAGAGCATACAGATCTGATGTAGTTGCATAGTGACTAAGCAGCCAAGAAGATGATTCTAATTTGATGATACAACAAATTACAATTACCATTGTTCTGCAGCAATTGGGACTTAAAAATAAAGGTCCAATGATATAAACATTAGATTAGAATTAGATGAAAGCCAGCATTATTTTGAATAAGCGAGTAAATAGAGTAGGATTTACTTTTTGATTATGTCTCTCTTACTCAGAAAACAAATTACTTAGTTACAGTTAAGGTTAGGCCCTCTGTGCCAGTTTAAGGTTGTTTTTATTACTTTCACCAATGCATAATGCTGTCTTTATTATCTTTATTAGCTTATCGAACATAAATTTCACTGACTACTGAAGTTTTTTTTTTTTCAAGTGATATATAATGACATTCTATTCATTCATGCTCAATAGAATGAATAATTTCCTTTGCTGGGAATGTCAGTCATTTCATCGAAAACTGCTGATTATTTCATCATCTAGTGATATCATATATATTTTGTCTTGATCCTGTCTGAAATGTGAAAGTGTCATGACAGTGTTGACCTATGCTGTCATTGAGGACTCGTACTAACGCTGATAAAGGCAAGTCAATGCATTTATTCATGCATTTATATGGATTGCTTTTCATTGTTCAGCCTCTTTCCTCTCATGATCTCAGTCCATTCATGAAAAATGTTAGCCCTCTCCAATCTCATGGAGGCCTTAGAGTACAAATCCATCTGTTTGTAATCGCTTGTGCAATAGTGTTCTGTAGGATCAAAGGTTATGATGAGGTTGTTTCCTGTCTGTGGTGTTTCAAGCAATAGTACAAACTAGTAAAATAAGAGTGCAATCTATTAACATCATATTACCCAGTATTGTATGGGATACATATATACTCTGGAATGCATTTAGCATAAGTCTTGCACCATCATATCAGTTTATTAGAGTACACAGTGATGTAGTGATGTCAAAAGATCATCTTTAAAACAAACAGTCATACTGGATGTTTACTTTTGGGTCGATTTTTGGGGGTCAGATAATTCATGAAATTAGACATTGCAGATATTGCATTTAAAACAGAATAAATGACTTTTAAACTAGACAGGTTCTTATTTCACACAGAAGCCTGGGGAATTGAGCAGGTTCATTTGTTGGCACTGATGGTTGGGCTTTATTTGCAACTCCAATTCCAAAAAAATTGGGACGCTCTGTATAATGTAAATAAAAGCAGAATGCAATGATTTGCAAATCTTATGAACCCATTTTTTTACATACAATAGAAACATAGAAAACAAAAGTTTAAACTAAGGAAATGAAAAATTTTAAGGAAATAATATGTTAATTTTGGATTTGATAGCTTCAACGTCTTAAACATGTTTGGACAGGGCCATGCTTACCACTGTGTAGCATCCCCTCTTTTTTAACAACAGTCCATATATGTCTGTGAACTGAGGAGACCAGTTGGTAGAGAGAAATACTGTTGCATTTTTGTCTAATACAAGATTCTAGGTGCTCAACAGTCCTGGGACTTCTTTTCATATAATTTCTTTTCATAATGAGCTAAATGTTTTCAATTGATGAAAGTTCAGTACTACAGGCAGGCCAGTTTAGTACGTCAACTTTCTACTACGAAGCAATGCTGTTGCAATAGAGGCTATATGCAGTATATCAGTGTCCCTTTCTCCGACTTCTCAGAATCTTTTGAAGATATTATGTACTGTAGATGATGAGCTATTTTGTCTTTGCAGTTTTATGTTGAGGAACATTATTGTGAAATTGTTCCACAATCTGTAAATGCAGTTTTTAGCTTTGGTTTGGTGAATCTCTGCCTATCTTTACTTCTGACAGACACTCTAGGGTACTCTGTACTTTTTATATCCAATCATGTTACTGGCAATTAACCTAATTAACAATTACTTTTTCAACCTTTTGTTACTCTATCCCTATTTGTTGCCCAATGTTTTGATATATTGCAGCCATCAACTTCCAAATGACCTTATTCCTTCCTTAAAACATATTAAAACATTGCGAAATTGCATTTGCCACATAACAATTTTGTTTTGCTGTTCCCGGTCGCTTGCAGATAGCATGATAATGTAATTTATTAATCAAAATATAATTATTTATTATAAAATGAAGTAAAGTGTTAATACAGTACAGTACTGTATACATAAAATAGCATTCTCTTTACAGTTTTTCGTTTATCGTGGACAGTCTTGGAACGTAACCACCGCGATAAACGGGGGATTACTGCATACATATAAACATACATACATACATACATACACATATTATTTCATTATCATTAAACACAATCATCACATATAAAAATAAATGTGTGAAAATAGAAGTAAAATATTCTGTAAATATAATATATATGTGGAATATGTGGAAAACTGTGGGCTTTTCAACTATAAAATCACATTCTCTATGGAATGCACAATTATTTTTACTTATAATAAAATACACCATGCATGAACAGTGCATATAAATGGGCCTAATAAGTTCAGAAGTTCAAGAGGTGGCCTATGTCTTTAAGGCCACCTTGTAAACAAACAAATGTCTATCTGTTGCCCTCTTGTGGAAATTTCAGTCAGATCACAGTGACAAATAACATTACATCCACTGATTAAAAAAACCCAGGTATAAAAGTCTTTCTACCATACCATACACACTTATTCATCCTGCTGTACATCTCATTGTGCTCATTGACTAGACCCACATGCACACTCAGCAGACTGTCTGTGTAGGCTGTTAAGGGACTGATTAGTCTTCTGATTTGCTTGCATGTTCCCTCACCAATGCCTCATCAGGGCTGTGTATGCAGGCACTCAGCATTCACTTTGAAGCTCAAAGCCGTGTTTTGACTAGGATGTCTCTTGTTCTTCGTTGTGCTGTGATCGACTTTGTTGGTGCTACTTTGATTAAAACCATGTGAAAGCCTCTTTCTCTCTCAGTCTTTAAAGTGCATAGGCTAATGGCTGTCAGGATTACTGCCAAATTCAGGGTGCTTTATTTGCTCTTCTAGTTCTTTTAATGTCTTGCATTAACTCGTGTTTTTGAACTTACTTGTTTGTGTTCGAGCTAAAACCATTCCTTTTCTGTTGAATTTTTCTTGAGAAATACTGTGTTTCAAACTAAAACTGTAAAAAGCATTTTTTTATGTCATTATTAGAATATTAGCATTTAATCAGAATATTAGCTTTTAATAAAGAAACTCAAAGCTTTAAAGCTCAACAGCTGTGTGTTTGTATATCAAGTTACCTCTGAGTTCAAGTTCAAGTTCCCAAGGGAAAGCTCTGCTATTGAAGCTATTTGGTAGTTTCTGAGCTCTGCCTTCTTGCCTGAAGATGTCATGTGGAAAGTGAATGGCAGGCCTGCTTCAACCCCTACAACAGCCAGCTGCATGATTACAGGGAAAGGCTCTGAGTTGTTTCCCCTGTCCCAGTGTACAACTTTAAGCACAATTCACAGTGAATGAGCTGGTTAGGGTGTTCACAGCCATTTGAAGTGCCTTGTCTTTATGAGCAAACATCTGGATTGTCCCAAAGAGACACCTTGCAGCTGGCCCTTGAAAGAGAGCGCAAGGTAAAAAACACTCTAAATACAGCCCTTAGGCTGTGCTGCCAGAGACATCAGTATCCCTCTTCTCTGCATCTGCAACAACATGCAAAACATACCTCTCCATAAACAGCAGTGCTACAGTCTGAACAATACTGCTTTACCAATTCATGGTACAAATACCCTATTGCCAAATGTCCTGGTTTATATGTTGCTTATGGAAACAGTAAAATAGGCATTTTAGGGTAAAGAAATGATTTACAATAATTATTTTCCCTGATTTGGTTCCCATAATTGTTTTAAAATCTAGCAAGAATAAATCACAATTTTTGTGACTCACCTGACTTATTTAGTTCTTCTTATAATGATTTCTTGTTATTCCGATGTATACTCACCATTTACTTTATTAGGAACATCTGAAAACTTGCTTGTTTATACAATTATTCAACCAGCCAATCATATGTCTGTTGTGCAATATATAAAATCATATATAGGTCAAGAGCATTTAATAATGTTTACATTCAACACCACAGATTACACAGAATAGTGCATAAAACAATAAACAATAAACAAATGAGTGTCTTATGGGTAGAGACACCGTATTGATAAAAGTGATAAGAAGATAAAGATCAGACTGGGGGAAAGATACATCTTCACAAACCTTCCATCAATTGGTCTATTTGATCTCCTTCACGATTACACTGACTCGGTTGATTAAGTAAACAATGTTACTTTACATCAGCAACACTGACTCAGTGACAAACAAGTCATTCATAAGAAGACAACTGATGGCACCTGCATTCATAGCAACTAGTTTCTAACAAATTAATCATTTGATTGTTAATCATAAATATAATATATTATGTGTCAGGCCGTTCATTCATGCACTGGTATGCAAAATCATGATCCTATTATACAGCTACTTCAATGAGGGTACAGTATTCATAAATCAAATATTTATTTATCAATCATTGTATTTGAAAGCTGGCAGACAGTCAGCATGCTTCTTACCTTGACCACCTTCTTCCATATGGTTCAATTTTCTTTTCTGATCTCAACAAGTCTGGGCAAAGTGCTAAGAAGGTCCATATCAGAGGCTGCGTTTTTATGGTCATCATGTAGACTTCTTACAAAGTATTTTACTGTATTTTAAAACTACTAAAATACAAAACACTGAAGTATTTTGATACACAATATTAAGCAATTTTCATCAACCCTATCAAATACTAATTATCTTTTATATTTGAAATACGTATTTGAAATACATGTGTAATAAATACTGCCCATGCCTGAGACTGGTTTTAGTTGATAGGAAGCCTACAGCAACTTAAATATCTGCTCTTTACAATTATGTTATGCAGAAAAGCATTACAAACACATATTGAGATGAATGGTTTGAGATCACTCTAATTTGCCCAGAAAAGAGGGCACAGAGATAAGAGGGCACAGATCTGTCGCTTGGTCTTTTGTAATCTTCAGTTTTGCAAGACCTTACAATTTCATAAAACTTATCGTTCACTTTAAATAAACTGAAAATTTTGATCTGTATTTGCTGTCTATTAGCCACATGACCGGCTGATAAACATTGATAATTGCAGAAATGAGCAGCTGTACAGTTTTTTGGTGGAGGCAACCAAGTAACCACCTTGGTTAGAATCGAGTTCTAACAGAGGCAAAACAATTGATTTGTATTTTTGTACTTGTTCAAATATTTAAACAAATAAGGGGTTGGAATCCAAGAAATTCAACATCAGCTGAGGGTTTGGATCTTCAGTTCCAATAGTATGCACATATTTTGGCAAGTGAATTTGTATTATTTGTAGATTTACAATTAGTGGATAGTTACCATATACACTGTTTATAAAATGTATGCTTTAGATTTATATCTAGTTTCTTGTTAAAGGTTAATAACATTACTAGTGAACTAACAGCTGGATAATATGTATCTTCTATAAATGTTAACTGTATCTGTAACTTATCTTGTTTTGGTTTATTTTTTAAGTGCCAGTCTTTGAGTATGTTAATGATTTAAGCACAGGATTCAGTGCTTCAGAGGCAATGTCATTCAAGGGTGGAGCAGGTGCTTGTTGGTGGTTACTTGTGGCCCAGACCAGGTGTGGGAATTTGAATTCATGCATGAGGTTGATTTGCTTCAGTTGAGCCCAGCCCATCCCCCCCGTTATGTTCATCATTTCAATTTTCTTAAAGCTATTTTCTCTCACAAAGCATTCCCAAAAAAAGGATTTTGAAATTCCTGTTAAGAATCTATGCTATTTTTTTTTTTTTTTTTATCAGAAATTCTAAATAACATTCATTGTTGGTTTTAAATGTATACAGTAGAATAAATATAAACATGTCATTCATAGTTTAGTTTTAATTAAATCTGTTTAAAGAAAGCAATATATTTTGTATTATATTTCCAATATACACAATCCTCTGAATTACAAAACATTTAGGGGCATTAAATTGAAACAAAATCTTAAAAAAATACTTGAAATCAGCTTAAAGTCATTCAAAGAGCACTAAACAAAGCTTAAATAATTTAGTGTTGATTCATAATCATTAATTAGATGAGGCAAATCTTCCTTTTTTATTTTTATAATTCCATTTATCAATAGGCAAAACAATTTTGAGAACAACTATAAATTTGCTGATATATAGATAGATAGATAGATAGATAGATAGATAGATAGATAGATAGATAGATAGATAGATAGATAGATAGATAGATAGATAGATAGCTTTATTGCTTACAGTGATGGCTGTTTCTTCTATATTTATATTGTACCTATTTTTATCTTGACATCGGAAATGATGTCAAATTGCAAAGCCAGTCCAGTAATTGAGGCCACCCACAGGTGGAGACTGAAACCTACATGAGAAGCCATCATTACACATCATTTCACAATTTGTGTTTATTGGGATAAAATTAGTTTAGGAAGAGAATTTTTAGGAATAAATTATCCACAGACATGCAACCATATGCCGGAATAAATAACCAGTTAAAGAAATCTATTGTTTCGTGCTGGTTGTATATTAAAGTAAAACCTGAAACAGAGATTTGACTATCATCTACATAGTGGTTAACCTAAATTTGAATATTCAGTTTTAATAGCCTGCACTTATTTTAATATTAAACAAGCAAATCAACGCCTTATTTATGACACTTTTATATGAAATGCCCCTACTCCTAATAATGTGAATAAATAATGAATGTAAACTAGATCTAATATTACCACTCCTTTGAAAAGTGTGCAAAATATTTTTAACCTATGTTGTATTTATGTATATATGTATACAAATTAACTTAGCACTAGCAGCTCCATTTCTTTTAAACATCTGTCCTAGCCCTTCTTCTGGAGTACCAATCACAGACCAGTCAATTAGCAGCCAATGCACTTCCTGTTAGCAGATGCATTGTTGTGAGCTGTTTCAGCCATTAGGGTGACCTGTGAAGTCTTTGAGCTGGAGAACTTGAAAGGCCTGTTGTGATGTAAAGGCAGTTTCAGGGCCAAACTGTTTAGTGGAGAAGAGGCACTTGAGAGGTGGTTGGATGTTTATTTGGTTGACAGACGATGGAGCTGTTGCAGGTAGGTGGAACAGGGCAGCTATTTTGAGGGGGGCCTTTACAACCCTCATACATTCCGTTTATTGGAGCAGAAAGCTGTCATTCTTTCAAGCAATGACAGAGCTCCATTTAGCTCCAGCTCATGGCCAGGAATACTCGAGTATTAAGTGACCACACCTGTCTCCATTTGCTTGCTCTTTTGTTGTGGCAAGATGTTTATTTGAATAGAGGCTTGTAGGTGCTGTGGATTCATTGACACTATCAAAAGAACCTTCAGGAAAGTAATTTCTGTTGCTAGACTTGGATTATAGGAATGTTAATGAATCAGTGATGGTGCTTTTTTTTTAGAAACCAACAGTCATGATGTACTTTTTTGTAAAATGTGCCGAATTACACTTCCACTACATAACCTCAATTCACATTTAAAAATTTCAAGGTTTATATTCCTCTGCAGCCATTCAAGTCCATTGTCAAAGGCCTGCTGACCCTAGATCTATTTCTGTTGTCTATTTGGTAGCAAGAGCACACATTAAAAACACTGAGGGCGGCTTTGGAGAGTTGCAGAGATTTATATATGCTGATCTTTGTAAATAGGGACAAGCCTGCCAGCTTGTACACCCTCGTGCCGAAATTCCTCAAATCAGAGGGATAATTGTCTTGTAAATGTCATCTACATTGTGCATGTTGTCTTAGCAAATTGTTTTGGACTTAACTTGTGGTGTATTGTCAAACTAAGTGTCTAAAGAATTGAAGAAACTAAATGAAAAATCCCTTCATTAGTCAACACTCAGAAAAAAGGAAGGACCCTCTCCAGCCCTCCTTTCAGGGAAGTGCATGCCTGGAAGGGCAGAGACTCGTTCCCTCCTGCACCCTCCCAGGCGTCTACTGCATGAAGCTTGCTGAACTATAGGGGAGGATTACACTTCTGGGAGTGACCGTTGAGCCTGTAAAAGCTGCCCAATCTGCAAACCAGGGCCTGGACGAAGTAAACAAAGGCAAGACAGTGACTTGGCACTGCTGCCCCTGCAGAAATGCTGCCCACGCATAGTCTAGCAGTGTCTGCAAGCATATTTTTAGACTCACCACTATTTTTTTATATACTTGAACTCCAAAGTGGCCTATTCTTACTAGTGTTTTATGTAACCATGGACAATTGATGTCTGGTTAAGATGATGCTACGGTATGCCAGTTGTGGATGTGGTTTGTGGGTACAGGTTAAACCCTTCTGCTCAGGCCTTCTTTATTCCTCTAAAAGGAGGCATTGAAAGCACACAGCTCTTTTTTCTGTATTGAGCTTTATTAACTTCCACTTAAGTTAGGGTATTGTCATGTGCACAGCACATACATCACAATTTTGAACAGATACTGTATAAAACTACAGACAACATTTGGTAAATATCAATAAGGTTCAGAGCACACCACCACAGGACTCAAACAGACAGACCAATAAGTTCATCAGAAATGCAGAAAAATGGTCATACAGGAATTGAAAGAAATAAACATTATTCGTTTATTTTCATAGTGTTCATATTTTTAAGTACACCTAAAAATGGACATCAGGCTTTTGAGGTTGTTGTGGATTAGCTGATTAGATTAGGCAGTGATGCATTTCTGTTCATTCATTCTGGCTATTGTTGGAGTGCATGACCGTGCTTGTTGTTACTGCACGCTTTTGGTTAAGCAAATCTAGTCCGGTTGATTTGTATCTGTTCCAGATCATGATGAGGGTCAGAGAAGCTATTTGCCTTCACTGAGCATCCAGCCAATTGTAAACAATATCCTCAATGATGCAAAACAGCTCCATTTGGAAAGAGGTTTGACAAGGCTCTAGGAAAGAAAGAAGTAAGGAGAGGAAAATGGCTCTTCTGATACAACAGCATTTCAGGTCAATCAGACAAAAAATAATAATCTACAAGGTTAGGTAGAATAAAACATGAACATTAGTAAAGCACAGGAATTATACAATGCAAAATTGTGGATTTCAACAAATACTGTAATACATAATCCTCTGAATCTTTTTGGAGATTTCCCAATTGACATGGCCATGATTTTTGTGTTAGTCTAACAAAAGATTTTCATTCCAATTTGAATTTAGTTAGCAGTAGCACACGCACCCCTATCAAACCACTCATCCACTTATGCCTTCCCACATTCACCATATAACACAAAACATGTGACATTAATTATGGGACATTCTCAATTCATTATCATGCTTATTCAATTTTGTACCTGTAACAAACAAAAAATAATAAGGAATGCTTCATTTGAGATCATCTGAGTCAGTCCTAAATGGATTTGACGAATCTCTTAGTTTTAGCAGTAAGCATAGTTCTTCTGAAACACCCAACCTAAAAAGCAGCCACTCGGCATATTACCAATTGCAAAGTTCTATTTAACAAAATATATAAAGAAAAATATAGGGTTACCAGTCAAGCATATAGTGCAGTCTCACAGCTGTCTTCAAATATTTCCACCATGATTATCATTTCTAAAAGTAAATCACAGGGTAAAGATAGCTCAAACGTGACAAGGCGCAGCTAGCGGCCTTCCAGGACTTCAGCCGAGGGGCGATGCAGCAACAGGAAAAACATTTGCCATCAGCAAAACTGGGAAGAGGAGTCTGTCGGTCAACAACGTTATGAGGTAGAGAATGACTGAAAGGGACACATGTCTCCTTTGAACTTAGCAAATTAATTAAAAAAAATAAATAAATAAAAAAAAGAAAAAGGTGAACATGAATAGGCTATAGTGTTTCTCAACCCTGCTATTCCTGCATTTATGCTTCATCCCAGACCTGAACACACCTCTACTAAGCAATCAGGAATAAGTGATGCAAGTTTGCTGAGTGCTTAGATCAATGCAACATGTCCGTCTAGAGGTCTTAAATTGTAAAATGGCAACTCACTGGACACATTTCTATACATTATATATATATATATATATATATATATATATATATATATATATATATATATATATATATATATAAAGTCTATATACGATTAAATTGAAATTAATTTGAAGTGGACTGAATTTTACTTCAATATACCATCCTCTATAGAGCTGACAAAGATTGACGGTGCATAAGTTCAGAGTTCAGCCCTCACCCAACATTTTCCCCACACCCCTACCCTACCCTATTGGAGCAGAGCTAAAAACAGATTTGAGGGGTGTAGGACTTCAACAGCCCACTTTCAGTGGCCTAGAGTAAGCCGATACTGTTTCGGTTAGACCCCCAGAGCTCGGACATTGGACAATGGCTTCAGTGCGTAATACCATTGGGGTTGGTACAATTTCACAAGTCAAGAAATTCAAACTTTTCCTGTGTTCATGCTTATCCTGCAATTTACATGTGCCACTTTGGAAGTCATGAATATGATTCGGAGCATGTTCAATTACTCGTATCAAACTGTATAAAAGCTTACTAAAAATCTGTCTCAGAAAATAATGGGACCAAACTGAACTTCTGCTTGTTGCTGGAGTGTTAATATAAAAAGGCATCTTTTGCAGTATTACTATGTGTCATTATATCTACATGAATTAAGGTACACAACTGGACCTTAAGGAGTGATGTACCTTTGCTCTGAAGGTCAATTAAATTTACAAATGTGACAAGTAAGTAAAACTTGGTACATTTATTTCTGAGAGAGTAGGTGCTGTAAGGGTTTCTCAGAACGATTTGCCTTTCCTATGCATCTCCACAAATCAATTAGACCACACCCAGCTGCAGCATCAAGGCCCATAGACCATAGTTTTGGAATTCTAACAATACATAATAACAGATGTGTCCAAGTCATATTAATGAGTTCTTCTGTGGGTGTAAATCATAATTTTGCTAATTTCTGACATGACATGCACTTCATTATAAGGCTACGTCCAAAAACGCATGCTAAAACAGAGGGTCAAAATAGTAGCTTGACTGCAAGTGCACTCGTTTCCACGCATGCGCAGTCGTGGTTTGGCGGTGTTACATGCGGTTATATACGTAGCCTAAAAAAAATTCACACTTTCTTTTGGAGGGACAAAACTTCCACCATTGCTCTCCTAACCCTTAAAAAAGAAAAACGACAGTGCAAAAATCCATATTGTAGTTAATTGTAGGAATATCAGGTGTTAAACACTCCGTAGCAGCAGAAAGGATAAATAAACAAATAAATTAAAAAGTGTTTTTTTTCCACAAATAGAAAGAGGCTGTTTAAAAGGAAATATAAAACGAACGATTATAAATAGGCTAATATACATGATAATTATAATAATAATGATGATGATGATGATGATGATGATGATAATCGTAACAACGCGATACACTTGACCTCGTGTGTAAAAAGTTGTAGAAAGTGCATCGTCCGGGTTTCTTCCCCAGTGTTGGCTGCATGTGCCTTCTTCCCTTGTTCGTTTAGATTCTCGGCAAGAAATGTGTTACAGTCATTGCTGTTGACACTCGGTTTCCTTTTTTTGTTTTGCCTGTCCTGCTCAGTCCTATGTACATGCCCGGGTATGCCTTCGACTCGTACGCGTTATAGTTGTTTGCCAGGAGTGTCTCTTTAAATTTGCACTCGTCGGTGTACTGCGCCTGAGACGGAAAAAAAGGTGGATTAGAGATTGAACAAAAAAAAAACATGTATGTTGAAGCAATGTATAAAATATCCTAATGAAAAACGTTATTCTGTAATCCTTATAATAGGACAGAAATTCCTGATTAGGTTGAAATAGCAATAAACTGCACATTTTCTAGGTACTATGTTTGTACCCCTACATGTCATGCTTATACCGTTACATTAAACAGGATTTAAGGTACATAAAGTAATTTTTAAGTTTAATAAATCTGCACATTTCTAAACCGTATGAACTTTTTAGAATAAAAAGAACCCATTATTTTCTTTAAAAAATGATTGCACTGTGAGAATGATAAGTGTTTGAGTGGCCTAATCATCGTATAGTGTTCATATAATTGAAAAGAGAAATAGTCTATATATAATATAATAATTGTTGGATCAATAGATGTGTTTAATACACATTTCCCGAGGGGAATCCCAAAATCAATTGCTATAAAGGATTTAACTTCAGGCTTTTGTGTGCAGATGAGGTCAATTTAGGACAGCTAGTCGGGATTTTGGGTGGGACTGGGATGGGTTGTCTGGTGTGCGTGTCTTGGTTATACACCCAGTGTGGGTGGTCCTGTCTGTTGGGCCAGTTCATCTTTACACTGGAGTATGGACAGTAGGTGCGCGCGCTCCTGGCCCCAATGCTAAGAATGGAATGCGCGCGTCTACGTGATGTACTGCGCTCCGGGTTTATCCGGGCCCACGACCAAAACACGACTATGAGCAATCCCAGTATAGACAAGAGAAGAAGGGTTGTGGGGGTGGATGGGGTGAGGGGGTGAGAGGTTATAACTCTAGAAGAGGGTGACGTGCCATTGGGCAACGATAAGCAAATCTACAGGCGGAAACTGGCCGTAAATCATCTTGTGCACTCACAGATCCGTAGAGCTTCCCTTTGCTGTTCATGGCCACGAATAGCTCGCTCCGGACGCCGTACAGTGTCACGACTCCGCGCTCGACCGGAGATATCTCAAGAAGACCTGTGACCAACAACAAAATACACGAATGACCTTGGGTGACTCATATCTGTAGCCATATCGGGCCAAGGTATTTGTAAAAGTGTTGGGACTGTTTACATTTTAGGACGCTGCAGCATCCTTCTTGAAGGAAATCGCACTTTCCGTTTGTAGGGCGTTTTGCAAGCTACACCTATTATCATTCTATGTGAAGACATTTAACCGTATTGTGTACTTTTTTAAAATATAAAATACTAAAAGTATTACATAAGTTTTAGACTTCCCAGTTTGTGAGACTTTTGTGAGCCCTGAGTGTTATTTTATTTATGAAACTTCAGATTTAGATAGATATATCTCTCCTACAATACAGATATTTACCCTTCATCCATCACTGCACACTTTAATTGCACTCCTTATTAGACTTTTGTGAACCCTTTCCTAACAAAATATGACGTAAAAACCTCTTAAGAGAAATGTTATATATTATCTATAGTTCGAGATCTATCTAAACATTTGGCACCCAACCTCTGCCTAGTTTCTGTTTAATATAGGTTAGAGATTTGTGCGTTCTACTTAGAATGTTGTCTCCTATCCTTTATATAGAGGTGCTGCGAAGCTGCTGCGTATGTAATGAAAATGTATATGTAATGTATCCCTGTCCAGTTTTATGTCATGCCTTAAAATAGTCCATGGAGACACAAAACAAATCTCAATATCGATACTGGATACACAAGTGCCTGGCCCGCGGCTCTTTGACTGCTAAGCAACTGCTATAGCATGTTACAGCCATATGCTTCTTATACCCCCTTCTGCTGTCTTTATACACGATAATCTGCGTTGCCTATAAATTAGACGCACACCGAAGATCTTGGGATTCATCTTGCGTAACAAGTAGACCCAACTTCAGAAACATATTTACAAGTTGGCTAGGTTCCGACCCATCTGCTCAGACCTGTGTGATATTATCAGGGTGCGGAAAAAAAATCATTGACCCAGATGCAGATGTGCACCTCCACATGTGGTTTGTTTTACAATAAGACAAAATATAGCAGCTGAAAGCGTTTTACAGTGGACACATTAGTCATCTCCTGTCTCACCAGATTAGTTAAACTAGAAATGTTTGGCTGAATCAGTACATCAGAAAAACATATTTCCGGATATTCAGATTTGACCATTTATTAGGCTAGTTTTGAACAAAGCATTGGTTTTGATTCATTTGAGTCGGCTATAGTGCTGAAAGAAATAATGTATCCTAATGTATCCTATACGCACTCGGAACTTCAAAAATGTCCCCACTGTGGGACAAATAAAGGTGCATCTTATCTTATCTTATCTTATCTTATCTTATCTTATCTTATCTTATCTTATCTTATCTTATCTTATCTTATCTTAACAACAGCTCAAAATAGGCGCATATGATGAAACTTACTGTAACGGTTTTCGTTGTGCACCCCAGTAATCCTACCGTCGGGTAATACTTGGAGATGAAACCCAATGCCCACGTTGCAGTAGAGGCGCCGCAGTCTTTTAATGCCCGTTAGATAGTCACTGTCCCGGTTGACTTCTCGCTTCTCCCCGGGAATCCGAGCCAATGAGCGCGAGTAAAGCGTCTCCCAGCGTCGCTCCACGGGCAGAGGAGCGCAGCGCACCGAGCTCGCTACGAGTCCCAACACCAATAAAGGCAGGAGAGCCGAATGAACACTCATCCTCCTGATCAACACGGAGGCACGCGTCACTATCTGCAGTAGTTCAAATACGCTAAAAATACGCTCTTTGTCTATTTTGGTGTCCACGGTCCCCCCTCACCGCCCCCAAAAACAGATTCCACAGAGCAAACGAGCTTACTCACAGACGAAGCTGCGGCTCGCGCTGGTGAGCGACATAAAGTCGCGCTCGAAGTGGTAGCGCGAGCGCTCTGAAATCACACACAAGTCCAAGTTTGCGGGTCCAGAGTGACTTGACCACTGCTCAGCAGCAAAGCTCTGCCATGCCTCGTGTTTCTAGACCCGGCATCTATATTTATGCGTACAGAGAAATTACATCACGCGTCAAGCGTCGCATCACTGGGAGACACGAACCACTGACAGCGGACCGAGTCCTTATAACACGCGCATAAGAGCTGCGGGGTTTAGCAAGGAGGCAGCGCGCGTGCGTGCGATTGGTCAAGCGCGAAGTGTGTGTGTGTGTGTGTGTGTGTGTGTGTGTGTGTGCGTGCGTGCGTGCGTGCGTGTGTGTGCGAGAGTACGAGTGTGCGCGCTCTCATTCAACAAAAACGAAATAATAGCGCTTTAAAGGTAATCAAAGTTTTATGGCGCGTTATAAAGTGAGTGGAACTAATCCGGGTGTCGCGTTACTTAGCCGCTTAGAGCCTTGTAAGTTGCAGTTGCTACTGTTATAGGTCTCGTCATTGTAAGAGACAGAGAGAGAGAGAGAGAGAGAGAGAGAGAGAGAGAGAAATGAAATAATTTATGTTTGAGAGGATGTCAAATCGGAAATCACCTAGATAACAAACTGTTGTGTCAGCCAGGAGACAGTTTTATAAATGAACAATAATAGGAAAAAACAAAAGTCAGGTTTAATTCATTGCAAGTGCTAATTGTCCAAAAAAAAATAGGAAACTGACTCTTGTTCTATGAGAACAATACTCTCTCGGAACAAAAAATCGTGCTAAACAGTACCCCTCTGTATCATTGGTGCATTCTACGACGTATTAAGTAAGTATAATGCATGCACTGAACTGTACCTTTAAACCTTTATGCACATTAAATCAGTGGTCAGAACAAGCGGACATGTTTCAGGTGTGATTTTTTAGCTTCCTAGCAAAGGAACTGCGCAGTATGGCGTTGATTGCAGGCATAAAACGTGGTTGTTCCCACATTTCCAGAGCACAGAGATCTCTAAGATTGACCATTTGTCAAGTCTAGTGGTCATGTTGTGAATGTTGTGCGTCATTGCAGCAGCGTGGGGGGACACGAAAATGGAAACCGCTAAAACATCAACACTATGAGTCAAGCTTTCTCTCTCTCTCTCTCTCTCTCTCTCTCTCTCTCTCTCTCTCTCTCTCTCTCTCTCTCTCTCTCTGTGTGTGTGTGTGTGTGTGGCCCCAGGGTGGTGTGGACCTCTAAATGCGAGCTCCCTACTGATGCAGCAACGTAAAACCGAAAACCGCAGGAGACACAAAAAAGCGTTAGCGACATGCCATGTCACTTCGCATTCACACAATTCAGTTCCACAAATAAAGAATTGTACCCTGTAAAATAACACAATTAAAAAGAACGAAACGCAACAAAAACTGCACCCTATCGTTGTAACATTCAAATGTAACAGCTTTAGTAAATATCGTGCATGTGGTGTATACTCTTGCATATACAATGTGGATGTATATATGTATATATACATGTAGATATCAGCTATATCTATCTGCATTAGATCCCCCTAAACATTTCAATTCAATAAGAAAGAATGTCCATAAATCAAGGTGCCAAGTTGTTTCATTTCGCTGGAATTGATTCATCACATCATCATATGTTCTTGTTTGTTATTAGTACATATATACTATACCTATAAGTGTATGTGGTGCATTGGTTATTAAGACAGGATTATAAATCAATAAATATATACATTTGTAATATATATATTAAAAAAAATTAAATTTTTGTTTTTAAGTAAAAGAGTAAAAAGAGTAGCATATCTCTTCAGTGGTGGTAAAAATAGAAAGACAAATAAGCATACAGCTTTAGTACTTGTATTTATTTTTTATAGTTTTACTTTTGAGATATATATCTAGAAGCCCGAGACACATTATTATGATAATTCAGCTTAATGAGAGTATAGCTTTGTCAGACACATATATAGACAGATAACCTAATAAATATAGCCTATAAAATGATATACATATAATTAACTAAGCGGAAAACTGTTACATTTTACAAAATCTTACATACACGTGAGTAATAATATTACTGCAGTTGTCCCTCTTGCCCTGATGACACGTTTTCTCACGTTCACGTCTGGCTACACCTCATTGTCTATTAACAGGACCCCCTTTCTTTATTCCAAGACATCAAACTGAAGTGTCCCAAATGCTTCTACATTTTAGCCTGTTGCCCGAGTTTGCTCAACCTCCAGTCCAAGGTTGGGTGGTTCACTAATGTTACTCGCTGATGGGGGTCTTCTAAACACAGAAACACGTCGTTTGATCTTTGTGATATTGTACGACGTTGTCGACTCAGGCAGTGATCAAAAAACTCTCCAGTGATGGGGGGCAGAGCTTATTATAATAGAAACAGAATAGCCGAGTCCTTGCTCTGCCTATTTGTTCGTTTTGATGTGGGAATAATATTTCCTAAACCTTAATTACAAAATACATTTTAATGTGTTTTTGTTGACAATTGTATTATTATTGCATCGCTACAAAATTGTTGTAATCTATATATTGTGATCATGATGATACTACTGAATATAGTTTTGCATTTATATTATGTCTCTGTCCCTATACTTGTGCAAATTTAAAATTGCATACTCTTGAATATAAGTGACCTTTTCTGTAGTATATTGATCTTGCGTTTAATAATCACACTAATTAAGACGAATGCGCACTGCCGCTCTCCATGGTGCTGCAACCCGACTTCTTTCAGAAAATGAATCCTCAGTGTAAGGACCTTTTCTTTTGATATCAAAGGCAAATTGTGTTTCTGTTCATTGTCATGAAGATTCAAGAGCCAGCAAAAGTCTGAAATATTCTAATAAAAAGATCTGTACCTAAACAATACAGTTACAACTATTATTTTCGGATGTTATATCATATGTGAATATCAATCAACCTGTTTTTAAGTCAAACTGTATGTCTGTGTTTTTTATTTTAAATACATTCAAAATTAGAAATACGGGCATTTACGCATAAAACAATATGTGACAAGAATAAAAAATAATAATAAAGTAGCCATGCCTGTCATGATAACTTAACCTTTATTTAACAGAGAGCACATCCACAGAGATCAACATTTATCAAAGTAAATTAACACAGTGTTATTTAATTATATTTCGAGTAAACGTTTTGGCTGTTTGAGAAAGTGGACTAGAATTCCCTGTCTCTATCTTCCTCGTTCTTACTACGGCATGATTACAGCCCATGGCAATCAACAAGCCTCTGTTATATTGCCCTTCTTATGACTGTACCATTGATCCCTAAAAACAGAGAAAACATAGACATTGTATCCCAACTCGTTTGCCTCTTGATCTTTTGCAAAGCCAGCTGGCGTTTATTGCCCCTGTAATCGAGTTGTGTCCTGAGTCCAGAGTGATAGGAGTGTAGATTTTTAATGCGCTTGAGCAGCACACACATACACGCAGATCTGATGTTCAGTGCTGCCCTCTATAGGACCTTCATTAAAATGACAGCGATCCAATACGTGCGCTGCGTCTGACGGTAATCTTAATCACTGACAACAAATTACATTTTATTTATTACAATAAGTGTTTTTAAAAGTTTGTATTTAAAAAAGAATGATAAACGCCGGACCATAACGATACAAAATGTAATGTATTAAATTTTTATTTTGATTTATATATTTTAATAATTAATCAAAAACAGAAAAAGCCTATTTAAAGACGCAAACAAAAGCTGTTTGATGTTCAAAAATACACCAGAAACAAAAAAACAAACAAACTAACTATGAAACGTACTATGGCAGTATCAAAGTAAAAATGTTTATTACATGTGCACACGCGACTGTCAACAGGTTATATAGCTTCAGAGAATGCGTTTTAGTAAAACTGAATTAAATTGCAACATTTATTTTCATTATGAAATAATTACACAGCCAATGAACGCAAATAGTGTTTTCTCTGCTTATCTTGGTTAATAATTGGACTCCAATTATTAACCAAGATAAGCAGAGAGAAGATTGAGAGTGGAGAAGACATTTTTTTTATCACGCAAAACACCTGCAAGTGAAAAAAGGAAACTGAAGGCTATTGTGACTTAGATAGGATGGCTGTGGGTGCACTTATTTCTGCTCTTCCAAAATATGAACATTTAACAAATCTTACATTTTTTGAACATTTTTTGCACAAGTGAGTTATTTATCTCGTTTCGTGTCCCCAGTCTTTGCGACAAGGTATATCAGAGCAAGGTATATCCCCATAAGGGATTTTTGTTTATTTCATGTTTATTTCTGCATTACTAATGTCCTGTACTGAGAGCTAGGAGAATGACACGGAAGCAATGGGTACCCCATCGGGACGGTGGAAGGCTCCCTGTAGAGCAGAGGTCATCTGAACTCCGAGCTCCACGCACATGGCCAGTAGGAGGCCTGTCTGTTTCAACCAAACCCCCACTTCCAAAACCTGATGGGTCAACAGCGCAGGAATTCCCGACCATACCAATTAGACAGGCACGAGAACTGAAACCCTCGGGCCACAGAGGAAGGAGCCTGAATAGCCCTGATTTTAATTGGACCAGTTTCCACCACCCTGAACCTCGCGCTTCTGGTCATTTGTGGAAACACTGGGTTAAGTTATCGCCTTAAGTGTGAACAAATGTTAAGCGCAGAACTGAACATGAGAACTGATAATTAGCGTCAGGAAATAGTATTATGCATGTGGTAAAAAGAAACTATAAACACATTTTTATAAGACAAATAAAATCCTGTTTATATATATATATATATATATATATATATATATATATATATATATATATATATATATATATATATATATATGCATCCCATGCATGTGCATCTGCTTCGATGCATGTGCAAAATTAAAATAACGATGATGAGCGGCCCGTTTGCAATTATTTTTATAATTTGTCGTGTTTTTTATTATATTATTATTAATATTATTATTATTATTATTATTATTATTATTATTATTATTATTATTATTATTATTATTAGTAGTAGTAGTAGTAGTATTGTATGTTAATTTATTTGCATGTTTGTTTGCTTTATTTTATTTTACCTGAGAATGCACGGATAAGCTCTCAGAGGAAAGTTTTTGGGGTTTATTTTTCCCAGCTGCGTTAATGAGCGTCTCACTCCCTGTTTAACATGGCGGCAAAGCCGTTATTACTGAGTTCAGGTCAGCTGAAGGCGTCACCTCTGGACCTTAGCTTAGCCCCGTCTGCCACTGAACTAATACCATTCAATAGCAACGTGTGTCTGAACTGATATTAACAGCAAGCACCAACAAGCACAGCAACATTTTTTTTCTGTTCGTTTACGCAGATGCATGTAGCTTAATTTTAAATAATCTTCGAAGATGACATTTTAATTGAATGTTTATTATTATTATTCGTTATTATCATTGTAATTTTTTATTGTATTACCATTTGTTATTTTAGATTATATTGATTGGCAAACATTTTTTCGTTTGTTTGAAGCAATCTAGAAAAATCAACAATTGAGAATATAGGACAATCAAAAATAATAAATTATTGTCACAAATAAATGTCAATAAATGTTGTATATATTTATAATTTTTTAATTAGCATTTAATTAAATCTAGTTTATCATTTTTAATATGATACATTTAAATAATACAAAACATTCAAAGAGTAACAACATTTTTGATGTCAAAGACTTACATATAACAGCCAATAGGACGTATGAATTCTAAATATATTCAGTAAATTGTAATATACTGGGAAAGGTGCAGCTGCTTACCTAGTTTTTGTTTACTTTTTTCCTGCATGCCTTTTAAGTAATATTAGATTTTAGTGTTCTAGTCCAATGTGTAACCATTTCTGTGGAACAATTTTCACCTTCCCCAGAGATTTGTCTTGTTTTCCACATTGCCAGCTTTAGTTTTGAAAAACCGCTAAAGAATGTCTCAAACAGCACAGCTTCCCAGGTTCCCCCTGAGATAAGCCATTGTCAACCACCAGAAAGCTTTCAAAAGTATAGGATAACATTTCACTTTTCTTGTATAGATTTCAAAAGCTGCAAACCTCCTGAGCCTCTTCAACCAAGTTAATAGTAAATTTCAATCTTCACATTACAATTACAGGTGTACTGAGAGGAATTAATAGCATCCATAAAAAATTAATTTTAATTTTGTTTTATGCAAGTTTGATTGTCTTAAAGAGCTGAAATATTTTACTAAGACTGTCCAGAAATAAACAAGGAAGCTAATAACATTCAGTATGAGATGAATTAACATATTTTAAGATGTTCAATAACTATTAGTAACAAGAGTCTGTCAAAAAAAAACCAAATGTTTTGATTCTCTCTGTACAGATTATTATTTTCAAGGGATTAGAATGTTGACTTTTTAAAATGAAAAACCTTAATTGTAACATTTATATGTATTTATATTTCCATATAATTTATTGGTGACATTCCTCCACATGTTTAGCTTTCAGTGTTGAGCAGCACATCTTTACTATATGTTGCCACATTTTACAGTGTTCCATACATAAGAAAATTAATTGACAACTTTACAAGTGACCAATGATATATTAACTTCTCAGTTGTAGACAAATGAAAAGTACTTTTGGATATCAAACCCAGAGAACCTCTGTTCACTCTTCTGCTCATGTGAGCACAAACAACAATGATTTTTTTATGGTAATAACAATGATTAGGCTATAACTGACCTGTAGAAACTATGTCATCAATAATTTAACACATGGACAAAATAAATATGCATAATATTAGTAATATACAAAGTACTTCTCATTGCAGTTTAAGGACAGTAGACTATCACATGTACATTTTGTAAGAATTCCTCTTTTTCTTCTGTACCTTTGTCACCTATTATACATGTTAATGTGATAAAAAGTGCTTTTCTGGACACCTTATCTATAAAGTTTTTTAGTCCAACAATATAACACATCTTCGGCACTTTTATCCAATTTCCCTAATTAAAACTTTGTAAAAAATAATTTGCTTAAGAATGTAAAAAGAATTTGGAAAGTGACTACACATCTTTCTACAATACACGTGTTCCCAATGCACGTGTCTAAAAAATCCAGCAGTATTCAGTTTTGGTCATAGAAATGCATTTTGTAATGCATAAAAGCAACTGTCCTTACATATCAAATGCAAGATTTTTTAGGAATAAAATATAAAGGAGAAAAAACATCTCTTAATATAAGGAAAAGATCTTTTATCTAAAATGATAGCATTTTGCCATGAAAGGTCCTTATTGAAATTGTCTATTCCAACTGCCTGTCCGAAGTCTTTTTTTTGTGGCCGGATTTGCGCCTATTGCCCCTTCTGCCATGGTGCCGTTTGGGTTCCTTGTGTCTCCGACTCCTTCGTTCAGCACGGCCCATGCGAGACCTTTGATGGCTTGTCTCATCTTGTCTGCTCTCCAGAAGACGTGAGACCATCTCATGGTCCTTGTTGCCCAAAACACGGGGCAGGAAGAGGGAAGCTTTGTCTGTGCTTTTCGTCTTAAAGCCCCTCCTGGGCCGACCTTTTCCATTAATAGACACGAACCACTGTTTCTTGACAAAGGCCCGATGCTTGCTGCCCTTTCCACTGGATCCTGAGTGCTGAGTCGTTGAGTGGTGCCGTGATGCGTAAGTATTGTAGCCTAACTCATGAATGCGCTCCAGAAATTCACACTCCTTGTTAAAAACCTCCTAAAAGGGCATAGAATAAATATCCGTTAGACTTGTGGAAAGAGCATGAAATTTATATCTGATGATGACTATTTTTGTAGCATTTAATCTTTTTTAGTGTATAGGCATTATTTTAATTTCTCATTCATTTTATGAAATTAATAATAATATAAACAATTAATATAAATGTTTCCCTCTATTAAGTGATTAAAACAGATATAATTGAAGCACAACACTGTACCAACAACCAGGTGTTGGAGGTCTGACTGAAATAATATTTCTGTAATTTTAGGGTGGGTCTTATACTCTTCAAAATACAGAATATGAGAGATCAGAAATCATAAGTGTCTGTTATAATCACAGCAGCCTGTACAAACTGAATATGGTACATTTATTAGCCTCATTATTTTTTTCATGTATGTTTAATCCACCTTAACAGGGTAACATGTGGGCATGCTGGTTATCCATGAAAACACCACCATGTGGCGATGGAATCAAATTGCTAATGTGTCATCTGAGCCTATGAGTAGCTTTGCATCTCCAGATCTATATCCCTTTTTTTCTTTCCATGTGTGACGTAACACTCACCGAAGCATATAGGCGACCTTTCTCATTCATGGCTAAATATCTTCCAGAGAACAGGCCCTTGATGGCTACCACTCCAACATCCACTGCTGTGATCTCCAATATACCTAAAAGGAAAAAAAATAAAAAAATTGTTTTTATAGTATTGCAATTATAATAAGACAGAAAGCTTATTCAGATGTATTGAATTGGTCAATGCATTTGCAGTTTATTGACAGTGCATGCTACTGATTGGTAAAATGATTGAAATATGATACAGTATTTTCATGGCAGTGATCTATAAAGTATATAAATACTAAGGTGCAAACATTTTTCTCCCTCCCTCTCTGCCCTCCTCCCTTCCTAGTTTAAGGGACTATATAACTTCAAATTACTCGTTATATTATAAATTCTCAAATGTATTTGTTAAAAAATGTGACTTTATTTTTTTTATGCAATCTCTACCAATCCCCAAACCATGCGCACATTGTCCTATACAATACTGATCTTTTTTTCCTTTCTCAATTAAAAAGCTTTGCATGATCACAGACGTAACTGTTTATTTTTTTCCGCAAACTAGTCGCGCTGATTGAGTTACAACCCACAGAGCAACTCCCGACAAAACCAATCCAGTGACAAACACGCTGACAGATTAGATAGCCCGACACGGAGCGCCGCTTTAAATGTATGTTTATTCAGTGATTAATGGCTCCTCTTCATTCCAGCCCCACTGAATAATCATCCCATTTACTGGATAAACACATCCGCTCTCTGTCATTATGTGAAACTGTCTGCTAAACCCCATTTTCATATGGAAATGCGCATCCATCTCGTGTTTGCCCTCGGCTAATTGAGAGACCCGCGTCTGACAAACGACTGCAGAGTTAGAGATAACCAAAAGAAACACCGATCACAAGTTAGAGAACAAATAAATGAATGAACAAAACAATCAAAAGACACATGTCACCGGATTATTCTCAGAGGAGTTGTGTAAAATAAATATTCCCATTATTAAATAAAAAATAAACCAGAGAACAAAAATGGAGATGATAGATAGATAGATAGATAGATAGATAGATAGATAGATAGATAGATAGATAGATAGATAGATAGATAGATAGACATAGGTCGGTGTACCTGATTTATATCTTGACTGAATATTAATATTGCGCATATAAGGAAATCGGCATTCGTACAGAAATATTTCAGATTTTACCTTAACGCACGTTTGTTGATAATTAGGTCAAGGGTAGTAAAGATAAGGCGAAAACCTAAAAGAGTGTGTTTCTAATGTACTACCATTGTAATGTATTGTAAGTCTTCTAGCTGACCGGTGATGTAAAGGCTGTTACTGTACATTTCGCGTAACCAATGACATGTGTTATAAAAATCACCCCCGCTCGTGAATTTCCTAAAAATACATATTAAACGTTATATACTTACTCAGAGGATTGTCCTCCTCCAGAGATCCGTCTATTTTTCCGTTTGGATGTATCTGTAGATGATATTTAGTAGCGCAGTAGAGTTTCCTGCGCCGCGGCGCGCCTCCGAGGTGCTCGTAAACGCCACCGCGTCCTCCGGCGTCGCGTCGGTGCCGTGGGTCACACGGCTGCTTCCCGGCACAGGGTTGCGTCCTCGACCCCGCCGAGCCCCGCGCGTCGCCGAACAACAACACGCTGAGCAACACCACGAGTTGAATTATAAGCATTGTGGCATGGCAGGACACGGGCAAAACCACGCAGGATCGCAGAGAGGGTCCCTCTCCAGTCAGGGTCCAATCAAAGACGCAGCATCATGATTCGTCCACGCCACGACGGCCGAAGCGCAGCTAGCCGCTCCTCGGGAACATGCGGAAAGTTTACGCGTGCCACCGTGGCCTCTTTAATCTGCCGTAATCTGGCCTTGGAATGGCCGTGGCCATTTATTAGAGCCGGCGTGGTGACAGCAGCGTGGGCTCCTCTCCGCGGTGGTCATAGGTCCTTTCTAGCCTCTGCCTCTCTCCCTCTCTCTCTCTCACTCTTTCTCTCTCCAGGCAAGCTGCTGGGGCTAATCTGGTCTACAAGGAGGAGGAGGAGGGAAAATGAGCCAGTGGATTTCACAGGGAGGCCTATCGTGAGATTTCCACTGATCGACGGTGTGTGTGTGTGTGTGTGTGTGTGTGTGTGTGTGAGTGTGAAATAAAGGGAACTCACCGCAACAATAGCCCGAGGCCCGACCAATTGATACAAAGGAAAAGGGGAGGCAAAGGTATCAGTCTTGTGTGAACCGAGAGGGTTTGCAGCGTAAAGGATAAAGTTACACAGCATTACACACAGTTCAAAAAAAAGGGGGGAAAAACACGCATCACACGGAGTGAACAGATTTTCGTCTTTTAGAAAGAGCCAGAAAATACAGCTGCATCCAAAAATCATGCATTCTGGTCAATACTGGCATAAGCATCATCCCCGGGCGTCAACCACTATCAAAAATCAATTTCACCATCCTTAGCTCGAGTGAATTGTAATGTGACCATGCACGCATGTATACATGTGGCTTCCAGGGCTTAATATTTGAAACAGATGCGTGAGAACTCGACAAGAAATTCTGCGGAATTAAAATAATAATTAAAAATTAACAAACGATTAAATAAATAAATAAATAACAATACCTGTTTTCAATATATATGTCTATACAATGATGGTTTAGTATAGTTTATTATGCATTATTTTATGTTTCAAAATAGATTTTCGAAATTTTGTTCACTAATTATATATCTATAATAGTATAAATAAAAAAACAAATAAATAAATTGCGAATAACAGAAATTGTATATTGCCGCAGGTTCCTCCTACGCAGAAATAACGGCTTGTATTTGTTCCGTCATGTGTGGTAGCATGTGCTGCTTGCGGTGTCAAACTTGATCTCCTTCAGCAGTGGCACTAAAAAAAATCCATTCCTCTGTTGAAAATCGTGTCGGATATTCTTTTACATAAAAGGGGGGTATAGGATGCTTTTACTGGAGAGAATCGACCGATCGAGACCTTTTTTCTCCTATCTGACAGTCCAGAGAGGATCAGAGCAAAGAGCAGGCGTGTATCCTTGCCCTGTGAGGAAAGAACATCCGGCAGTCGTAGTAGTCCAGACTTGCTGTCTGTCGTCCCACAAACTGATGAAACACCAATCCTCAAGAACGCACTGTTTTATTCTTAGGTTTATCGAAAATCCTTGTTATTTGGTTTTCTGGTTACGACCATATTCGAATGTACTATTGCATGAACACGAGCCAAAAAAACTCATTTAGCTGTTAGCAATGAAGGCTGAAGCTGCAGAAGTGGGTGGAAGCGCGACGCACAAATGGCTCCCGCCTAAATTGCTTCCATCTTGGTCACATTATGGTTACCATACTCGTAATTAGCACCATCATCTACAAATGTGCTTGCCCTTTGGCGTAACACCGGCGCTTGCTATAGAGAATACGCATGCTTTAAAACCTCCAGGGAGTGCGCTCTTAATTGGTCTTTCCCTGTTCATACATCACTGTTAGGACGCACGATTTAAAAAAAAAATAAAAACACAAGTTGGCCATGGCGCTTATAACGCGCTCACACATGCACATACACAACCGGGTATCGACCCACCAGGGTACATGACCGTGTGTGTGTGTGTGTGAAAGAGAGACGCTGCTGTGATGTGGTTTAATCCTGACAGAAGGCGGGACTTCAGATGTGGTCGGGCTGTTTCTTTCTAGAAGCATTTTAATTACGAGCCCACAGCCGCCCACCAAGTCTCGCAGTAATAATCAGTAGGAGCTGTCTGATTTTGCGCGGGTACTGCGCACAGAGATTTAAAACGTTTTTTTATTTGTATTTATTTCTTTGGATTTTTTTTACCAGTTACTTTTATGATTCTATTGGTAAATCAAATCTTTAGCGCTGCTCTTCCGACCATAAGTCAATATATACAACAGTGTGTATACCCTGGTGTCCCGAATGCGTATTCACTCCCCGAATTGTCACTGAAGAGGACAAGAGATGCGATAACGTTAAGTGCGCACTTCCTCCCAATTAGAGGGTCTTCACTGACTCAAACTTCAGTTTATCTCAGTGGCCCACTTAAACGAGGACTAATTACAGATTTGCTTCTTCACTGATGTATTTTACTTTACATTTAACTTGGAAAAAATATTTCTATAAAGCAATATTTGTAGAATAAATGCAGCGAAACATACACTGTATAAAGGTAGTGTGTAATAATATGGAGCCTATATGCACCACTAGGGTGAAAAACCTTTTGTACCCTTTGTGTTTATCCTTTATCAAATTAAGCTGCATGTAGCATACCTTTACATTTTAATCTTATAATTCACTAAGTCAATAAATGCCTTTTATGTCTTGCAAACCATACAAGGCACCATGGTATCCAGGTTTCAGGTGTATCCACACAGACACGGGAAGATAATGTTTAGAACCGTCTGTCTGTCTTTCTGTCTGCTCAGTAGTGTGTTTTCGAACAAATAAATTCACCGCTTACTGCATGTTCTGTTCTGTTAATACTGTTAATTCCGTTCCAAACAATCCACCATGCATTATATAATTTTGCAGTATGTTTCTATGGAGGTGAATTGTTAAAGTCCATAATGCAATACATTTTTTGGAACTATTTTTTATTTATATAAAATCCTTTGTGTGTTTTATGAATAATAATAAAAAATAATGAGGTGAAGGTATTTAACAGAAAATCACAAAAGCACAAAAGGACTTCAAGTGTGCATGTGTGTGTAAACAGGGTGGGTTTTTAGACTGATAGTATTCTTAGTCCTCATAGGATTTATTTATTGATAAAGAATTTAAAGTTGTTCTGTAAGTACAAGACAATTTACTGCTGAATCATTTATATATATATATATATATATATACATTTATATATATTATATATATATAAATAAAAGGTTAACAAAGTCATATAAACGTCCTCATAAAAGTTAGCTCTTCAGAACCCTTCCTAATTGCCCTCCAAATTCTCCACAATTTTTCTACACAAAGGCATCACTTTTGACCTCACACTAAAGGTCAACAGTCATTAGTTCTAGCCCCAGCAGAAAAGGAACGACCAATATCTAATAATCCAAACCAACACTCAAACTGACCTCCAAAACCTTTCTGTAGTACTTTTTTCATGGTATGATTTCTTGCCTTTGGTGATGTGAGGGCCAAGGCTCGAGCTGCTCCCACTTTCCCAGACTTTCCTGCCTCTTGTCCGCACGACAAATCGCCGCTGAGGCCCTTTTGTTCGCCAGGAGCTTTGATCTCACTTGCCTGTCAGCATGTGAGAGGAGAAAAAATGGAGTACAGTTGGAACGCACTGCAAACAAATTGGCCAAGCACTCTATTCCTGTAGACTAGCCTCATTAGTTCAGGTTGATCCAGGAGAGATGTTAACCCCTTTTGGCCATGCTTTGTATGCAAAGCCTTAACGTGATCTATCTATCTATCTATCTATCTATCTATCTATCTATCTATCTATCTATCTATCTATCTATCTATCTATCTATCTATCTATCTATCTATCTATCTATCTATCTATCTATCTATATCTATATCTATATATCTAAGACAAGTGATTTATAGATGTTCTGTTTAATAAGCATATGGTCTACATACGCCATCTATTGTAACATTTGAAACAGTATTGAAATATTTGCCATTTCACATTGCCAAAGAATACTCATCACTATATCAGCACATTTACCATGCTCATTTTAGCTGAAAGGTGTTAATGATGTTAAAGAGAATCCCAAACTTTGGCCTCACTGCCTCATTGCCCCCTTCCACTTTGTAGCTTGTGATGTCAAACGTGCTGGATTCATTTTCCATCTGTGGTAAGGACACGCCCAATTTCTCTGTGGTCGAACATGCCAAAGGACACTTTTTATTTGCTTTGAACCGATTCAGATACAACACCCTTAACAGATTTCAGAGCCCCTGAGACAGATCATCTCACTAATGACACACACGTTTCATAAATCTTAATGACAGATCAGTGTGTGATCCATCTGGGTCGGCCAGCAGCACTTCAACAAGTTAAACCCACCTCTCTGTCTCTCTCCCTCTCTCTCACTCCCACACTTCTTGAAACCAGATAGGGCTTTCTTATACCTGTGCAGCCCTTTGATTCTTTCCTGCAGGTCTCAAATAGCTTTTGGGAGGACAGTGGAGTGCTCTGCACCTTCCAACAGTAAAATGATTGTGGTGGCCTGTAACTGTATAAGCCATCAATGGCTGACACGCTGAATGCTCAGGGTGCACAGGGGAGTTTGTGCTAAGGAATGAAAAGTGGCTGCAGGACAGCAAAAACAGTCAATACCAGCAAATGTTCTAACAGGTCTTCTGAGTAGGTATGTTCAAGACAAAATGGTGAATAGAGTTAAGGTTAAATTAAAGTGTTCCTGTATTACAACTAACAAAAAAACAACCCATTACCCTATTTAAACAGAGAGCATTATATATAATTATATATTTACTTTGTACATTTAACATACAGTAAATGTTTCATATAGGACCACTGCAGATCCCATCTATCAGCAGAGGTCTGGGTGATGGGCGCAGGAGGAGGGTCATGCTGTCACTGCTCTCCCGACAGTGACGGATCAGCTGTCAGTGACTCATTTGAAACTCAATGTCACCTAATTTCCCTTTAATATAAGGGCATTGACACAGGGGATGGAGATCCCAGCAGGGGCCGCTGCATTTGAAAGGTACATGTTGATAGTGTAAAAGATGGATGGCTAAAGAGTGTTTGCTGCAAGCTGTATTGTTCTCCCAACCCCTTTTGAAAACATCTTGGTGACATTTTTACGGACCCTCTCTGGGCTTTTACTGTGAGATCCTCTTTGTCTTCTCTGCACCTCTCTGAACATGCTCACACATGCACACACCCTCCATACTAGCAGTAAATGAATTGCTGAATGCACTGGAATGGACAATGAAGTGACGCTGTAGTTTCCCGTACAGGTGTAACACAGCTGGCTGATGCAACATTAAAGAGAATGGAGATAGTTATGTTGGACGATTTGTAGAGGGTAGGGGTTTAAACTACCAGTACAGTAATAATAAATGTATTATGTTTAATTTAGTTTTCATTTATATTATGTATTTTACTATCACATTTCAAATATTAAAATATTATATTTGTTTGTAATATTATATATTAATTATATATTACAGTTTTCTCGGTTGCTTTGGACCGTCTCAGATTTAAAATAAAATTCTCAAAACTACTTGTTAAACCTCCACATCATTTAGTCACTTGTGCACATCATAAAAGCATTTCTTGTTCCTTTGATTAAATTGTGTATGCTTTAATACAATCATTTAATTGTCTACAAGTGTCTGCTGTTTCCTACATTATCAGTTTTTTATGTCATGTTGATCATATATATATATATATATATATATATATATATATATATATATATATATATATATATATATATATATATACACATACATATGGAACATGAGTTTGGGAAAAAAGGGTAACTTCCATAAAGCAAATTGTGCTGCTGATGGAAGCCTGTCCCGAAGGCACTTATCACTGTTGTGCCATTTACCAATGTCTTTCAGGGACCTTGAAGCCAACATGACCCAGCTATGTTAATGTATGCTTTTGATGTGCAGCTGATGAGTGAAGTGTCTTGAACTCAATGTCGTGTTGTGCAGATGATTTCACATGATCTCACATGATTTCACACCCCACACACCTCAGCATGCCTGATACATATGAGGCATGAAATTTATTAAAAACTGGAACTAGAGGTGATCTTTGCTTCTGGAAATGTTGCTAAAACACTATTGTCACAATTCAGAAGTTTGTTTTCCTTTCCATTTACACATATGTTTGCATATCCACACATGTGGATTTGGTGGGCTGTACTATGTGTATTACATGATATATGCTATATAGTGGTAGATAATTATAAGATCCAAAACCCAGTATAAAAGTTAAGTCACTACAGAACCTGTGTTTGAGCTATAAGTCTGTGGTTGTAGTGTTTGCTCTGATGACAAGGCCAAAGCTAATGACACAACTGAGGCGGAACATTGTGGTCAGAGTACCCCAACCCTGCCAGACAAGCGAGGATGGAGCTCAACATGGCTAAAGAAGATGCTGCAATCATTTATGTGTCCAGTGTCCTATGCTTAACCTTCTGTTTGACCAGTTATTGAACACTTTTATTTTCTATTTCATGTTTCCCAATACCGTTGACACATTAGCTATAAATCACTGCTTTGTCAACTTTCTAGCCATCAACATGAGTATGAGTAACATTTGCTCTGGTGGCTATATATAAAAGACTACAAAATAAGCACAATGTAGTTATAGAGAGCATGAAACAGGATTCATTTATTCATCATATATGTAGTCTGACAAAAAAAACACTCTTGTTGAGCTGATTTCTGATTACAATTTTTTCTCAGTTTGTTTGGTGCATGTGGTGCATTTCAGATTAGAAAAAAAATTCTCAAAACTACTTGTTCAACCTCCACATCATTAAGTCATTTGTACTTATCATCAGAAAATTTCTTGTTGCTTTGATCAAATTGCAAATGCTTTGGTACATTCATTTAATCAATTGTGTACAATTGTCTGCTGTTTCCTACATTATCAGTTGTTTATGTCATGTTGATCAAATCTTTTTATAATAGATTCACCTGAATAGTCTTAACCCCAAAACATCTCGTATCAGTTCATTGGATAATTCATTGAATGAAAAATGGTTAAACCATCAAACATTATTAAACCTTTTTTTTTGTAAAAGTGACTTGAATTGATGAATTGTGCAGATTAATATTGAATGTCACTAATTAAGGAGAGTGTATGGCATCAGATCAACCAATGATCAACTAGTTCTCTAAAACAGGTCAAAGGTGAATCTTGTAAACCTTCAATTAAAGAGTGAATTCGGACAGAGCAAAGAATTATAAATTCTGAAAATGGATAAACAACTAAGAAACAAACACATGTAAAGTACAGTAAAAGTGTGAATCCTGTCTGGTCTCTTGCAATCAATATAAATCAAATTTGCAATCAAATAAATTAATTTGTGCAGCTGAAATTCATAAATGCCAAACAGAATGAAGTCAATTTTTTTGCATTTTCAGTCACTGGAATCCAAACCATAGTTTATATCAAGAAATCCTGAAACTGTGTGCCATCATACTGACAACATGACTAAACATTTTGAAGATTTTGTTTGTAAACAATAACAAAGGGACTTTTCATTCTGATGGGAATGACATGTTAATTTACACAAATTTCAGAGATGAACTAAAAATTTGGGAAAAGTACAGACTTTTGCAAGAAATCCAATGTTTTGTGCTGTTTGTAAAAATTGTTTTGAGAATGCATTTACTGGGTTGCAAATATTCGAGGAATGCTCCAAAGCAGCAGAGAAAAACTGTAATAGCAAGTCTAGAGCATTTAAGCAAAAAAAAAAGTGAGACTGCAAAAGTCTATACACTAAGCTCATCTTGGCATGCTGGCCTGATTCCAGTAGATGACACTAATAATCATTCACTGCATGCTCTGAAGCAAGGTTTATAAATAAATTGCAGGACCTGTTGCTGGAATAGTGCTAGTCTCTGTTAATGCAGCCCAGGCTATGAGGAATGAACACACATACACAGTCAAAGTTTTACATTAGGCTATGTTGGGGCTATTTTTCTATGTGAGGTGTTTTCTTCAATGATGGAATGAAGTTCATGGCATTTTAGTAAGATTCCAATGGTAACCGTTTTGCTTAATTATAATTTCTTACCTGATAGTATGGAGACAAATGACCCGCTGTGGCGATCCCTAATTGGAGCATTGGGAAATAGGAAAGAAGAAGAAAAATTCAAAGAAGAAGAAGAAGAAGAAGAAGAAGAAGAAGAAGAAGAAAAGAAAAGAAAAGATAAATTCCTACCCAACTGTTATTTGTTCTATATATTCATAAGATGTATGTGATAAACAATTTGTAAAAATGTGATGTCCAAATTGGGAAAATAAAATGATTTCTGTCCAAATATTAAAACAGACCAAAAAAGTAGATTAAAATAAACATTTGATCCTAATGAAAAATGTATCACTTGTTGCAGACCTGAACACACATTTCCATGTGGCTGAAGCCTGAGCCGAGAGCTGAGAGCTTTGCCTCAACACTGGCTTGAATGTTGTCTTTGAAGAGGGGATTAGGATTAACATTGAATTCACATTTTAACAAAGACTTGACCTAGAACTCTTGTAGAAGACATAGCCACTTGTCAAAACCAAAAGAATAGCTAATGTTGTTGCATTAATTCATTGATGAAAAGTATGCTGTGGTCTTTGACTTAATTGAAAAAAGAAGACCTCCAGCCGGCCCAGTTTGGCCGACCCATTCAGTTACAAAAGCAAAAAAGAAAAACTCCCATTTTTTTGCAGTTTGGTATAATATGGTTTCCGTCACTTGTGATGGTCTCTGAGCTCTTCAACATGAACTCTTAAAAAAATTTAATATAGTGGTTTGAATAAGTTACTCACTTTTTAAAATTAAATAACAAAATTGTAAAAGTGCAGTGTGAACAAAACTGGTCTAAATTGAATGCACTAAAATAGTTTTATAATTCACGAGCAGAGGACACACTGGTGATGATCAGGATGAAAGTCTCAATTCCATAACCACTCCTGTCAAATCACATTGTATTCAGCTACATCCGACAATAAAAATAGGTAAACCAAACTTGTGTCATCATGCCTAAATCCAGGGTTGTGGTTAGGCCCTGGGAGCTGGCAGGGTACTTGGACCAGTAGCAAATTGGGGGATGTGGTTAAACTCCCTTTTTGGGCCGTGAATAATGACACAATTGTTTGTCAGTCAGGCTGAGAACAGGTGTTACGGAGCTGCAGACTGTAAAGCTAGAGGCCAGTGGCCTTGCTCTCTGATTTCAGGGGGAAGGGAGTAGGGGGAATTTAAAATCCTGTGATACTTTTAACATGCTGGGTGGTAGTCCTAGAATACATGTGATGTATGTCCGTTTTCAGAACATGCTAACAGAAAAGCTTGATGTATTAGATGAATAATCATAAATGTCTGATTTACCTGTAATGTAAGACAGGTAAACATTCTAGCACACATTCTGCCTTGAGAACATCAGCATTTTAAAACTTGTTGCATTTACAGAAAAGACTGCACAGCAGGAGCAGTTTTATATGCATCTGTGAAAGCCTGCAGATGATATTTAAGCATAAGTGCTGAAAACCACAGCAATGCTAATGTTTTCCATCGCTAGCCCTCCCCAGATACTTTGTACCCCAAAAACACTTCATAACTCAATGATCTTTTACAGGGAGGTTCCTGAATTTGCTGCCAATTAAATGTGTCAGCATAGTCATGCTCTAGTGTCAAGAGTCCCTGCATTTCAAGAGGAAGGCAGTGCATTTCTTAGAGCTTTGGCCCACTATGTGTGACTTTAAAGGAGCAGGGATTCATTGTCAACATCAGCAAAGATGAGGCATTTAATTGCTGTTGATTCACCCCAAATATACAGAATAAGAACAAGCTTTCCATGACTGCTACTTATTCTCAAGACAGCATTCTTTTTTCCTTAACCATGCAACTACATTACAGCTTAACTACAACTTGTCCTACTTGTGTACCAAGCAACATCATTTATCAATCAATTTTGTTTACGACTTTTGACATCTTTCAGCTGGGCCAATGAGGCCACAAAGATAGGTCCTCAACTTTTCACATAACAAGAGTTTGTTTTGGACATGTCTACATTCTTGGTCATTCCAAAAGCTTTGCAAATGTACATTACACCACTTTCTGTATGATATGTCCTGTAACAACGGCAGCAGTGTTGTATTTAATATCCCCATGCATCAATGCTGGGACCATCCTGTTGGCAGTGTCACACTTTTGCTTTTGGAAAAAGAATGAAATTGCAAACCAAAACCAGATTTTTTCCTTTTGTCAATGCCATTTTGGACACCTCCCCCACTACCCCACAACAGGACTTGCATGCTTGTGCATACACACACACATACACAAATCAGGAATGCTTTTCTGAGACAGAAATTAGTTGCCAGGCAAGATGCTGTTGGGTGGTTGGCTAGTTAATGAAAAGCAGAGCTCTGTTCAATGAGCCATATGCTACTAATCCTTTTCTCAAACTCCCAGTGCGGAAGTGTGATGGTGTAATGCTTAGCATGCCCCAATAAAGTTTGGGACATCCTGTTTGAAGACTCTATTCCCATGTCATGCTGACTGTGGGGCCGATTCTTCACCTTTCTGAAAGGGGGACTTCCACACCTTTAGGGAAAAAAACTTTCCATATACCACATAAAAAATTGCTTGCTTTGTATATCGGTATAACCATTCAATGTATAACCCATCCAATATAGAAATGAGTAAAAGTGCAAGCACATGCCATACACAAAGTTGGCAGTCCTGATGTTATTACAGTCTTTAAAGGCAAGCAATTTTTAGATTGTGAGCATGATTGTACTGTAAAGCTAAGAGCACAAAAGACTATCCAGACCTTCAAAGGTCCAATTTGGCTCACAGACCTTTTCACTTGTGGTATGTGCAAAATAAAGGCTAATGAGCTGGATATCAGCCAACAGCTACAGACTACCCAGGAAAGAATTGCCAAAACAACAACAACAATGAAAGCTACAATTCTACTGCACAGGTTTACAGTTTAATTACAATATTATAATAAAGTAATATTGCCTGTGTTTTTTATTTATATTGATTATAAGTAACTATTAGTCTCGTGACATTTTTTAATGTGCCACAACTGTGAAAATGTTACTGAGAGGTATATAAGATTTAAAAGCATTTTTATAAGCTAATCATGATGTGTGGTTTGGTGCCTTATAACAAATGTGAGGTGAGAGTTAGATATGATTTAGAATAATACAGCAATGCCATTGGAGATGATTGATAGTGTGATTTGATATACTAAATTAAAATATAGCTCAGGAAAAAAACATTCACATCAAACAAAAGCATATACTGACACCACACCTAGGGGGCAAAGTTTCAAATTAAAGGACTATTCATTCTTTTTTACTTCTATCTTACAGCCTGATAAATCACAGGTTCTATGCAGTAAGGCTTTGCAATGAATACCATGGTATGTAGTATGAACTGAACTGTATGGGAAAGATTGCAGAGGCCACTATGTTGCAGTTTGGTGACTTGTGCCCTTGTGGTAAAAGAGCTGAAATGTCCAAATGATTGTCATGCAGAGAGCAGTGGCAGCAAACAGCCAAGAAGTTGGGTCCGCCCCTTGGAAATGGAATAGGACTCGTGGGACAGGGCTTTCCTTTCGGCCCAACTTCACTCCAGAGGGCCAGGGCCATTAGCCGCCTTAATATTCTGCATTACCTTTCCAGCCATTTGTTGCCCCTTTGTTGTGATACCTACTTAAAATATCAAAGCCTGCGAGAACCTCAATGAGACATTTGAAAACTGAGAAACGCAGGTTTTATGTGTCAACGCCATGTCCCCTCCCTCTCCCTCGCTCTGTCCCCTCTCTTTAGCCAGCCCCATGCAGGTAGCCATGGATCAAAAAGGAATCAAAAGGGAGGGGGAGGGGGGCAAAAAAAAGTTTGGGTGGGACATCAATGGCTGACATGGTTGAGGCAGAACAAAAAAGAAAAAACTATACAAGAGAGGCTAGGGAAGGAGAGAGGAATCAAAGCTCTCCAGCAGAATGGAAGCAGTGAGAAATTTTGAACCACATAACCTGAATGTGGTCTTTTTTTTGTCTGCTCTGGGTTAAGAGAGCAGAGTTTGTGTGAGACAGAGAAGAGAGACAAAAGGCAACTGGGCAGGTATCATGCCCTGGCCCTTGACTCGGTCAGATTGACTCCTGGATATGAGCTTACCAAATCGGTTGACTGCTTGGGGTCCAAGCTGAACTTGGGTAGTCCTGGGATATTCTCAGTGCCAGGAACATACAGTTTCAAAGTGTGTGCACGAGCCCATTTAACCTACAAATTAATTTCCCTCCCTGAAGGCAAGCGGAACCCCTTCAGACACCACAACACCAAAGTGAGCAAGAGGACCCCCCCCCTTTAAATCACTCCCCTCTCCTGCTGGGTACATACACAAACAATTCCATCAGGCCTGAAATGAAAATGTGTGTAGATGTGTGGACAGCATAACAGTACCTACCAGCACATAAATATTTGTTGTTCAATATGTAGTGTTCAACAGGCCTTTGTAACAGTTACATGGAGAAATGTTTAATGCATCTGGCCCTACGTCATTTAGTGACAAAGGACACTCGGCTGTGCAGATAGTATCATATTCCTGGGAGACATATGAACTTTGAGGAACCAGTCAGAGTTTGTCCTCTAATCTGTAAATCTCTAATCTGTGCTTTCCCACTGATCTTCTCTAGTATCTGACCCAAATCTAGAATTTTTGGCCCTAGTAATATATGGTATGCCGCAAAATAACTATTTTATCGAGTTTTTGTGACACTAAACTCAGCAAAGCTTAGCTTGTTTTAATAAAATCTTTAATGTGTTGTTATATATGTTTTTATTATAAGTCATAGTATTACTGCGATATCATCACCTGGCCTTTTGCATTAAAATCTTATTGATCTATAGTCTTCTGTTGCCTACTGATCCCAGCTTCCTTTATAGTTCTGTTGATTATTGAAGTAAGCTGCTCTTGATGTGGTCATCCTGGCACTGTGAGCATGTGTTCTCTAAAGACTACAACATGAAACAACAGCAAGAACACAGATATGCACTTACTTACCATTTTATCAGGAACACCTGTACATTGCTGTAACCAGCCATTCAGCTAATCATGTGGTAGCAGCACAATGCATAAAATCAGGCAAATACAGGATAAAAGCTTCAATTAGTATTTATATCAAATATTAACATTTAAACAATTGTGATATCAGTGACTCAGCTGGCTGGTTTGAGTGTTCCTGAACCTGCTAATCACCTAAACTTTTACGTTCATGTTTTCGTGTACCTGTGCCCACTTAACCTCAGATTCCTGTCCTTGGCTGACAGGTGTGGAACCTGATGTGGTCTTTAGCTGTTGTAATCCGTCCACCTCCTGGTTCAACATGTTCTGCCTTCTGAGGTGCTGCTCACCACAGTTATAAAGAGTAATTATTTCAGCTGGGACCATTCTGTCTTTTCTCCTCTGACCTCCCTCATCAATAAGCCATTGACGCCAAGAGAACTGCTGTTTACTATGCATGTTTTGCCTCAAGAGTGTTGTGTGTCAAAATTGCATAGGCTAATTTGTATAAGTCTTATAGAAAAGTAACAGTCACACAGAAATTTTGGAAAAATATACAATTTAACTAGAGTTTAAATCGCACTAGCTTCATTTATCAAAGAATGAAGAATTTTTTTGAAATCTTTTCATTTAAGGTTGTCATTTACATCATCTATAAATTGTTCTTACTGCGCTGATGGATTCTCTGATATAGGAGGTATGAATTAGTTTTCTATAATAGTTGTTCTAATAATTCATAATTTCTATAGTAACAACTCATTTACTTTGACTCTTATGGTGGACACTCCACATTATCTAAGGCTGATAAATTGATTCAGAAATATAGTTTGTTATTAATTTGAGCAAAACACCTGTCAAAATTGTAAAGATATTTTTATATTGTGTTGAGCATTTAAAAAATTTTGGAAGAGGTTCCCAGTATCAGTGCTTTTTAAAAGTCTCAAAGTCTCTGACAAGCTGTGCTTTTTTTCAACTGCTTAACATCATTGGGAAAAAAAAAAAAAACAGACGATGGAAACAAAATGGAGATAGAGACGAGTCTTTGATATATTGTAATATAATAGGTACTAACTTGTTCCATTTACACTGCACAATAAATAAATGCAACTTTATGTAAATGTAAAAGGAACAAAAAGGATAGCTTTTGAGTCTGGTTCCTCTCAAGGTTTATTACACATATCTCATGGAATTTTACTTTGCTGTCATCACCTCAGAATTTTTTATTAGTGATACATTTACAAATCAAACATTTAGATCCCGAATTAAAAAATCTTTGCTAAATTGCTTTGTGACAATATCCACAGTTTAAAGTGCTATACAAAGTGTTATATTTTCAGGATGACAGTCCTTACATATCACATGAGTAATCAACCCACATGAACTAACATAACATTAAAACAAAAGAGGTTGAGTGGAAAAATCACCTATTTAAAACATATGTAAGGAATTAACATCACTGACATCATTAACATTTAAAGATATAATCCTGACTATAGACATGGTGTTTCCAGTGTTCCATATACAAATGACAAATAATATAACTAGGTGTGCTAAATACAAGTGTGAATGATTACCAATGGCTAGTACAATATGTCAAGAACATAAATGTCAAATAATTTCAGCACATAAGCCAGGGGACCACATTAGCTGCTCAGTCAAAGCTAGACTGAACTATCAGATGGCCCAGACTTATCACTTACAGGTTCAACAACGCTTTTATGCACAGTGATAACAACCTGTCTTTATTTCTACCCTTACTATACACATGCATTAAAATTTTTTTTTTTTTTTTTTTTACAGTTGGGTGTGTCGGAATGAGCAGAAACCAGCAGACTGTTTGAAGTTTTGAACTTTTTTTTTCTCTTAGGCTGCGTTGTTTCGTCTCGGTGTGGCGGGAGAGGAGAGACAGCCACTGCAAACAGCAGGTGTGGCTTTTGAACGAAGCCACGACATGGCAGATCTCTTTGGTCTCCATCGTCTGATTCTTGTTTTCATCAAAAGAAGAAAGGCCCTCCTTGCTGTTGTCTTTCATCTCTGGGAGCCGGCCTCTCCTTCATTCTCTACCTTTTGTTTGTTTGTTGTACCTGTGCTGTAGCTTTGTGGCCTCCAGCAGGTGTTACTATTTAGCCCTTTGGTCAGACATAAGTAGTGGTTAAGGATTGGAAAGGGATGAAGCTCTTAGCGATAAATACTGACATGAGTAATGGGAGCAAAATCTGAACCTTAAATAAATCAAAATTCAAAATTTGTTGTCTTGAAATGACTTACATCTACTGAAAAAAGCATGAAATTTAAAGAATGGGATGGTTGGTTGATTGGATTGTTTGGTACACACTCCCATATGTGTTTACTACTTTTAATCTTCTGTGTGATGTTGTAAGCATTCAGTATGAAATCAAATATAATTTCCTGTTAGCTGTTAGATCTTTGTGTTCGTGTCAATCAATGATTACTTTTTGACACAAAGCAGTAGCCAATTCAGCTCAACCCAGTGAAGGATCTAAGGCTAGCTTGTCTGTGTGCGTGTGTGTTCCACCAGAGCAAACACTGCGGGCAGCTTGTTCGTGCACTTCACCCATTGGTGACCCTGTGAAGAGGATATGCCATTCACATGCTACAGGAAACACATTCAAGTGGGCAGTTCGGTATTAATACACTTTTGCTGTTTTTATACCGGTCCTACCAGTATGTTCATGGTGATATCAGCAAACACAGAGCTTAGCAGCTGAAGTACTGAGTCTGCCTTTATATTCTTCTTTACATCTTTCTACTTTTTGCTTATGAGTGTTGTGTATTTAAAAGTGAAAAAAGCTTGTCTATCTTGTTCCTCATCTTTGGAATGCAACAATATAAATGTAAACACGTGAATTTATTTTTTATATTTACATTTTTTTCAAATGTATGGCAAATGTATATATTTTTATTTGTGATTTTTCTCAAATGGATTATTTACTTTTAACTATTCATTTCTTACATGGTTTTCTCTTAAAGTTAATTGTCATAAGTCTTTTTATGTCTGATTTTTTAAAAATCATTCAATCAATTTATCACACTTTATTCCATACATTTTTTATGTGTAGATAACGTGCAATCAATTTTTAATGTTTCATTTTTCTGGGTAATTATTTATTTTACTTTACATATAAAGCATGTGTTTCTATTTTCATGTCTTTTTACAGAGTCATTTATTTTAATATGTTAATTCTAAAATGAACTGTATGTGATTTTTCTATAAGGCTAGCGATTATATCAGCTGTCTCAATTACCTATGAACAATAAGGAATCTTGGAATCTTTTGCTTGGTGCCGTTTGCTTTATTTAGTCTGTTCTTAAAGTTTAAAGATTTCTCTATAGCACTCAATCTAGATGTTCATGACAGAGTAATGTACATTATCTAGGGTGGTATGTCAACTTTACTGATCAGTCTTTCCCAAGAAAAATGTAATAAAACAATTAGATTATGGTCTGTCAGTGTAACTTGTTTGTCCACTCTCCCTGTGCATACATTGTGCCACCTAGTTTAATTTTGGAACACCACCAACTGACAGTGTTCACCAGACTTTGCTAAATACTTCAATCAACAAGTCTCACTTTAGTTCCTTGGTCAAACAGTTTTGGGAAAACATTCAGTATAAGCATTTACTGAACACTATTAATGCTTTTAAATGGAAACCATGTTCCACAATGGAATGTCCAGGGTAAGGCTACTGTGTAAGGTTTTCTTTCATGATACCATAGATTCCTCAGTGACTGGCATGAAAAGGCCACTTTTAGGCACGTATTCCCAAAGTGTCAACAAGAATGTGGGAGATTGCGCTGTTTTTACTTGCCTGTTTTATTGCGGCTTAAACACAGCACAGCTTTTGCAATGAAACTTTGATGAATACAGTGCAGTGCCGCACAAGAATCATTGCTGTGGAATGTGTAGGAGCTGACGTCACATCTGTTTAAGAAAATGTGTGATGCCCTGAGTGACGTGAGCGAGAGTGCCTGTCATACGCAAATAGTAGGCAGTCTGTTTTTAGCGAGGATCTCCAATTACAGTACCTCCAGGCAAAAATCCTACCTCTCTGGAGAAAGTCTTAAGAGTGGAAAAGATGCTCAGGTGGGAGATAACATTATTTCATGAGGATTTAGTGGAGATCGAGGGTGAGACTGCATCCTTCATGTTAGCAGATCAGTATAATTTGGACTTCATGCACCAGTTTAGCAGAGTTTAAGTCTCTCTGTCAGCAAACAGTCACGTAAATCGCAAAGCATTAAACCAAAGAACCCCTCAAACCACCCCAGAATACACACACACACACTTACACACACACACACACTTACAAACCTTGCCCTATTAGCTCCATTGCTAGAAATTGTACCTGTAAATTTGGCTGGGTGGAAGAATCTGAATGATGCCGTTGAAGTGTAGACAGTAAACATACTGGGGTCCATATTGTCAACTTTGTTTTCAGACCATGTGTCTCATTCTCATGGCCTCAGCAATATTTGCTGTCTGCATGCTGTTTCTGTGTCATTATTTTGTCTATCCGTGGTTGAACGGGTGACATGGAAAGCAACCTCTTCCTTGCCAGAGTCTTGGGAACAGTGTTGTCCCATGATGAGTCAGGGTGGCCTTTTTCTATCGCGGCATCCAAATGTAAACAGGGCATGTCATACATACACACACACACACACACACACACACACACACACACAGTTCCGCACTGTAATTTGGCCAGATTGATCTTTAAGCTAAATTATGCTATTTTTAACCCACGGAATAACCCTCAGCTGAATCACTGCTTAGTGGCACAGTGAGGCAGTATAGAATTGCTGCTTCACAGTTACCTACTCCTAAGTTCCTGAGTTTGAGTTATTGTCTATGCATGTTGTCCCACTGTCCGTGTGGGATTCTTCTAGGTACTCTAGATACTCTATTCTATCCTACTTCATGAAAACACATAAAAAAGCAAATAGTTGGAATGGGTACACAGAATTTACATGGTGCCTTGTACTGATCATGCATTCCACCCAGAGTGGTCTCTCCTCTGGTCAAACTCCAAAGATACTGAATGATGATTTGTTAGAATTATCTACAAGACCATAATATAACACCAATGACTGACCAATGATGTTTTTTCTTTCTTCTAAGAGGTCATAATATTATGTTTATTTTACAATGACTAAATGTAATGAAAGCGTTCGCCACAAAACAAAAGCATTCTTTTGCTGAACCCCCATTTACACACACACACACACACACACACACACACACACACACACACACACACACACTACATTTTAGCTAAAATACCTCTCGTTTTACCTATTTATTTACCCTGTTGAAATCAAAGACATATGGGTCTTTAAAAGCAAGGGGGAAGTGAGGATCTTTGGAGGATCTTTGGATAAATGCCCTCAGATAAGTGGACATAAAGACACAAAAGAACAAAAGCAGCTGAAGTTGGGAGTGCTCCATCACCAAGGGTCACTGTTATCTTATCCAGGAGAAAGAGGAGAAAGACACATTGACACCTCTGTACGTCACGCTCTTAATTCCTCCATCACTGCACTCCCTCTCTATTTCTTGCTTCTTTTTCTCTATTCCGCTCTCTCCCTCGTGTCTCTTTCCATTGAGACAATGATAAGACTGCCGACAGAGGCCTCCTGATAAGACATTCATTCCTTCACCAGTGGAAAGTGTTAGCTGTTAACAGGTATTCACATCACTTGACCTTAATCTGCCAAGCCAGAGGATCTTTCATCAGGATTATTTATATTCAAGCCACTTTGCTCTTGCTCATGTTGGTTAAGCATGTTCTTTATTAAGAGGCATACTGTTTTGGCTAATGGGGTCAGCGCTAATGTTATACTGTTTAACCTTAACTGGCAACACACAGTGCACAATGAAGACTAATCACTATATTACTGCTCTAATTATGGACTTACTCTTAACTTTCTTTTAAAAACAAGAGTTTGTGTATTTTACTGACACAATATGGACACTTTGGTGAATTAAAAAGGCAACCATAAGACCTAACCCTAAGCTAATGTGCAAAACAATTTCCCAAGCCGGCCAGCTCTTATTTTTTCCAAATCCCACTTGTCATCTTCATCAGCTTTTGGGTTACAAGCCAGTTCTGTGAACACAATGCAACTCCTCGCTAGAGCCAAGAGCGTCCAGGACTGACTTCTCAGATCTGCGCTATGCCACATTTGAGCTGGGTCTCTGCCAAAACCAGAGAGACTACTTGACAATTTGAAAACAGTGGCGTCCTCTGGGCTATTCTCCACAATCTAGAAATGTGCCTGGCAACTGCAAATGCAATTAAAATGAAGGGAAAAATCTTTCAAACATACAGTAGTTGCAAAATAGTACAAGAGGCTCTTCTATGGAATGCAATTAGTGCTTAGTCATTTTTCCCATGCACCACGTACACCATTTATGACTGTTTTATTTTATATTATGTTGTCTGCAATCAAAAATAATATTCCAACTACTGACACCTGAAAGACCAAAGTTTTACAAATGGCACATATGGTCCATGTGACAGCAGTGAACATGATTTCTTTTGTGGCTAATCTGACTATTTTTTGGGTTAATAATTGGTTCATTCTTCAGTATGCATATTTATTTTGCCATGTTTTCCTGCATGACGTCTTGGTCTATTTTTACAATGGTTAACAATTTTCTACATTTCCCAAAATGCCAACTAACACATCACCGGAATTGCTTAGCACATCAAAAGCGGTTTGGTAGAAACATACTTAATTTGATTCAGGAGCAATATTGTAGCCTGCATTTGATGTTAACCAGTCTTCAGGTTGGGGACACACAAAACAAGAAGTGATGCCAACCAACTGAGCCCTGGAAGGCACACACTGGATCTATAATGCAGTGCAGGCAAGTCAGAGCAACATCAACAAAAATCCCTTTGGACAAATGCCCAAGCTTAAAAAAACAGAATGAGGCAGGACATGACCTCTGCTTCCCTTGATTACAGTGCTTGAAGTCACAGTTCATCTTGACTAATATCTGATCACATCAGGAGCACATGGCATGATGTCTGGTGCCTGAGCTTTATAAATAAAACTGCCCCAGTCATCATCCTCCCACCAGCATGCCTTTGCCCAAAGAGTCATGGTGGTCTTGCAGAACTTTATTCTTTTGTTATTTTTTTTTGTTCAGTTGTCACAGTTCTAATCCAGAGATGCAGCTACAGCAGGAACATATTGGACATGATTTAAGGATGTAACATGTAACTTTAATATGTACAAGGCAAACACATTATTTGTGTTATTGCTAATATACCAAATAACTTGAATATAGTTTCTGTATAGTATAAAAGACAGGGGTGGATGAAGTACACAAACCATGTACTTGAGTTAAAGTAGAGATACTGTAGGTAAATAACTCCAGTAAAAGTAAAAGTGCTTAATTTTAGGTTTGAATGGAATTAAGTACCCAAAGTATAATGATTTATTATCTATAATAAATAATGTCCTTTTATAATTTTTATCACAAACTGTTGCTTAATTAACTCAGTTTATGTAAAAAGACTAATGATTGAACTGATGTTAAACTGTATGTTGGTTCTAAGTAGAGACAAGCAAGTTGCATTTAAAACAAATTCAAAACAAAGTGCACACTGTACACGGATTGGTGGCTTGCTGTTTGCTTGACCAGTTTTTATCCACTCATAAATAAAAAGGAACAACTGATTTTGGAAAATGTAGTTGAGTAAAAAGTAAGATATTTGACTTTGAAATGTAGTAAAGTTAAAGTAAAATTCTCCCTAAAAAGAAATACTTCAGTGAAGTACAGATACATGAAAAAGCTACATAAGTACAGTAACAAATTACATTTAATTTGTTACTGTCCATCAGTCATAACAGATCAGTATTTACCCTACAAGTTCAATTCCAGATAATACCACAGTCATTCTTGGGCCAGGAGTTAAGATAATAAGAAAAAGGGGGAGTTTTAGATAGGAATTTTGTATATTTAAACACTAAATATAACTTTTTCTGTTTTGTCAGACATTAGAAAAAAATGTCACTTATTTGAAAACAAGAATTTTTTTTAATTCAAACATCAAAAATCTTCATCTTATAAATACAAAGGTTTTGCAAATCAAGTGTTTCAGAGTGCACAAAATCACTTTGAATATTACAAAACGTGTTCTTTTCAACGGAATCCATGGATCCTTTATCAATCACCAAATTTAATTTAAAGTTTTGAAAAAGCACAATCCCAGCAATCCCAGGCAAGATGTATATATTTTTTAATAAAACAGAAAAAAATGCCTGACTTGTATAAATACAAATATACAACATTCAAATTTGAATACTTTTGTCAGCTTCAGAGCAACAAAACAAAGTGCAATAAACAAAGGTGCAAAGTAAGTAAGTAGGAACAGTGTCAATTAAACAATTAATTACCTGTGTAATAGTACACAATATAATACAGACTGAATTACTATAAAATGTATATATATATATATATAAGACATTACGACAAAACTTTTCCGTACCCCCTCTGAATGAAAGTGCCTTTTTTTGTTATCAGTGTTCAGGTTTATGGAGTGGAAATCTGCACTACTAATTGAGCCCAGCTTTAGATCTCGTACCCATGATTTGAGCTTATTGACCTCATGTGGATGCCTGTGTGTGTGTCAGTGTGAGGGAGTGGGTGATCCACTGGCCTTTGCTAGTGGAGACAACACTTCTGCTCTTGTTCCACTAATCGATCAGCAGATCACCGTAACGAGTGGCTCTGAATGGAATGGACGGGCTCACCCCCTCCTCCCTGTGTCATCAGTCTTGTCCTACAAGTTGTCTCACACCCGGTGATGGCATGGGAGACTGCCTATGTCAGCCCACAGAAAAAAAATCTCTCTCTCTCTCTCCGCATCAGTGGGAGAACGGCCAAAAGAAGAGGACAACAAAGTAGTGGATTCTTCACATAGCTTCCTATTTTCATGCACTACTGGCAGCAGAGAAATGAGTGTCCCCCTTCTTCGGCACTCAGCCAGATATCTCATTGCCCCTCTAACCTTTTATCTGCATTCAAACGTAGCCCTATACCTACCATTCATCAAAGGAGTTCAAATGTGACCACCTTGCAACCTAATGCCAGTTCTTTCTTTCTTTCTTTCTTTCTTTCTTTCTTTCTTTCTTTCTTTCTTTCTTTCTTTCTTTCCTTCTTTCTTTCTTTCTTTCTTTTTACTTTCTCATAGGACCTTTAGACTTGAAGCTATCTTAAAAGCAGTAAGCGACAAAGTAAAGAACTTTAAATTAAATTAGAACTGTAACTTGTTTTCAGTTAAGCCATAGCTTTAAGCTACTTGTTAGTTAATGTACTCCACACTGTTCTATACAGAGTTCGACAGTCACAGTTGTTAGCAGTACACTACATTTAATGTAGCTTATCAGATGATGATCCAGGCTTACACAAATTATACAATTTAGGCCCTTAACCCACTGTGAAAATGTCATAATTTATATGGTCCATTATTTGACTAGTGGTAATTACACTAATATACAATGCAATTTAACAACAATATCAACATATCAAATTTAATAAAGAACACATCACATCACTGTGGCTGTTAACTAGATAAGATCTACTATTTATTTAGTCACAATATAGTAATATTATGGAACTTCTGCAAGTCAAGTTGCAGACATTATAACAGCTATGAATACTCATTCCCTCAACAGCATCTTTTTTATTTCTCTTGGAAAAAAGACTTTCATGTTATAGAGAAACTGGAAATATTTTCCATGGCATAAAACTTAATAACTGTTACCAAGAGCTGACACTGCAGACTGTTTAAAAAAATGTATTTATGGAAAAAGGGAGACCCTATATCTTATAAAAGAGGCATTTCTGGGTTGAATAACAACATCAAGGCTTAGATTAGGAGGAGCATCTGTCATGAAGGTCTCCATAATTTAGTCAGTACTACAGAAATCAAACTGGAAACACTGACCAAACTGCTGTAATAGAAAATGAACAACACATTCTGAAAATATTTATTTATAAATCAAGGGTACTGCGGTATAGCAAAATGCAGCTTTTTGGTTTTTAATAATATTTGTTTCTATTTATAAATAAAGTGTTAGCTACAGAACTGTGGTCTATTATGTTGTATAGATAGACATTCATACCAATAGTTTGCAAAAGTTTGAAAAAACAAACAAAAATATAAGATATTAGGGGCAAGATGTGAGATCTTTAATCAGTTTGTAGCTGAACAATCACACAGTTTGGATGTAAAAGATTAAGTAACTGCTTTCAGTCTTTGAAGCAGCTAAGCTGCAGAAAATGCTAACAGGCAATCAAAATGGTCAGACTATTACATCACATATGTTTTCTTCTTTGGAAAACATGTTTATATTCTTGGTAAGTTTGTTGGTGTCCGGCTAGTTCAGTTAGAGAGTGCTAATGAAGCGAGCAAAGTGGTAAAACAAGGAAGGATGTTGCAGTTGATCAGCTGGCCTGATAACACGTGTGTGTGTTTAGCGTGCACTCAGGACACTTTGATGTAAACAGCCACCAGTTCACCCCTATAGGCATGAGCTGGGTCATTTCATGTTGAGTGCACTCGGCCACTTGTTGCTCAGGGGCATTGTCAAACATCTCTGCGTACTAAGGAAGCTGAAACATAGAGGTGCACGTGGGGGGATTGATTTGTCAGATTCTTTTAGTCCAGTCACTTTAAGTTCTTTGAGAGGACAATATGTGCTAATTAATAATACTGGTAGCCTAGGTTTCCTGTCATGTTGGAACATAGGTAGTATTTATTTAAAGGTCAGCGACCTTTTGTCTAATCTGGAGGTGAACTTGGATACCATGCAGAATCATGTTACATAATGCTTTTAAGATAAATGAATGAGATAAACTAATTTATCTAGATTTTGACAAAATGCACACCTGTTTGTATGTGCCATGCAGCTGTGCATTTATAAGTGACAAAGCCAATGATCCATGCACCAACCACTATTCCAGACAATTGTCTAGACTCAAGCAAGATTTCTCAAGTCCTCCAAGGAAACTCGTCCAAAAAAACCCAGTAAGAAGCCATTTAAGATTGTGTGAATCCATGCTTTTTTTCTGTGATTTGTTTCTTTGCCATATAACGCACATTTATAGAAAAATAATCAATGCTGAGATGGCGTGATGGGCCAAATGCTTTACAGTTATCACCCCAAAGTTGCTAATTTCACAATAACAACATGTCCAGAGGTGTTTTACTCCTTTTTTTAAGCAAACAATGACTGTACTAATGTGCAGTATAAGCGCATCAATTACGACAGCTTTCAAAAAGCTATTCCTTCACCAATCTCAAGATTGTGACGTTAATAAGACACAGCAACACAGATTGGCATATACCAAAGAAACAGGAACATGTACTGTAAGCAGAAAAATGAATGTTGGCTGTTAACTGACACTGGAGACTCCTTCCATACAAGTTAAATAAATGTTAGCTTACATAAGGTTTCTACATATACTACAGCTTTCTGTTTTAAATAATAACACATTTTTTCATCCACATTATGGCATGACCTGTTTCCAAAGAAGCAGTAAAATATCAGAATGAGCAATCTTATAATTCTGTGCCAGCTCATACCTTTTAACCAATTAGATCTGAGAATTCAACATTATGAGAACATTTGTGTTAAAATTGTTTTTAAATCCATATTTTAAAAAATTCCAGAATTTTTTTTGTATATAAATCTTAAAGCAAGCATTAAAAAACATTATGTGGCTGTTATATTTGTATTAACCAAGAACTCAGCAAGACCACCCCTGCAAACTGTTGCGTAATCTGAAGTTAACATGCTCATGTTAGCTAAATTCAGCTTTCAGCCTGTTTGCCAGCGTAACAGCAGGGCTAATCCCACAGCCATTATTATGCATACTGATCATCTCTCCCTGCCTGTCATCCATCATGAGGGCTAGAGAGGGATAGAGAGACAAGGAAGGTCTGCACTGACAGACAGCACAGGAGCTCATCCCTCAATGGATGCAACTGGTAATGAGGTGGCAAATTTGTGTACTAAAGCCAGGCATAGTGGAATCCCACTGAGACCCCCACTCACACATCCATGGTGTTAAAGACACAGGCTGGCCTGAGGGCCAAGCTTAAACCAGCATATCAGTACTTCCCTCTGGAGAACGACAGCCGTGCATCCTTTTTATTGATCATGCTGAAAAGCATTACACTAACCTGCTATTTCCTCCGAATAGTTGTGCTTCTTTTAGGAGACTAATTTGTGCATAATACACAACTGCAAATACTGATCCAAAAGTTTTCTGTGAATACTGATTCTGAAAATTAAAAACTAACTCTGGAGTTAGAATTATCTAAAATCTTAATCATTGGTACTAATTATAATTTATTGGCAGTAGCAAACAAATATTTCATTTCATACTGCCAACCACAACCTCAAATATATTGTTGTTTCTGTAGTAACCATGCTTTTACTTGTTAGTTGGATGCTCCACTAATCTTAAGAGTTATATAAATCAGGTTAAAAATAAATAAAGACATGTAATTATTGTCATGATATCTTAAGGAGGTGCTTCGTAACCGTCAATAAATTTTCCATTAGTTGCTTAGTAATACAACAGGCTGCAAATTGGCTGAAAATGGCTGGTGGCTGAAAAGAATTAAAGGAACTATCTTGTTTTGCAGATGTGTAATACAAACATGAAGCACTAGTAAAAAAAAAAAAAAAAAACTCAATATGTTGGCACTACATTATGAAGCATATTGATAGAATATAATGTGATTGCTGAATGATGTGTAAAAAAAAAATAACAATTTGACAGGAACCAATAACTCTGTCAACTATGGTTGATTATGTCCCTATAACTGCACATCCCAAAAGGTCATATATCTGATTTTACAATCAAAGTAAGAAAGATATGATTATTTTGACAAACTGACAGATTCAAGCATGTTTTCCATGCATTTAGCAGCTAAGACATACCCAGGGGGTTATATGTTTTGTGTATTGTATGTTCTCAAAAAAATTACTTTAACTTTTCATTTTTTATTGAGTCTTACCTTACCTTTAAGTGATTTGTCACATTCATTCTGCTGCTCTACACTGGAATCATTGTGATTGAACATGGTTTAACAAGGTCACAGTCTAATGACATAGGTTGTTTTGTACTTTGTACACAAAGGCATACACATTGTATTGGTTAGAACCAGTGTATAAATTTCTGGTAACGAAATGGATGAAAAATACTTCAGTCATTAATCCTTTTTCTTGTAAGTTGAATAATAGCATGCCAGTAATCATGCACAGGCTTAAGATACTTTATGAGAGGGAGAGAGAATAGACATAGTGACATGAGTTACTGTTAAAGAATGCCCATTAGTGCTGCACAAAGAACGCAGAGACATACCGCATGGGTGGCAAGGGAGAAATTATTACCAGGACAAGTTTCCAGATATGGAAGTGAATATTGTACTTGCAAGATGTGTGTGTATGTGTGAGTGTTTACATGAAGAAAGAAAGAAAGAAAGAAAGAAAGAAAGAAAGAAAGAAAGAAAGAAAGAAAGAAAGAAAGAAAGAAAGAAAGAAAGAAAGAAAGAAAGAAAATGTTTACAGTAAAGGGTGAAGAGGGGAAGACAAAGAGCACATGTGTGTGTTAAGACACAGGCTGGAGGTGGGCAACTCTTGGCTCTTGGTATTAAAAAACATTGTCATTAAGAATAAACACACTGTCTGGGCCTGATTAAATGTATGAGGCTTTAAACGGGACTCCCTAATTGTTATTATTGCTCAATGGGGCCACTAGAGCAAAGCAAAATCAAAGCAGCCAGGCAATGGTGGAATGCAAGGTGCCTGCATAAATGGGAGATCGGCCTAGCGTCTGAGGAGATGGGTGCAGAAGGGGCACCCTATGATGTCACTCGGCCCCCAGCAAGCTTTCTCATGGGAAAAGTAACACTCTTGCTTCATTTGCCATAAAAGAGGAAAAGGAGCCATAACAGTAACAAGCGCAACCAGCGTGGCCGTTTGATGTCCCCACGTTATCTGTCTCCTTGGCTTTTTTGTATCCCATTCAGAGCATAAATGTGATCATTGAAGTGGGCCGCTCCGTCCTTGCCGAGCACAAAAGTCTCTCGCTAATTGCTGCCACATCAAATAAGCAGGAGCAACTCCGAATGGGAGCCTTCTAACTGCTGAAAAAAAAAATGGACCATTACTTAAAGCTGGTTAGAGAGGGTTTTTTGTGATTTCCCATCTAAGATTAGGTTGGTGGGTTTGGGGAGGTGGTGGTGGGACAGCAGAAGGGTAGGGGGTGGTTATCTCACAGGAAAGACCTCTTCACAGATTAGTTCTGCATCAGCAGCCATTTGCTATTTGATTCGGCAGCGACCAATCCAGTAGCTGCCCCTTCATTGTCTTCTTGCGACGAGCAGGAACAGTGACCGGCAAGCAGGAAACAAAAGCTAGCACCGACAGAACCCAGTGTGTGTTTTCAAAGTGTAACTCTTCTTCTTACCGTCATGGCCCAGTGATATGAGTGTCTCGGGGTCCTGAGTCACACCACACAGAGTGAGAAAAAGCTGTCAATTCATTGGCCCTTTCAAAGGCACATCACTTTTGTACAAACAGGGCCTGAAAGTCACAGTCCATATACTCCTCAAAGCATACTCCCAGTTAAATAGCCATTGACTCGCATTGGATCAAATGTGATTTGTTTGGACCCCCGTCCACCCCAGCATTCTTTTTGATCCTTGACATTCTTGCTTCCCGATTCTGTCATTTTTGTTGAGCGCAGAGGTTCTGACCAAAGGGGGAAGGGAGGGTTTCTTGGGCTAGAGACAAGCTTGTGAACTGCTTTTTGGGTCACTCATTGGATCTTGTCAAGGTCATGACCTGACAGAGCCCATCAGTGATCATGAAGAGAATAGTTGCACCTTTATCCATGTTACATGGTTAGACTTGCCATTACTTTGAAAGCAGGAAAGCAAACAAATCTGGTGTATACAATTCAGTTCATCATGGCCTCATGGCAGTGACCCCTGCTCTGGTGTCACTCACAGGTAAGTATGTTGTTGAATGCTGGGGAAGGAGGGTGGACTGAGGGATAATGCTATAACTTACTTAAAGACATTGCTACTCAGCATGTCAGTAATAATACTTGCAGATAAAATAGGTTCTGCCAATATAAAATGCCTTTAATGGCTATGTATAACCACAAATAACATGCATTCTCATGGAGAGAGACAGAAAACAGCGCCACTGGTTGTTATAGAGATCTAAGGGCCAGCATCCACTATTCAAGTGTGGTGTTAAACCACCAGCTTCAGCTGGTTTAGGTGGAGGGTGGTGTGTGGGGAAAAGGGGGTTCTAATTTTTTTTCCACTGAAATGCCACTCTAAATATATGTACTGTAAATGTTCAATGAATACAAACCTATGGTACATTTTCTGCATGATTTCATTGCATAATTTAACTTAGTTAAATTAAATTATTACATTTTTTACTGACTATTCTTAAAAGGAAAAAACACAGATGTAGTGTACTATAGGAAAGGCATAAAATTAAATAATTTAAAAAGCCTTTATTGTTTTTAGTGGCTCATTGTGTAGAGAGTAGTTCCTCACAGGTTACTGATCAGAAGGTTCTGAGTTCAAATCTCAGCATCTCAAACCTTAACCATAAAAGGTCTTTATGCGGGAATGTAGTAGCTCAGTGGTTAAGGCCCTGGGTTGCTAAATGGCTGGTTAGGGGTTCAAGCCCCAGTATAACCAATCTGTCACTCTTAGGCTCTTGAGCAAGGCCCTTAACTCTCTGTATTTCAGGGGCAATGTATCATGGCTGACCTTGCTTTAATGTACATGTGACAAGTCATCAGAATGAGAAAAAAATCTAAATACTGAATCAGCAACTTTTGACCAGAGAGACTAATCAGGTACATTTTGTTTGCATCCACTCACTCCTCATAATCTTGCAAACATGAGCAATCTGTAAAAAAGCAGGCCCAAAAGCATGCAAGCAGGCCCCTCTGGGCTAAAAATATGCCATGCAGGGCTCAAAGGCCCTTACAGAGGCTGACAGCTAAAAAAATAATTATTATTGTGGCACAAGAGTAGACAGAATTTGTCCTTGCCTATGCTTGCCATGACCTTGGGCTCAAAAAAGTTCAGACAATAACAAGAGTTTTAATCATGCAGCAAACAAATAGAACTAAGCCAGAAGATGTAATGAGCCTTTCTGTGATTATTCATTCATCACCTGTTTTTCACTACACTTCATGAAGGACATGGTGTCCCTTACTCTCATGCACTCAATAAGATGCAGCATGTCTCCAGAGGTCCTGATCAGGATTAGATGTGATAATCTCTTTGTTTAGAGCAGGCTTTGTCATCTGATTTAGGACTTTTTGAGGACAAAAAGCAAAGAGGGTTGTCAGGAGGAAAATCCGGACTTACCCCTTGCTGTAATAATGTTTACTCGGTGCCATAAAGAGAATCCCTGTGTTTGTGTCTATTGAAAGTAGAGTACACATAAGTAGGACAGGTTTACAGTCACCATTGCTATTAGGTTCAATTATTTATTTTAATCAAACATAAAAAATCTTTGAGAACTCAAATTTTCAATATTTTTTTGTAATCTTCCATAAGATATATTATTTCAATAACATCTGTTGTCATTCTTCAAAACTTATACAAAGTTTGCATAAACTTATTATATAATTATATTTTTTGTTGCACAAAAATAATATAATAAGCAGTTGTGCGCCCCTGAAGACCATAAGTGTTATATCCACCAAAAAACAGGGTCTGACCTCAATTTAAAGACTTTTGGAGGTATTACCTGGGAAAGCAATGGAGGGTTTGTTAGACCACCATGCAGCATATCGGCCCCCAGCAGTCTGCTAGAACTATTGGAAAGAAGTAGGGGGCCATATTCTCCTCCAGCTTGAGAGTTAGTCCTCAGACACCAGGAGGGAGCCCCAACCACAGAGGGGAAAACTATCCCAAATCCCCAAACACTAGCTCTCACAGCTGGCTAGAAGTGAAGAGACAGTGGCTGAAAAGCAAGTTGAAGCCAGCCTGCAACAACTCTTCCAATCACTCAGTCTCCCTTCGAAGCTCCATTCAGACAGAAAGAGAGCTAGAGACAGAGAGAAAGAATGATGAAAAGATACAGAAATAGAGTGACAAGAAAAGCTAAATGAGCAGTTATGGGTCAGTGAATGCATGTTAAAAAGCTCTGATCTAATCCCCTAAAACATCTTAAAATGTATTTTTTTGTAGGCAAATGTAATGTTCCTTTATCAGCACATGTTATAACAAACATAGACAATTGGTTGTATGCCATGATGTCACTATAAACTAGTTGAAACTTTATCATTATCATTATCATTGCGTTCAGCTATTAGAAACCAAAGGTTTAGCAATGTACTTCGGAAAAAACTTTCTACCAGACAAGATTTTTACATAATTTTTACATTGTTCATAGAATGTAAGAGAAAAATGTTGTATTGAACACAGACTAACGGATTATAACATAGACATGGCCTTTACTCTATCCAAGAATATCAGGTGTTTGACCTGTGGGTGATAATGTTACAACATCCAAGGAGGGCAGTTAAAAGATAGGAATAATAATATACATTATATAAACAAATAGTTGTGGTCATTTGACCATAACATATCACACAAAGTTAGAATAACACAGATTTATAGAATGTCTGCTGTTACAATTTCCCTCTACTATCCAAGCAGTCCCTGTGTACAACATGTGTTCCATAAAGACATGGTTTGCTGAAGATGGGGTCCACAGATCCTTGACCTCAACCCACTGTACACCTTTGGAATAAATTGGAATCCTGACTGCACCCCAGGCCTACACGCTTGACATCAGTCTATTGCCTTACTAATGTTCTTGTGGGTGAATGGGCAAGTTCCTACAGCCATGCTCCGAAATCTAATATCCTTCCCAAAAGAGTGGAAGATAATCAATATAACAGCAAAAGAAGGTTAAATCTGAAAAGGAATACACAAAAAGTGCATATAGGATGGTCTGGTGTCCTTATAATTTAGGCCATAAAGAGTAGGTCAGAGGTGGGATGTAACGAAGTACAAAAACCTCGATATTGTACTTAAGTAGATTTTTCTGGTATCAGTACTTTACATTTTTCTTTCACTCTTTAGATTTTTTATACAAATATCCGTACTTTTTGCTTCTTACATTTTCAAACCAGACTTGTTACTTTAGTTTTAATCTATTTGGTGACATTATCAATATTTTTGCTTCTCATTGTATTTTGTTTTTAGTCCATCAACCTTTTTCTTGTCATTGCGTGGCTTTTTCAGCCTACCACTGGTGTATCGTTTCCTGGCTATCACACACCACAGACTTAGGCTAGCCTACAAAGCTAACAAAAAGCAAGGCAGAAGGCAAACAAGAAGTATGGCTAATGTGGATAAGACAGAGGGAGTTAGTGATGTAAACATGACTGAGAACAGACACATTCCCAATCACCTGATTATCATCAACACCTGATCATCTTTTCTCTACTTGTGTTCTATATGGTGGATGTTCAGCCTGGACATGTTCGTTAGATAACAAAATAAGAAAATTAGTTTTGTATTAATATATTAATATGATGTGAGATCCGGTTACCAGCATGACACTTAAACAGGTAGTGATAATGGCTACTTTTTTAAGTACATGTCAGAGCCCAAACTGCTTTACTTTAAATTGAGTAAAAGGTGTAGTCAGAATTTCAACTTTTACCAGAGTCTTTTAAAACACGAGTATCTGTACTTTTACTTAAGTGAAGGATGTGTGTACTTTTGACATCTCTGGAGTAGGTCATAGGATTTCAATTACTAACCATCTGCTCAGTGAGGCAGGAATTAGTCTGCCCTATGCTCAAATTAGATGCAAGAAACAATCTAGCAGAGTTAATTTTAGCTAATTAAAGAAATAAATAAAAATAATCCACCAAGATAGTCACCAAGTCCAATCCAAATCTAAGAAATTTTCACAAGTGTAAGTACAGACAATGTGTCTAATATACAGGACCAATTTCACGGTACTGTTTGATATATTTCAAATGTTGTGAGAATGAATGGTAGATTATAGAATGAATAATGATAGATAATATCAGTACACCAGAAATGCCTGTGCACCAGAGTAAACTTGTTTCCCACGCAAAGGCTGAGAAAAAGAAGAAAAATGTTGTCTCTGTACTAATGCCTGAATTTTTTTAAGTCTGTTGTGTGGTTTTTGAAATGTAGTTGGGCTGGAAATTATACTCAAACCTGGCAAACACACCTGCTTTATTAAACACAGTTTAACATAGGTATCCCTAACACTGCTCCAAATGTGCTGCTGATTGTATCCTGTATGACAAAATTGTCAAATTTGACAAACTACATATTAAAAGGTACATTTATTTAATAGCAGACAAGTCAAGTGTGATAGCCTCTAGACATAATTTAGTGTGACAATATGCAATTAATGTTCTCCTGACATACCTGGAGTCGCAAACTTACGGAGCTCAATTGTTCTCAGAGGCATACTAAGGGTTAAAGGTTCCCCTTGGAGGACATCTAAGTTAAAGGATTTCTCAGTGTTGATAATTTGTCTAGAATAACTGTCCTGAATGGCTTGCCTTAAAAAAAAATAGAGGGGTGGGGGGAGTGGAGAAAAAGAAAACCCTTGGGCCAAACCCACATTGCTGTAGGTCTATGGCGAAGTAGCACTTGAGTGTGCTCAAAGGGCTCTTGCTGTCAGAATGGAATTTGGAGTGACCACAAAACAGTTGTCCAGCTCATGAATGTCTCTTCTACTTGGTATAAACTGGAGCTATGTTCATAAGTTTCATCTATCTTAATTACATATCCAAAGCTCTAAGGCAGGTTCATTTCAGCAATATATGTGCACACAATATATGTGCACACATTTCAATCTTTGTCCATAAGGTCTTCGCTTTATTTATTTTGGTTTTTTTCTTTTTACTGTAAATGTCAAAATAACCTAAAACCTGAAATCTAAAAATCTAAAACAGATGCTCATATTTTTTTTATTATTATTATTTGAGTACACTGTCTCTACACATTTACAGTTCATTTAAAAATGCATACTTAGCTTTTTTTAAAACATTCACCTACAAGATAAAGTGCACTAAATCAACCTGTAAAGCTATTAAATGATGCAGCTATCGTTTATTATGGTTGTGGTATTCTTAACACTGTCCAGTTGTCCAGTCTGCATCTTTTTTTGTCAGTTCTATAAAAGCATGCTTGCACATTTACACAATAATGCAACAAATATGCTGATAAGCTTCACTATTTCCCATTGGTCGCACGTTCAGTGAGTTATTTTTATATCTTACTATCCTAATGACTAACTAGTACATGCAGAGCATTTAGACTGCAGTTTATGCTGACATCTAGTGGTTCATGAAGCCAGCACTTGCTGGTAGTTCTTACAATTTCCGAAATGGAGAATTCAAAATATTTTATTTTTATAAATATAAAATATAAAATAAATTAATTTAAATGCTAATGATAAACATCCACTTGAGCTAATACTCAACACGTTTGAAATAAATTATACACATTTATAAGCTCGAGCTTTATACCATGTGTTTTATTTGAACGTTTATAGAAGGAGTCGCCAGTTTCAGAGCTGCACAAATGTTTATTTGTGTAACATGCTTAACAATTGGCAATTTAATAAAGCAGCTTAACAAAAACACAATGTATATAAATATCACACTGAAAATGTAGAGGTATTCAAGACAGATTTTAACTTGGTGCTTTCTGGTTTCTCAGTAACATGACAAGCAGTGGGCGGTTGGGGGGGGTTAATAAATGTAACTATAAATAGTTGAGAGTATAAAGTTAATCTTTTTTATTTATTATAGAAAAACTGGGCATGAGGTAGACATACACCCTTTACATTTACATTTATATTTATAGCATTTTCAGACACCCTTATCTTGAGTGACTTACAAAAGTGCTTTAAAGTATCCATCAATAAATATTTTCTAATGCTTCATTTGGAGACAAATCATTAATAAATTCACTCTATCACATTCTATGTATCAAATTTTTTAATGTGTTGTTTCTGAACAAATATGCCATCATTATCATTGTTTAAAATGTGTGTAAAATTTTTAACATATTAAATAACACATTTATTTAATCTAAAATCTATTTCTGTTCCAGATTTTAACAAATCTGTGCACCTGAGCTTCCTTAACAGCATTTGGTATTTAGGTCAATACTTTCATGTTGTAATTGCAATGACTTTTGAACTAGGTAAACCTTGCAGCAGCCATGGGCCAGTGTTAGCTCAGCTGCTCAAAACGTGCAGAATGGATCCTCAACGTGACAATGATGAACGTGCTCGGTGTCCACACATGTTGTTTTGCAACTGTTATAAAAATCTGTATGATCAGGTGGAGACTTGAAAAGCAGGACTTTGTAAACAGCAAACAGGGGTTGAGGCTCTGTGTTAGTGGACAAAGATGATGTGCTGGACAATACGTTTATAGGAATCTGCAGATAAAAGTGTGCTAATGTTCTTCTATGGTTGAGCCCTTTTGATCTGAAAATAGCCTTCATTGTGTTTTAAGAAATTTAAAGCATATATGAGACTTGCAAAGTACACAAATGTACTTTAAATTGTCAATATATGAAAAATATACAAAACTCGCAAACTACAGCTCTGTATTTCTTTGTAACTCTGTCCTGGGAGGGGTGAAATACTGATAAAGTATACTTAGTGAAAGTATAGATTTTGCATCACAACCTTACTCAATTTGGTGCATCGAAACAAAAACTAACTAATAAAATTACTTAGGCTTCAGCAAATTATGAGCTGTCACGGTTTCTCTACATTGATTGTATGCTGTGAAATTAAACAAAATTAAATATAAATAAATACAATGAAATTTATATGAGTACAGAATTTAGTCATAGGCTGAAGAATAGAAGAAAAGATTTATTGAAATAAAATTGCAAGAAGGTAAAAGTAATTTTTCCTTGGAGGTGTTCTGACATTTATTTAAAGATTATTTGTGTGTTATTTTTTTAAGTGTGTCAGTTATATTTTAGTAATGGATAATGGCTAAATAAAATAATATAGTATCTGTTTTCTTTTAGATTCTTATATATAAACACTTATATTGAAGCATTTAATATGACTGTTAGTGCTATTTGCAAACATTTCATTCCAATGCAAAGCAATGGCTGATAATATTCTTGGAAACAGTCAGTATGAAAATTGATTTTCTGTTCAATGACATTGGCATTGACTTTGTCATCTGATTCAGGTGGACCTGAGACGCTGAGGCTGTCCTGGTAATCAGAGACCTGGCTTTCCTCCTGCACACACAGCTGTACAAATGGGACTTGCACCTGAGCAAAGTGAGCACTGATTGCAGGCCAATAAACATGACAGTTCATATCAACATCCCTAGTGTTTACATCAGTCCAGGGATGTGTTAACCAAAGTGCACCTAACCTTTTAGTCAGTATATTTTTTTCTATAGTCTAATCTAGTATATAGGAATATAAGAATATATACAAGATCTAGGAAAATACTATGACTTTGCATTCACTGATTTTTATATTGTCTCGATTTTCTTTGTATTTATTGTTATTTATGCACTCTGATTTGTCCTTTCACTGACGATTGCTTGCACTGAAAGCTTTGGAAATCGCATTTGTCTAATGTCTTTGCATTTAAATTTTACATTTACATTTACATTACATTACCGTACAAACGTGCTTTGAGTCTCTAGCAATGAATAAATCTACACTGGTATGCTAGATTACAAACATAATATAAATATAACTCAAATTCTACAAAGCAAACTTAGAAAGTGCTAATTTAAGTGTTTCGGGAAGAGGTAGATCTTCAACCGTTGCTTGAAGATAGTCAGGGACTCCGCTGTAGGGACATGTAAGGGAAGTTCATTCCACCAACTCGGTGCCAGAACAGAGAAGAGCCTTGAAATATACTTACCTCTCATTCTGAAAGATGGTGATACCAGCCGAGCAGTGCTGGAGGATCTCAGACAGGGTGGTGCAGTGCGAAGTGATGAGGTCTCTGAGGTAAGATGGTGCCTGTCCATTTTTGGCCTTGTCGGCAAGCATCAGTGTTTTGAATCTAATACGTGCAGCTACTGGAAGCCAGTGAAGGGAACGCAGCAGTGGGGTTCCGAGCAGAAGCTTTGGTATCTAAAGGAGGGAAAGAAAAGATGAGCTAAGTGTCATCTGCATAGCAGTGGTAAGAAAACCCATGTAAGGATATGACTTCACCAATGGAATGGGTATAGAGGGAGAAAAGGAGAGGACCAAGTACCGAGCCTTGTGGGACACCAGTGGTGAGTCTGCATGGGGCAGATGTGGATCCCCTCCATGTTACCTGGTATAAGTGCCCTTCCAGGTAGCAGGCAAACCATTCCCATGCTGTTCCGCCGATACTGAGGCTGTTAAGGGTAGACAAGAGAGTCTGGTTGACTGTGTCAAATGCTGCTGAAAGGTTCAGGAAGATAAGTACAGACAACAGCTTGGCTGATCGAGCAGCATGCAGTTTCTCAGAAACAGCCAAAAGGGCCATCTCTGTGGAATGTGCCACTTTGAACCCAGACTGGTTTGGTTCATGGAGGTTGTTCTGTGAGAGATAGACAGGCAGTTGTTAAAAACAGTGCGTTCCAGAGATTTAGAAAGAAGGAGAGAAGTGATACCTTTCTGTAGCTGTTAATGTCTGGAGCAGGTTTCTTCAAGATTGGAATGACGCTAGTTTGCTTGAAGGTAGGTGGCACATAGCCAGATGTTAAGGACCCATTGATGATTGTGGAGATGAAGGGCCGGAGATCTTGTGTGATGGTCTGAAGAATAGTTGAACGGATTGGATCCATAAGAGAGGTGGTGGGATTGCAAGATTGAATGACTTGCAGTATCTCATCTTCTGTTAAGGTTGAGAAGCTTGACAACAATGGAGTAGTGGATTCCTGGCTGTGTTGTGTAGTCATTGTTGGGGAGGAAGTGAAGGTCTGGCAGATTTCCTTAATCTTTTCATCATAGAAGGAGGCAAAGTCTTTAGCAGTCAGGAAAGATGGAACAGGTGTGGCGGGGGTTGGGGGTTTGGGGGAGTAGAGAAGAGAAGATGTTGTGGAGCATAGAAGGATCTTGTGCGGTGGCCTTGAGCTTTTCCTTGTAGAAGGCAGTTTTAGCAAAAGTAACAACCGAAGAAAATTTGGTCAGGAGTGCACGGTTAGATGCGAGGTCTACATCAAGTTGTGATTTTTTTCCACTTTCTCTCTGCTTATCTAAATTCTTGGCGATTGCTGCGCAAAACTTCTGACAGCCAGGGTGTGGGATAAAAAGTCTTCTTGGGTTTTGTAGTCAGCGAAGGTCCATAGTGGAGGAAAGAGATAAGAGGAAGGAGTCAGTAGCAATGTCCAAGGGTAGAGAGGAAAAGGAGTAAGGGTCAGGAAGAGATGAAAGAGTACAGGAAGCTAGAGAGGAGAAAGAACTTTATTAAGTATACTTTATTAAGTATACTTACTAAATGTTGCTATAGGTTGCTCTGGATAAGGCTGTAGGTTGAATGACTAAATGTGAATGAAAATACACTTTTGTAGCTAGTTTTTTCGTATACTTTAAGCCATTTATTCATGAAAACTTTTTATATACATAGGGGTGAACTTTATACATACATAGGGACTGTGGCCAATCTGTTATCCTTCAATTACTAAAATAATGCAGATATTTCAGAAATTGACAATCCAATTATCACACTCAACAGCTTCTATAGTTTACACAGAATTGTATATACAAAAAACACTAATTGAGCATCTCAAAAGAAAATAAGCAGACTGATTTGTACTGACAGAAGGGCTACAGTAACTTAAATAGCTACTCTTTTAAATTGTGGAGAGCAGAAAGCATCTCGTAAAAAAAGCTACAACAGCAAACCACTCCACTTTTGAAGCTACAGTCACCAGAGGTTCACCTAAACTACCAAAGAAATCTATGTTTTCCAGTTCAATAAGGTTTTATGCACTGTGTTCCTGCCACATAATTATATGATAGGAAAAATGCATTAATGTGCATTTATGTTCCTAATAAAGTTAGCAGTAAATATATTTCCTCTGAATATATTGTTTATGCCTTAATAGAAATGATTCAACTAAATTACAGATGACTCATCTAGAACAGTTTTAGAAATGTCAGCAATTTTGTAATTGGTGACCTATGTACAGACAAGTCATTGGAGCTGAAACAGAAGTTTGTACCTTAAGGCCATTGTCACAAGACATTATATTCAGGTCACAGTAAAGGAACTTCAAAACTTAACCTTTCCTTGATTTAGGAGAAACTCTGTAGTCTGTGATTCACCTCTCTGTTTGCTGTTATTCCATACAGAACAGGACCCCTGCCATCTATGACGCCTGTGAAACTCCTACTGAGAAAAACCATGATGTATAGCTTCTCCCAGCAGCAAACCAATTTGCTAAAATCCAGTTTACCCCCATAACTGGATCATGACAAAACTTATACATCCCAAGGGATTTAGAAAGACTGGGTAACATATGATAGCTAGCTAAACTTGCAAAAAGATATATATATATATATATATATATATATATATATATATATATATATATATATATATATATATATATATATATAAAAGCAAACATTATTTAATAAAAAATGTCCAGTCAGAAAAGTACTAAAAAATACAGTATTTACAGCCATGTTAAGCAGAAACGCATCTTAAAATACACACCAAATCATTATATATCAGAGGTTGTAGCACAACCTTTATTCAGATGAGCTACAACAGTGAAAACATTTGGTTGCAATCACTTTAAAATTACATTGGGAAAAGGGTCACTGAAACTGTTCAGTTTTGGTGAACTGGTCCCCAGCATGCTGTGGCTAAACTAAAAATAGATACAAATGTGAAAGCAAATTAAAAACTGGGTATATTTGTAACAATGTATCCAAAAGCCACAAAATGAAGTCCAAAGATTATTCAGTCCAAAAAGACTTTTGAATGTTTTTTTCAAATCTTAGTTTTCATTTTGTTACAAGTGATGATTAAGGAAAACCTAATAGAAACCTTGGCTGACCTTCAAAACTTCATGAGTCAACCTTATGCATGTTTGTTGTCTTGTATACCAAAGAGCCCAAAGAGGACGTATACACTCTTTCAAAACTTCATGAGTCAACCTTATGCATGTTTGTTGTCTTGTATACCAATGAGCCCAAAGAGGACGTATACACTACAGGGAGTTGTACACATGCACTGCTGAGAATCGCTGACCCTGTCACTGACATCAACCTGACTCCTGAAAAGCAACAGACCTTGCATGTAGCCTTGTTTAAGCCCTTAGCAATAACAACTCACAACTCACTAGACAAGTCATTCAATTATGTAAGAGTGTTATATTTAATTTACTGCAGCTTATGCACCACAGGAGAATAGGACATGAGACACAACAGATCACAGTGACATCACTGTTGACAAATAATGAGTCAATGAGAATCCTTCAGGGCCAAAATAGCACATAAACAAACACATATGAATCACAGCAGCCTCATTGTATAACATCATACAGGCCATAGTTGTGAACATTTAAGGAAACTTTAGACACCATACCAAAGCCGAAAGGAATATCAAGATTTTGTTTTATACAATCGTTTCCAAACTATTGTTATTATTTTTTTTATATCTGTATTTCTAGATACAGTGATATGCTCCTTAGAGAAAACCTCAGTATCTTAAAATTACATCACAGTATAGAAACAATAATCTTTTAGAACAGAGCGTTTAATATAAAGTATTGTCAGATCTGCTGTTATGGAAAGTTAACCAACACCTTCTGACCAATCAGAATAAAGAATTTAACATGGTTGTGGTATATTAGGTACTTGGCATCGAAAAAGAAAAAGATGAATGTCATAATAATAACACTGGGGATGGTGCTTAACTCAGAAATAACATATCTCACGCTTGATCTTTTTAAAACATTCGCAATTAGACATTTAATATAAAATATGTCCAGAAGCATTGGAAATACATAGAAATGCAGTTATGGTGTGATCTCAACAGCAAATGAGCACTTTCTCCATGTCTGTGCAAAATGTAGACATATTTATTGTGTTTAACCTGACATCTTGTGGTTAAAGCCAATCACTACATCCAAGAATTAACATAGATATATGTAATTGCATATCAAAGTAACTCCAATGGCACCCTAATCGTGGATTTACCATCTTGCTCACTTTAATAATAGTTTTCAGGTCATAATATATAGAACTTAAAGTTTTATTTAGATTATTAATAATCAGCAGCCTAAGGCTACGGGATATACTTGCAATTTTTTTCAGTGCGATGACTAAACCCTGAGCATGCAGAGACCTCTCTCAAACCCAATCTCATACCCATATGCTTCGGTTTAAGAGATTGCTGCTGAGCTGAAGAGAGACAGGAGGAAGGAGGAAACTGCCTCCCTGCAGTTCACACCCCCACGGAATTTCTTTTTAGTGGCCCACAAGGATAATGGACCTGTGGACACGATGCAGAGCCTTTTTCTATTTGAATATGTGTGGTTCCAATTACACCAAGGAAGGATGAAACAATACATGAGAGCAACCCACCGTTGAACGCTGCTCTCTCTCTCTTTCTAGATGGAACTGATTTGACGTGTGGAAAACACTAATGGCTTTGAAGAAGACAGTTCTTGAGAGAGTGGAGAAAGTTGTGTAGATTTCAGGTGTGCATTGTGTATACAGTTCATTGAGCTATTTTAACGCTTTTGTTTTAATCCGATACAAACTTTTAGTTTGGGTTTTTAGAAAACTTTCCAGAAATGTTAACATCTGGTTCAGATCTAAAGTGTGCGTCAGGTGTGCGACGAAAACATTACATAGCGTTTATAGGACCTTTTTATAAGCGAGCCATCAGATATGACTCTTAGATCAGACATAAACTCTACACCATTCATTCATCCATAGTATTTGCTAGTATTTCAATTACTGGGGCGGTTTCCAATGTTTTTGGTGGGACACACTAATTTAAATAAATGAAAAATGAGTAAATAAATAAATAAATAAGCAGCCAAGGAAGCTCGAGGCCATCTAAAAAAAAATCAATTAAAAATAACAATATAAATTGCATAATCAGAAGGACACATGATCACATTTATTTAGATGTAAACAAAGACAAAGTATAATTTCCCTGAATTCACACACCACCACTTAAACACATTAATGGGCCCTGTATGCTTGTAATTTATTTTGAATTATTTAAAAAGTAAACATAAATTACCATTTTCAAATATTCAATTACTTAATTGTTTCACTTATAAAATTTCCCTGCCAATCTAAAAAAACTGTCATCACAGAAAAAGCTACATATATACATACATATACACACACATATACATATAATGTATATGTATATACATATACATTATATGTATATGTGTGTGTATACATATAATGTGTGCATGTATATAAATGTATATGTATGTATATATACATACGTGTATATGAATGAATATATATATATATATATATATATATATATATATATATATATGTGTGTGTGTGTGTGTGTGTGTGTGTGTGTGTGTATATATATATATATATATATATATATATATATATATATATATATATATATATATATATATATATATATATACACACACACACATACACACACACACTGTATTTATACATAGTAGCTTCAGCTGGTAGCTGCAATAATGTTTTAAAACTCCAGTCCCAGTAATCCAATGGTAAAGCTTTTATATTTTTTTCATTGTGAATAAAGCAGTGATTATTGTATTGCTTGTGGAATTTTCTGTTTATCACATGAGCAGAACATTTGCCTCTTAGTGTCTGAGCTGGAAAACAACATTTTCTCTACTAAGTAATAAGTGTAAAGACATTCACAACATCCCTGCAAAGTAGACTTGACCAGCTGAGGCAAGAGTTAAAAAGACGACATTATTAAAAAAATTTGCTGCAAAGAGATATATATATATATATATATATATATATATATATATATATATTTTGAATGCAAGTACAATAGTACACAATTTAAAAAAAAAAAATTTAAAATGATTTGATAAATTTGCTGTCAGATATTTCACCAAGTTGGAGGTAGGGCTTGAAGATATTGGCACTTATTAAAATTCTAAGAGCTGTGGAGGACAAATAGACTGCAACAAATGTAGTGGAGTATCAAAAAAAGGACACAGTATTGTTAATAAATAGTTGTGTCTTACAGTATGAACACACAATATTAGCACAATCTACACTTTCCTGAATCAAAGCTCTTATTCCTCACTGTTTGAAAGTTTCCAAATAGATCTAAAGACCATGATCAATTGTTATTGCTTCTGATAATTTCCCAGATGTGCAAATAGGTGAATCTGGATCTTTTCATGATATTCGGGAGGTCAGCGAGTTCTTCTCCAGTAAACAACAGCCGTTATGAATGCCACTGCTGCAACGATGGAAACGGTGCGCCATCTTGACACGCTGTGCATAACCCCAGCCTGCAAAACAGGACAACTTAAATCTCAGCACTCTTCCTGTAAGCAAAAGAAGTCTGATATTTTATATTAGTGACTCACAGTGATCATGTGACAATGAAGCAAAAGAGGTGGAAGGGATAGAATACTTTCTCAAGCACATTGATACTAGCCAATTGTAAGAATCCATGAGATTAGGTATGTAAAGGGTGACATAGCACTTTCCTCTAAAATGAGTGGCATCACATGCATTCGACAGAAAAATAGACCATGTTTTCAAATAACTACATGTTTATCTACTTTTGTAAAGCTGTTTCTTTTTTTATTATTATAAGTCTATAAGACAGAGGGCTTTGTAACAACCAGCTGCATTTTTAGACTTTTTAACTTCAAAGTTACAAGTTAATTATAATGTTGTGGCTTCCCCTTAATCTGTTTTCCCAAATCTAAATAAATGTAATGAAGTTTAACACAAAATATGTGTTAATTTAAACAAACCTTCATTTAGGCTGAAGCTGCATTCCACAAAAAGCCACCAATGTTTGTAGGCATGTTCTTCACCACCTGTGCCTGCCTTTAACCGACTTTCTCACACTCACACTGGAGTAGGGTCACGTGTTCACTTGAGGCCCCACAATTTTAGTAGTGTAAACCACAGCATGCTCCATGACGCTGGGCTGTTTGAAGTCTAAAACCCGGACCGCACTTACTATGGCCTTTATGATCACGTCTGAGCTATAAAACTCACCAACTGACTCCTACCAGATCTGGAGGAGTTTCTGTGCCACACATGCTCGCCGCATCTCGCTGTGCTGTAATGATGGTCTTTGGACACCGTCACGCAAACATCCGAGCAAAACACTTGAGATGCAATGCGAGATGAACATGTAAAGCAAAGCTACAAATTCAGCCACCCCCTGACTACTTTTGTCTGTCTGTAGTAATTGTTATGATGACAACCACCCTCCCTCTTACTGTGTGTTTGTACATTATCGTAAATTAGCAGTAATTAGTCTCTGCAGTGATAATCCGGGCTGCAGCGTGCTGAATCATCGTCTGCCAAGCTGACCCCTACATGAATCCACAAAGAATACATGCGATACATCTGATTTCCATTTAAATCTTAAAAATAGAATATCTGTGTTTATTATACACTTCACGTGTGCTTGTATTGAGCTTTTGCTGTATGTGTATTTTTGTAAAGAACGCCTGTATATGGAATGCATCAAGGTTTGTGCATTTATGTTTCCTGACACTCAAGTGGGCGATCCTCTGTGTGTGGTGGCCTGTGTCTGAGTCGACCTGTGTGGCTCTGTATGGGTGGCCAGAAAGCATTCGCGCACACACACGCACACACACACACACACAAACCAACCACTTACCCATCCTCCTTGCTGTCTGATCCAGGCGGAAATGTGTTCCCTGATAAACTGCAATACCCAGCTAATGATGTTCTTGATGATTTCAAAGTGGTTTTGAGTCAGTGCCTGAGGGAGGAAGAGAGGGGTGGGAAGACTAGAGAACTGAGTCTTTCCAGTAGCTTCTATATCCTCTGCACACTCAATCTCCTGTGTCACTTCCACAGATAAACATGTAGTAACAATTATGAAGCTATTTAAAAGCAACAGATTTGCTCTTATTTCTCTGAATAAATAATAAATAAATACTTCCTTAATAAAATAAATAAATATCCTTTGACATACCCATTATTATATATTAGGATGTTTGAGATTTTTGTGTGTTTTATACACACACACACAGGTGCATCTCAATAAATTAGAATACAGTGGAACCCCGTTGTACGAGCATAATTCGTTCTTGAAAATTGCTCGTGTGTCCATTTGCTCGTATGTTCGAACTAATTTTCCCCATAGGAATGAATGTAAAAGTGATTTAATCCGTTCCGAGATGTCATTCGATCGCTTATTTCTGCACTTAAATAGTATTTGTTTTATTTTTAAAAACAAATACACCGCAAATAACCGTAATATAAACATAATTTAACACTTACGCATGTAGCAGTGGTTGATTGCGAGTGTGAGACGCACAAAACGCTCGTAAGCTCCTCGGTTTCCATGGTAATTCTATTTACTTTAGTTTTCACAGCACCACGCGCGCGCCAATTACGTTTTTGCTGCCACAATTACGTTTTTGCTGCACTGAACAATGAGAGCGACTGAGTGATACGTCATCAACTAAGTGACTGATGCGACCCTCCGCCGAAAACGGGGAACCGGCAGCGTGGGTTTGCTCGTGCTTTCGAAATTTGCTCGTGAAACAGGGTAAAATTTTGCGAGCGAGTTTGCTCGTATCTCCGTTTGCTCGTACTATAGGTTGCTCGTACAACGGGGTTTCACTGTATTATTAAAAAGTTAATTTATTTTAGTAATTCAACACAGAAAGTGAAACTCGTATATTATATAGAATCATCACACAGACTGATATATTTCAAGTGTTTATTTCTTTCAATTTTGATTATTTTGGCCCATATTTAACAAAAACCCTTCTATCTAAAAAAATTTGAATACTTCATAAGACCAAACAAAAAAACATTTTTTGTGAATTTATTGGCCTTCTGGAAAGTATGTTTATTTACTGTATATGTACTCAATACTTGGTTGGGGCTCTTTTTGCTTTAATTACTGCCTCAATTCGGCATGGCATGGAGGTGATCAGTCTGTGCCGAATCCTGCTGGAAAAATAAATCTCCATAAAGCTGATCAGCAGAAGGAAACATGAAGTGCTCTAAAAAATTCCTGGTAGAAAGCTGTGCTGACCTTGGACTTGATAAAACACAGTGGACCACTAAACAGATGACATGACTTCCCAAACCACCACTTACTGTGCAAACTTTACACTGGACTTCAAGCAACTTGGATTCTGTGCCTCTCCTCTCTTCTTCCAGACTCTGGGACCTTGATTTCCAAATGAAATGCAACATTTTCTTTCCTTTCATCTGAAAAGATGACTTTGGCCCACTGAGCAACAGTCCAGTCCATTTTGTCCTTTGCCCAGGTAAGACACCTCTGAGGTTGTCTCTGGTTCAGGAGTGGTTTGACACAAGGAATGCGTCAGTTGTAGCCCATGGCTACATCTTTGTGTGGTGGCTTTTTGAAGCACTGACTCCCGCTGCAGTCCACTCTGTGAATCTTCTCCAAATTATTGAATGTGATTTGTTCACTTTTTTCTACTACATTTTTTCCTTCCATACAACCCTCCATGTGCAGGGTGTCAATGATAGTCTTCTGGACAACTGGCAAGTCAGCCGTCTTCCCCCATGATTGTGTAGCCTGAACCAGACTAAGACACCATTTGAAAACCTTTTGCAGGTGTTTGGATTTAATTAACTGGTTAGTGTGTTTCCAACGAGTTTCCAATATTGAACTTTTATTACACTATTTAAATTTTCTGAGATACTACATTTTGGTTTTTTTTTCGGGGTAAGCAATAATCCTCAAAATTAAAAGAAATAAACACTTATATCAGTCTGTGTGTGATGAATCTATATAATATACACGTTTCAATTTTTGTATTGAATTACTAAAATAAATCAACCTTTTAACTTTTTATTAATATTCAATATACAATAATAAGTTATTGAGATGCATGTGTATTGTATATATATATTTTTTTTTTTACACACACACACACACACACACACACACACACACACACACACACACACACACACACACACACACACACACACACACTAAATGCAAAATGCAACCTAGCCAGCAGTGTTGCTAACTTTGAAACCATTTCACTTAAAAACATTAGGAATTTTTGTACGACATATCAAACTGATGCATTTTTCTCATGTTATTAAAACCTTCACAGCAGGTATGTTTTACCTTGTAAATGAGCTGATAGGCCAGATGAAAAAGAGCCACTACTCGCCCCCAGTTTATGCCATCTGAAAAGATGCTCTTGGCCACAGTCATGAACACTTCCTGAGCACAGTTCGCCTGCACAGTATTGATGAGACTGTCCAGAGACAAACATATAGTCATATTGAACATGTATACATACTGTGTCTACTTTGGATCATCTGTAAATTCAGAAAAAATAGAAGCAGTTGGTTGCTTTTTTTTTACTTATAAATTTCGATTTAAAAAAAAAAAAAGTAAAGATCTTAAGGGGAAAAAAAAATCAACAAGTCCACACTTATGAGATCAAAACAAGTTTTACCCACACTTTAAAAGACGATTCTGAATTTAATCTGAAAATCATTGGGATATTAGATGCCTGATTATGCTGGGAGTATAAGAGACCTTTCACTGATCTTGCTGTCTGGGTGAGAAGGCTGTCTTTCTAAACAATCATGGGTGTCTGTGATCTTACTTTATGGTCTCTCCTAAAAGCATGACCAGCTGCAGGACAAAGTGGTTACTGAAGATGAGGCTGGGTTTAGCTGAGCAATATTTGTTGTTGCAAATTTCTAAACCTTGTCCTATGTGACAAATCACAATTGGCCTTTAATGAGTTTAAAATGTCAAATGTACAAACATGAAAGAAATGCAAATTGTTAAATGATTGATTGTTATGTCTGGTGGTGTCTTCTGTGATGCGAGACACTCTTACAAAGTAGTCCAAGAATTCATGATCAAATAGATACAAACAGCACAAAATATGAGTCACATCCACCAACAGCAGTGCCTAATAGGTTGCACACCTAAACAAATGGAATTTAGCTTAAAAGCACATGGTCAGTTTTTTGATCAGATTCTGAGGTTGCCAATTGTGCTTCAAGTCCAAGCAAAAAACAACACTGACCGTTTCGCAAGGTCCATTATATAAAACTCTTTCGTATTTTCTTTACTTACTTAATTTTCGTTGCCTTTATATTAAGCATCAATGCATCACTGTGTGATTTCACTCATCAATATCAGTACAAAATATTTCCTTACTGTTGAAGCTCTGCGTTCCGGTTTAACTCCTCAGCTATTTTAAGGAGCTGGTCTACAACTTCTTTAAAATGAGGATCATCTGCTTCATTAGCTGTTCCACCGAGGTCCATTGGGCTCACGTGCATGGCTGGGTCTGCTGTATTGATCCGCTCTATTACATATCTTCATAGGAACACAAAACAAATAGGTACAAAAGAAAATATGGCCACCGATTGAAGTATAGAAATGTTAAATAAGTGTGTTAAAGTACATACCCTCTCAGTACAATAGCACCTTCTTCTATAATCCTATCATCAATGACATCTGAAAGGGAAAAAAAAGTGAATTATGGAACTGGAAGAAAAAAAAAAACTGTGTGTTTAACACTCAGAGTTGTAGCTGTAATGAGGACAGAACAACTTAGACTCATAGCTACATAGCTGCTGATGTCATGTGGCATGACTATTTTGAAAAAGAAGTGTGATATGATTGTCAGATGACAGATTTTAAATTTAATAATAAAAGCATAACTCAGTTTGATTAAATTCGTATTCATAATCTTTTTTCCACTTGATTATAAAGTGTCCAAGTGCTTTACATTAAAGAATACATAAAAATAAACAATGAATTATATATATATATATATATATATATATATATATATATATATATATATATATATATATATAATTCATTGTTTATTTTTATGTATTCTTTTTTTTTTTTTTTTTACACATAGTAAGATCAGTGACATTTATAACAACTAGTTGCCTGCTAAACATTGATTTTTGTTTTAAATGTGCACTAATTGAAAAACAATAATTTTGTGCTGCTGTGATTGCCTGCTCTGAACTGCACTCGTTCCTGTGCTGATCAGTCATCTGTGTCCTTAAAAAATTACTAATGTGCTCCAAAGACGAGGGTTAAACACATTTTAACATGGTGAAAAAACCTAAATGGGCTGATCTGGTGCAAAACTCATGTTGGATTAAACTTAAGCGACAGGTAATAAAATAATATATAGTTTAAATAATATTTCTTAACGACTGTTTTTGTTCTTCTGTTGTCTTTGTGTTTGCTACCACCATTTCTCAACAGAGCGTAATAGGATCCCTGGAAATGTTCTATTTATCCTCATCACAATGTCTGTGATGTTCTTTCCCTATTTCATGTCTTATTCTGTTTCAACTTGACATGCCCCAAGTTAAAAAGTAGGCAAACTAACTGATTAAAGGCATGAATTGGGCATATTCAGAGCCCAAAGTCCCCAGGTTCAACCATGAGCTGAAGTTACAGTCTCTGGAGTTTTGTACATTTTTCACATGGCTTTGGGGGTTTCTGCTGACACAAAAATGTGCAAAGTAACTTGACTACCAAAATGAATGTGTTTGATATGGTGTCCTGCTCTGAACTGACATCATCTGCTCTGAACTGGTTTGGAATTCATCCAGGGTTTAATGTTCCTAGGAAAGGCTTCATATCCACCAGGACCCTGACTAGAATTATGTGGTTAATAAAGATAAATGGATTCATGTCAGTTGTTGTGGTCATACTGTAAATTACTTTGAGCAGGAAACAAAGCTATACAGGGGCACACTACACATTTTGACCCCCACCCTACTTACACACACACACTCGCTCGCTCTTTGTAGATGACGTCAGAAGAAAGTTCTAAATGGGGTACTACTGATTCATTGGAATGTTAAGTTTGTTTGTTTGTACCAAACTGTGTTAAATCTTCATCCTGTCTGAAGGTTAATCAGTAAAATGTTAAATAAAATTAACCCAATTTAAACAGAAGCGAGCGATTAAGTTGAGCTCAGTTACGAGCTAAAGGCTATCCGGAAGAAGGTTTAAACATGATTTCATCTATATGATATACACACGTTTATCTGCTCAGTTTGGCTCCTACCTTCACCACCTGTTGCACCTTGTAGTTCACGTTCATCCGTCCTGTCGTTGCCGTGTGCATCTGCCATTGTGTTTGTTCAATAGCTGAAATATAAAATATATATAAAGACTAATGAAGGCACTTCGGGTGCTAGTCAGCCGGCTAACCCGCTAACTAACTCTAACAGCCCGGCTGATACACAGAGTCGAGTGGCTTCTTTATGGTTTTTAGTCCTGACACGTCAGTAAATAAATAAACTACAAAAAAACGAGTGTTTGCTTCCCTGTTTGGTTTCTTTTTGCATTAGAAAGATCGGAGGTTAAGTCGAAACTTCGCCGAAAGCGCCGTGAAGTCCACAGGAATAACTCCCAACCACATCTGAAAAAAAAAAAACAAGGAAGTGGTGCGGAAACAGGCCTGGCCAAAAGAAAAACCCTCGACATTCGTGGTTACATTTTAATGTATATTATATCCTCTTTACGAGTCTACAGACCCAGTCATGCACACCATACCCAGTATTCTATATGTGTAATACTTAAGAGTTTGGGATTAAACCTGGGGTGGATATCCTGATATAGAAGTTTATTTTTCTCATCATATTGCTTAAACCAGTGTTCATCTTTACCAGGTGTTGTTCCGTAGCTACAATAATAAAAAAATATTCCATCCATTTTGTATATTTGATATGTAATAGTTACAATTTTTATATTATATACATTATAGCAGAAATTTCCACAAGCACACAAAGTCTAGTGGAATTGAGTGGAGTTTGACAGAAAAGCGAGACTAAATCTCGAATGAAATGTTCAACAAGCACATATGGTTATCATGGTCAGGTGTACACAAATGTTCCTTTAAAAATACATATATTTTTAACACTGCTAATAAAATCAAATCAAAATAGTACATTTGGAATTTTCCACACGGCGCCAGTAGATGTCGCTGTTGCCTCAGTTGAAAAACTCGCCATGCAAGCTCTCCCAACCTAATTAGTATTCACAAGATCAAGTCATGTTTACTCATTTTCTTAGCGGTTTCACGGAAGGAGCCACCAAAAAGCCATGGATTCAACCGAGAAACTCTTCAAATCTGTGCCCAGGCAAGTTTTTCACGGAGTACAACGACGGCAATGAAGATATTTGTGATGTTTCCTATTCATACCTTACACTGGTTTCAATATCTGGGTCACAAAAAGCAGAGCAGTGAACTTGTGAAAGTTGCCCCACAATTGTGAACTCCCAGACGTTGTATAGTGATATTGTACAACATATTGCTTTGTCAGTCTATCACTATCTTTATATACTTTTGTTAACAACCTGCTTGACAGGTTATTCCAAGACAAAGCCAAGCCTTTGACTGAATGCCCCCCAACACACACACACACACACACACACACACACACACACACACACACACACACACACACACACACACGTGTGTGCTGATAGTGTACACATGGCTACTTTTCACCTAGACATGTTCCATGAGCATTTCACTACATCTTCAATGATGATGTGATTCATCTTTAATGATGATGTGATTCCTGGTTGCAGAGAAATCTCTGCTCTGCGTGCTGTAGTTTTTTTGCTACGAGATAATTGTTCCCTTCTTGAACACACCAGTGTAGATGAGCTGTGATGGTGTATGAGTACACCGAAATATCTAGTCCAGGACCAGAAATTGAGAACCAGTACAATGCACATTGTCCTAATGTACTATGTCATTTGAAGTTAAGTTGACTTTAAATCTAGCTGTCAAGTTAATACTAATGCCTTGTAATATAGTATCATTTCATTTCAAATAGCTTACATGAGGTCTATCAAAAAAAATAGATGACCATTCATGTTTATTGCAGCTAAGGAAAGAGTCTCCAGTGTCCATTATAGCAATCAAAGGTACAGCTGTAATAATTCCTGACACATGGAAGTCTTCAGGATAGCCAGCTTTACTGCTTTACTGTTAGTCTGTAATATAGCCACCTTTAAGAGAGTAAAGAAAAAGAGGCTGGCGAGAGAGAGACAGTTTGTTGCTGATGTAAGGTGAATGATAAGTGATAGACATTTCATTGTAACTGATGGTGTCATTTATTAATTAATACCAAATTGTATTTGTTGACACCTTGTTGTAGTATAAGAAGGTTAAAAGTGTTGAGTGTTTGAGTCTTTGAATAAAGCAGTAAAAATAATTTTTTTGGATTTAATACATTTTATGGATTTATGTTTTGGTTTAATTTGTATGGTCACATGCAATTAAATTGTAAATCTTTACTATAAGGAAATGTCATTCTTACAGTATGCGTCATAAATAACTGACTTGCATGCTGTCATTTTTAATGGTATATTTTGTTTAGAAGCAGACGCTAGGGTGTCTAAAATACTGGTCGATACTTGCTGCTGTGTTACACCCAAATCACCAATGCTTGGCATGTGGGCACTTGGCCAAGGATTCAACAGGGATTCAACTACAACAAATTCTAATTGGTTATAGATATTCTAATTTCACAAGTACAACGTGATTTGTGGTTGGTTTTATTATATTCTCAGTAGACTGTATGGTTTCTTATAGAAAATTCAGATACAAATTAATATAACAAATGGTCACATAGGTTGTTGATGGTACGTTATTGCTCCGGGGATTCATTTTCTCTGAAAGCCACTAAGTGTTTCCTGAATTACATACTGGAAGTCCTTGCAAAGCTCCAAGCAAACCCACACTCATCAGTTCATTTTGTTTAATAAGGAACATTTTCTTTAATAAGATTGCTTGGTGTCTTCTTTTACTTTCTTTCTGCCATCTGTGCTTAAAAATAGCCCAATATTCCTCTAGCCAACTCAAAAACAAATCACTTGCTTGTGAAAGTCTCTGGATTTATGTCACTTTTGTTGAACTGAATCAGGAATCATCTAAGATCTGTTCCAGTGATTGTTTAGCAAAGCGTTGATTCAGGTTGATAAGAATGAGACAGGAAATATTAAACAATTTCCAGAGAAACAAATGTTGCTCTGTTGTGAATTTAGAGAATTACTATATATCAGATCCTGCTCACACAGTGCACTCATGTATATCAAAATGTACTACTGTAGAGAATTTAAATGAAAAGTTTTCTTATTTAATTATTTTATACTTAGCAAAAAAACCTGTCAATAGTGTCCGTTCTGTTAAAAAATACGAATTTTGACTAAGAACAATTGAAAATAATGTAAATAGAATTTTAATAAAATAACAAGCATTAAAGATAAATCTGTCTTGCATTAATATACTATGTAGAACTGCTATGTAATTCTACTTCATAATAATCCAAAGAATATACTTAACATTCATGTTGACAGTTTGAGTTGATTTTGACTCCTGTTTAAGGACAAGCCATCAGCAAATGTATTGTCACCTTGCTTTCCATCAATGAATGCCACAGGCAAGCAGGTTTAGTCTTATATGTTTACTTAATTACTGCTCACACCTTTGCTCAGGTATCTCAGGAGTGTAATACAGTATTTACTGAATGAATAATAGACTTAAACTTCAGCAGGTGTTTCAGAGTGCTGCGCGTTGTTCGTAATGCCAGGAGTGTGCAACCAGTATCTCTTGCATGTAGGACTGCAAATAAAAAAAATGGAAATAGTACTTTTTGTATCAGAAAACTAAAGATGAATGCTACCACAGGAGATGCCATCTTTGATGCGGGTCTTTTGTCTGTGTCAAACGGGAAGTTCATTGGCTTCATCGCTGGGCTTACTTTCTGACATTCTCTGCAGAACTGCATTCCTGGGTATTATGCTAGATTGCTTAAAGCAACACGAACACAAGACAAATCATCTGTTTTAGGCAAATTATCCATGATCTGGTTGGGTGATGTGGCCAGACAGGAAGAGTTACAGGTACCACCCCAAATTAATTTTTTTCCAGCAGTTGCATGTTAGGAATTGTTATGTTTCCTTTATTCCACAGATATCTGACAGCAACTGCAACTTTAAATTTGTCAGGGAATGACTCATTGTGGTTGCTCTCCATTTATTGTGCATATAACCTTATGAATATGGACAAGTTGGTTCGTGTGATCACTTACTTTGACAGCTATGACAGTCTTTACCTCATCAGGGTTTTATATATGAATTATTAAAAAAAAGTCATATTAACCAAGAAACTATAAACTTCTGTCTGAAGGGTTTCCTGTGGTGCTAAACAAAACTGACGAATAAAATTAACTTGTAGTATTAATGTATTGCTAGGAGAGAAAATCTAAAACTATATAATCACTTAGAAAAATATATATTTTTAAGAATATGTACTTTATCAGAGTAAATCCTTACTTTTCTACTAATTCCTAACGACTTTGAAATCAATACATAAATTGTGTTAAATGAGAACCACCAGTGAGACCTTGTGAGAGTGTGTGTAGAGTTCTTTGGGGGTTTACTAACTGTGTCTGGAACAATAGTAAACACTCTCTTAAAAGTTATGATGTGCGGGAGAACAAAGTTACACTGGTACATTGAATTGTATTTAACTGTAATTCTCATAAGATCTAAATATTTACTTTTGATACATTTTAAGTCATTTTACTAAAGTAGAAATGCATAATTATCTACACTAACCTTTTACCATTGCTTTCCATGGCTAAATTAGAAAATTAGCTTTTTATTGCACAATCGTAATGTTTTAATCTTCAGAACATGTCTATCATGTATTTTCATTTAGAATTCCATTTAACTGCAATGACTTCAGAAATATGTATTTTATGAAGAAGCAATACATTTTATTATCTAAGTACATAGCACATTATCACATTACTTTGAACCAAATGTAATTTTTTGAATAGATAATATGGTGTGTTATATCAAGACCCAGTTTAATGTGAAACTGAAAATCTGGTTTGTCCTCAAAGAACTTAAGGAGTGTCAGGTCAGGGGGCTCATCTCGTCTTGTAGGTCGCAAAACCGGTGTGCTGGGTGTGGCCAAATTCAGAGGGAAATTGTGCACTGGGTACAAAGGCACTTTAACGGCAAACAAATCTCCTTATGTGAACAATGTGTATTTAATACAATTCTTGTCAAATATCCACATTGTGTTACTTATGCACACTCACATGTAGATTGTTAGCCTTACTTGAAATCTTTGCTTAAATCCTACTGTACTTCTACTCTACTTATTTTATATAATGCTTTTCCCACTCAATCTTTTTTTATTTTATTCAAAATTTGCCTTTTTGATAAATCATCTTATTAAGGAGAATTTGTCTTTGCAATCAGTTCACACCAGTGAAGGCTTTATGTTAGCCAGTTTTTACAGCATTTATTAATGTGTCTATTGTTAATATTTGTGTATGGTTTTATGAATAGATGCATGAACAACTGTTAACTGTCAATGTATCTGAAGAGTTGTTAAAAACTGAGGAACTTGATTGTTTTAAATACAGAAAGAACAATGGAAAATAGGATGCTATGCAGCACTAGGCTTCCTCAAATGACATGGCTAGTGTACTTAAGTGCTGAAAAAAATAGACAATTTAAATCCTTTTTGTAAACTCAAGCAGACTTGATTCAAATTTCATGCTTGCATACTGAAGCGCAAAGGATTTAAAAAAAAATCATATTAAGTCTATAAAACATAATGTAATATTATTAAGCAATACTTTGTTTCATTAATCTAGCAAGTACAAAACAACTGATTCACATTTTTACTAAGCCCCATTCTATTCTTATATTTGAATTACACTATGGTAGAATGTTTAACTATTTGTGGGTGTAGGAGAACTGTAGGTCTATAAAGGTTGTAAGTCACACTATAGTTTTTCTGTTTTCAACAATTTTCTGAATTGTGGTAAAATTATGTAAATCAGATGGTAGTTCGACAGCGTTAAAGGGCAAATGATGCCCAATAAATTCTGGTTGACCTGGTGAATATTCTGTCAGGAGTTGTGTTTTGTAAGCAGTGGCATGAAAAATGTATGCAGCCAGTTGCACCAGTAGAATGTAACCTCCACCATAGCACACAATGTAAATATGTAAAAAAGAGGTTAACCATATGAAATTGCATAAAGTATGCAACAACAACAAAAAGACATTTGAGACAAATAATTAGGAAAAAAAGGTTTTTGGATTGTCTGATTAGTTAAACTGTATAAATGTATGTATTATGGCAGAAACAAAACACTGCTAACCTTTTTACACACTTTAAGATCAACAATGAAGCATAATGGTAGAAGCATCATGCTGTGGTAATGATTTTCTTTAGTAGGGACAATGTAATTAGTCAGGGTTAAGGGAAATTAAGTTTTTTGGGGGGCCTGATTTCGTTATCACAGACCAGTATCACATGACATAAAATAATTCTTTCTATTATTTTGGAACGGAAAATATGTTCACCAGCACCCATTTCAGTGCAACTTCAAGTTCTAGGAGTGTCAAAGTTTTGTTTAAAATCTTATAACTGCTATTATGACACCCATGTTCAAACCCACAAATAGTAAGATGAAATAGGATGAATTAAAACCGCAAATGTGTTCTTAAGAAATCATAATATAAAAAAAAGATCCTGTTAATGAACAAATAAATTATCCTAAGTTTACTCTGAAATGTATTCTGTACATATATGCTATCATTAGAGGACTGGTATCATATGGGGTAAATTTAATTGCACAGAATTATAGAATTTGATTGTTACTAGGATAATTTCATACTTTGTGGAAAGGAATCTTAAAAGGCTAAAATAGCAACTAATAGCCTAAGACTTTTTTTAATGTTAAAACCGTTACGCGCTGCTAAAAACATAAATATAAATACAAGATATCCAACACCCAAAACAATCACCTCTACTGTACACTCTCAAATAACATGTTGTTAGGGGCGTAGCCACATCTTAGCAACTGCCCACACCCAGGGAATGAGGTGACGTGATGTCACGTCACGGTGCATTGTGGCATGTGAATAATAAACCCAAGGGAAATCAATTATGTGTGTATGACTTCCAGATAAGGCATGCCACAGATTGTTCAAACATACCTGCACAGGTTTGGAGTCTGTCCCCAAATCAGTACCTTACTATAAAAGTGAATAGTCAACTCAGAAGATCTGAGAGACTATGACCAGAATTACTCACAAGATGGCACTGGCACCTCTGAGTGCATATGATGCTCAGCAGCTGTGCTTAATGTCTGTGCAATTTATAAACTTTTGTGTGATAAATGTGGGTGGAGCAGTCTTTAATTAATACATGTGGGTGTGTATACACATATTTTGTGTATATATATATATATATATATATATATATATATATATATATATATATATATATATATATATATATATATGTATTTATATGTGTGTGTATATATGTGTGTGTATATATGTGTGTGTGTGTATGTGTATATATATATATATATATATATATATATATATATATATATATATATATATATATATATATATATATAGTACATACCAAAAGTTTGGACACACCTTCTGATTCAAAGAGTTTTCTTTATTTTCATGACTATGAAAATTGTCGAGTCGCACTGAAGGCATTGAGGGCTATTTGACAAAGAAGAAGAGTGATGGGGTGCTGCGCCAGATGACCTGGCCTCCACAGTCACCGGACCTGAACCCAATCGAGATGGTTTTGGGGTGAGCTGGACCGCAGAGTGAAGGCAAAAGGGCCAACAAGTGCCAAGCATCTCTCAGGGAACTCCTTCAAGACTGTTGGAAGACCATTTCAGGTGACTACCTCTTGAAGCTCATCAAGAGAATGCCAAGAGTGTGCAAAGCAGTAATCAAAGCAAAAGGTTGCTACTTTGAAGAACCTAGAATATGAAATTTTTCAGTTGTTTCACACTTTTTTGTTATGTATATAATTCCATATATAATTCCACGTGTTAATTCATAGTTTTGATGCCTTCAGTGTGAATCTACAATTTTCATGGTCATGAAAATAAAGAAAACTTTTTGAATGAGAAGGTGTGTCCAAACTTTTGGTCTGTACTGTGTGTGTATATATATATATATATATATATATATATATATATATATATATATATATATATATATATATATATATATATATATATATATATAAAATATAGTGTGTGTGTATGTGTATGTGTGTGTGTGTATATATATATATATATATATATATATATATATATATATATATATATATATATATATATATATATATATATATATAAAATATAGTGTGTGTATGTGTGTGTGTGTGTGTATATATATATATATATATATATATATATATATATATATATATATATATATATATATATAAAATATAGTGTGTGTGTATGTGTGTGTGTGTGTGTGTATATATATATATATATATATATATATATATATATATATATATATATATATATATATATATATATATATGTGTGTGTGTATGTGTGTGTGTGTGTGTGTTCATATAACAGCTGTAGGAAAAATCTCTTGGACGGGGATTACCATTCCCACTGAACCTGCATGTGTTGCTTTACTGTCGAGGACGAATGTAAATTGAGAAAATGAGTTCAGCCCCTAGGCAAAGTATCAGGTGTGACTCTAGGTTTATGTTCGCCACACTTTTACTCTAATACACATTCCTAATGCACTGAACAAACGATATGACTTTTTTTCTTAATGATGCAACATTCTTATCCTTTATATGCTTTATATCCTTAAAATGAATTGTATTTTGTCTTTGAATTGAAGTGTATTTAACTTCTCTATGTGGAGGTGAAACCATTAGGGGAGAAATAGGAAAATGAGTTTTTCTTCCTAAGCAAAGTGTCAGACAAACATTGTTCTAAATTGTACCAAATATTTTGACCATTTACAGGTTACAATTTCAATTATGATAAAATGCTTTTTTGTTCTTCTTTTAAATACTAAGATTAGATTAGATTAGATTAGATTCAACTTTGTCATTACACATGTACAAGGCAACGAAATGCAGTTTGGGTCTAACCAGAGTGCAATAGCAGCAAGTGCAGGATATATAGTGTTTACAAGATTTACATAAATTAAATAATAAATTGTATAATGAATACTTTCCCTAGTATTTATTTTTAATTTATTTATTCAGCTATTATTCCAGTACATTTACCCAATGAATAGGTCGTGTTTTAAACATATTTTTGCTAATCAATCAGAAGTTAAAAGACAGTAATAATTCACAACTCAAACCTATTTCCTTCATTTCTCCAGATGAACATACTTTACACGTTGCTTAAACAGAGATCGGAGTTTACAGCCACAGCCTGCGTCAGGTATGCACCGAGCAGGCTAAGCGAGTCTGTACTTGCTTTGAAAGCTGTCAAATATGTCTGGGGTTTCTTCTAGGGTTTCGTTTTACGTCGAAATCGATTTTTAAAGCAAAAGTGCCAAATGGATCTGGCTCATGGGAACATCTGGCGTGGTTTGGTATCAGTGTGGGCTTGGTATTTTGCATTTTCGTTAATGAGCAGGAGGGCGTGCTTTAAAGTGCGCTGCACAACAGGTAGACTTTCATTTTTTTTTTCCCCACACACCTGAAGAGTGACACGGCACACGAGACGCGGCGCGGACCCACCCGAAGATCCCTGACGAGAACCTTTACTCCTTTTAACCTGCACGTGAGCAACATTACCTTTATTCTAATTACACGATTTTTTCCCTCTTCTTATGTTACTTTGTATTGGCCGAAACTATAGTCTTCTCTACTGAAGAGTGATAGTGTCAGTGTTCAGAATTGGCATGGCACAAGCTCCAAAGCAAACACAACAACAAAAGCAAATCTCAATCAATCCATAAACAGGGTTTAAGCGCAATCAACAGGAATGGTGTTGAAATGAAACGTGGTGAAATACCTTTCCAAACTTTAAAAAAAAAAACCCGTAGTGCTGATGATGGGGACTCTGATGCACAGCTCCCTCTTGTGGAATGAGGTCTTTCTTAGGGGAAAAACGGAATGCGTGCAAAGATTTTTGAGCGTCTGTTTGCAAAGACACAGGTTTAGTAAGTGGATTGGAGAAGATGCCTATGTCAAAAACAATCATGCAATCTTAAACATGAATGTAAATGATGATTGATTTTTATAATAAGCTCTGGTCTACCTGGTTGCACCTGTGATGCACAGTTGCAACCATTGCCCACAGAGAAATTTGGGAATCGAAGCTGCAACAAGAAGCATGCACGATACAAAAGCGATCTACACTGTCGTGTTTTTCCTCTTGAATAAGATTCAATGAAAAGTGCAAAAAAAAAAAAAGAATAGGCATTACGCAACACACTACACTGTCTGACTAAGCAGCTTATATAACCATTTGTAATAATCAGGACTAAATATATGATGTTTGACCATATATGCAGACATTTGAAGATTTGTTAAGTGCATAAGTAAGATTAATTTTTGATGCATTAATATGAATATTTATTGCATGTATTGTTTATTATTAGGATTGACGATTTGTGACTGGATGCATCTTAGAGAGTAGTCCACAAAAAATTGATCTTGCTCCAGAAGAGAGAGAGAGAGAGAGAGAGACGCTTTTTTATTGAATTTTTTTATCCTCGAGCTCATCCGTGCTGATCCAAAGTGATGTTTAGCTCTTGTATAAAACCACATTCGGTGGGTGGCTCAACCCATGCTTTGCTAATGCACTCACAATCCCCACCACCTCGCTGTGTGTAAGCATCCTGTGTCATTCTGATGGGGGGGATTGTGGCAGAAGGACTGGACACACTCACCCGTTCGTTCACCTCACCCCCTTCGTATTGATTTTAATAGGAATATTTGACTAGTGCGCTTCGATGGAGGCTGAAGGTGATGCAAATTCCCCCAGGGAGAGTGGAGATGCGCACTCGGGTGAGTTCGTCGCAGAACTCGCCGTTTCTGCGCTTTATTTGTATATTTTTGTGAACGTGTCTCAGGTTTAAAGCTTCCGCCCGTGACCTCCAGTAAACCGTCTGTTCCTGCATAGGTGCTGGCTTTCAGAGCATTCCTGTAAATCCTTCTGCAGCGTGGACAGGCTACTGAATTTTGTGCATAAAATTCAACACAGTGTTGAATTACATTGTGCATGCTCCAGCAGTGCTTCTACGTCAAGCCAGAATTTCAGGGTCTTACTTTATCATCACAATCTTTTATTCATCACTGGGTTTTTTTCCCAGTTGCTTGTATGTGCGAGATAATCTATTGATCGTATAATCGACTGCAGTTAACACAACTCAAATTTTTTGTAGCTATCTATCTTTTTGTTTCTCCTTTTTTTTTGTTTGTAGTAACTGTCTGTGCGTTAAGAATGACGCGAGATTGCAAAGAGCGCCCGCTTCTTCAGAGCGCGTTTCACCGCGCGCAGGCGATTGACTGGAGTTTGAGGGATTCCCTCGATGCCCGTGTTGCCAGATTGAGCTAAATATCTCTTCTGACGGTGAAACCAATTGACCCAGGGAAACCGTTAAAACGTCATAATGGGAAGGTCAATTATAACTTTGGTATGTATCAGTCAACTGGAAATCCACACTTAAACGTCGCATAAAGACATGGAGAAGGGATTGGGGTTATCTGTTGTGTTTTTTTTTCCATTGAAGAAAGCACAATGCAACCTTTTCTGACCAAGGAGCAACGATTAGAGCAATAATTGTGGCTAAACAATAATTTGTTTCTAAACCAAAAACCCGGAACAGACCTTCAAATGTTAAATTTGGACGATTCATACTGGTGAGAAAATTGGGTAAAACAGGAAGTCTGGACTTCCTGGCAACTCGACTAATTATTGTACTATACTATGGGCGCCAAATGACAGTCATTACAAGAATGTTCATATCAAATAGTGAGGAAATAAAAAATCCACTGTTGCCGGTTAATAAACTGATCTATTTCTTGCTTCAGAAAGATCGTCACCTTAATAATCTGTCTGAAATAATCACACAGAGGTCTAATATCCCCACTTGGCCAACTAAAAAAGAATGAGCTCTTAATAATTTTTTGTCTACAGAACAAAGTGTGTTATCTAATACTAATACACAATACTAGTACTTTAATATAGTAAGATTTCTGAATACTTAACAAATATGAATTAGTATTTATTGTTTTAGATTCTTAATTGAGAAGCAAATAACACTTTTGGACATTTGTTTAACAATTATGGAAGAAGTCTCCAGTACCTCTTGAGTGTTACTTTCTAGCTTTGTGGCATTTGTGCTTTGCAGTTTCTTAACCTGCATGTTTTTTTTAAGGTTGTAGTTTAAATTTCAAGAGAGAGGCAAAAAAAAAAAACCTAACCCTAACACTAGAAGATCACATAACATTAAAAGTGATTATTAATGGTTAAAATGCCCAAGGTTGAGTTCATTAAAATGCAGTTGTTGACAGACACATGTGGTATTACATAATGATAACACTGCAGCAACCAGGGCAGAACAGAACCTACCATTATTGTAAGTTTTCTATAATGGAAGACCTGGTTGTGTTTTATTTCATCAATAGAAAATTAATAGACCTAAGGGCTTATTTTTCAGGTTACATTTTGTTTTGTATTGTCAATCATGCTTGTCTGGTATTTGATTACCCATTGAATGAACTACACACAATTTGTTTTTGCTTCCTGTTGGCACGGCCTTCAGATGCCAAACTATAGATGTCAGCTTTAACAAGTGTACAAGCTTTATGCATAACATATATTGTGTGTTTTTAAGATTTACATTTTTTGTTGCTAGGTCATTTTCCATGCATTTTATTAAGAACACCTACTCATTCACGGGTCTGCGGAAAGGTTTATATTGGCCATCAGAATGAGGAAAATATGCGGCATGATTGTTGGTGCTGGATGGGCTGGTATTAAATAATTCTATAACTGCTAAGTCTCACAAAAATGAATAGATTTTACTCAAAATAGTCCAAGAAAAAAAAAGAATATCCCATGGACATTTGTTCTGTCATAAGCGTAAGCGTTTCTATGTGAGAGGATATCAGAGAAAGGGCAGACTGGTTTCAAGTGACAGAAAGACTACAGTACTCCAAATAGCCACTCTGTACAGCCATGGTGAACAGAAAAGCATCTCAGAATGCACATCACATTGAACATTGAGGCGCATGGGCTACAACAGCAGGAAACACTCCCAGGTTTTACTTCTGTGAGTCAGTTGCAGAAAGCTGAGGCTGCAGTGGGCATAGGTTCACCAAGACTGGATAGGTGAAGAATAGTCTTATCTGATGATAAATAGTGTGAAGGCACACAGATGGTAAGGTCAGAATTTGGTTCATAGATCAAAGCTTTCTTGTGTACTTCCAGGCTGGTTGAGGTTGTGCAATGGTGTGTAGAATATTTTCTTGGTACTTTTTGGCCTTGTTAATACAACTCAAATATTACTGAAATACTACATCACAATGGCATAAAGCATGCATAATCTGAAAAATGGTTACATGAACATGACTGCATTTTTTTGGTGCAGTATCTAATGAACGGATTTAATCTAATAATCTATTAATCTAATTGAACACCTTTGTGATGTGGAAGAAAGGGAGTATTCACCTAAATAATCTGAAGCAGAATCTTACAGAAATGTTTCAGTACCTTGTGGCAACCATGCAATGAAGAATTGAGTATTAGTACATAAAGATTCTAATAAGGTGCTCAGTGAGTGATTAACATATTTGTCAGAGAGAATATATGTAAAAGACAAAACACTGTATTTTAACAATTCAAACTGAATTATATTCTTGCTTAGTCATGGCTGGCACACCCAGTTGTTACTGATGTCAATAATTTCTCTGTTCTAAGGTCTATAGAATAATTTTCTTTCTCTATTATATTTGACAAACTGAACTGTCTGGGTAATGGTTGCTCTTTTGTTTGCTTTAGGAAGTGAATCTGAAACCTAATTCTGAATTGTAAAAAATCTATTGTATATTGATTTTCTAATTCCAACTGTAAATTGAGTAAGTAGAATGAATTGCTAGTTAACATTAATCTAGCCAAAGCCAGACCTTTTAACTCCATCACATTATGTAGTTCAGAAGTCCTTCCAAATTTGGAAACATTAATACATCATCATACACTGTCATCATTTAAAAGCTCTGAATATTAAATGCCACTCAAATCCGTTCTGTATTGCACTGAATAATATTGGACAAGTTTTCATTAAAATGTAAGAAAAATCGAAGATAAAATTTCTGAAAATGAAAAATGCCATGTGTAAACATTTTTTATAAGGATTGATCAGTCATGGTGGAGGCAGGGTGGTGCAGCTGGTAGCATTCCTCTCTCATGCTCCATGTTCCTGGATAAGCACTGAGAACTCTTACTGAAAATGAACAATGAATATATATCAGTATATATTGTTGTTGTTTTTTTTATTAAACAGGTACCAACTTGTACTTTGTTAGTGATCAGTTACTGGTCATTATAGATCATCACACAGATTTCCCTCAGTACCTTAGATTATAGAACTTCTGCTATCTTTTAACTTTAGAAAAAAGCAAGGCTGTTGAGGGACTACTATAGGCAGTGGTGGACAAAGTACATAAAGAATGCACTTGAGTAAAAGAAGAGATACAGTAGGTAAAATATTACTAACGTAAAAGTGATCCCTTTCAACTTTTACTTGAGTAAAAGTATCCAAGTACTATAATTTAATATGGCTATAATGCTCTTTTTTTGTTTTTTTTGTTTTTTGTCACAAGACTCTTTTCTTAATCAACTCAGTTTATGTGAAAAGACTCCAATGTTATTCTTAGCACACCAATCTGTTAATAAAATTATATTAATGAGTCAAACACTGATTAATATTTATTAAAATGATCATGAGCCCGGAACTTTCTTTTCAACTACTTCAAAATAATCACTCAAATAAGGCCACGGGTGATGTGGCAAGTTAGAGTCAGGAGTTTCTTCCATCATTTATTCCTCTCAAAATCTTCTGCTTGATGAACCGACGCTGAACTGTATATTCATGCTAAGTTGATACAAAAAATGGCGGTTCTAGCTTGAATGACACCCTGGTTAAACCACGCCATGACACAACATCTCCCCACTGATTAGTTTCATCTTTGAAAAGCTCATCTCTGCTTCATCTACCATATCTGGAAGAGTAAGAAATAATCTCAGAGCAGTACACAATATATTTCTGAGCACTCCCTTTTATTTATATCACCCTTAATGCATATATTGCACAGTTAAATACACGTCATTGTGCACAATTTATCAAACTCTCAGAACCAAGAACCAAAGAACTCTCTGGCTAACTGTAGCCAGAAAATACATACAACATCTATATCCTTATAATATACGTCTTTTAAATTTAGCCTTTTAAGATGCACTGTAGATTCCCCTTACTGAACTCAGTTCAAAACCTATTCAGTACAATCACAGAAAACCTTTAACATCACCTCAATTAATGTTGACCAAACCAATAAGAGCTAGTTTAACTACAATTCAACTAGACTAGTTAGGTTGTAATTGTTTTGTTGCTACTCATTTAATGATAAACTATGCTATAAATAATAATGTTTACAGGCTAAAAGAAATATTGTTACTCTATGTAAAAAAGCATAGCAAGCATCACAGCATAACCTACGTGATGTACAGTTATTAGAATATTTCATTAAATGCATTAGACTTATACTATCCTTATAACGAGATGAGTGATAGAGCTGCATACGCACCTTTATCTTTTTTTTTGTTTTCCCTATACTTTTTTCATATTTTTTTCTGAATTGGGCTCCTTACAGTTAAGACCTTTTTTTTTGTCATCCATAATCTTAATTTGGATTTAAATGCCGTGACGTCACCCAATCCCCGATCCACCTTTCTGAGTGAGGGAACTTCTCCGGGCAGTGGGTGCACACACCAATCCCGCCCAGGTTCATTGACCATGACATGATATAATAATGGATGCAACCGTGCAAAAGAGCGGTATATAAATAATAATAAAAAAAGGTTTTTGGGGTGGTTGCCCCGTGCCACCTAACCAGCAAGATGCCTCCCTTAAGTACAGTAACTAATTACATTGACTTTGTTACTGTCCACCATTGACTATAGGGAATACTATATTAGTTTATAGTTTGCCTGGTAGGTTGGTACAGTATGATTTCAGCACGTCTCTGATTAGCACTGTAATTAGTGTGTTCTCTTCTTCCTTTTTTCTTGTCAGCTGAAACGTGTTTGGTTCAGAGCAGCACAGAAGAACAGCTCTCTGAGCTGGGAGAGGAGGCCGAGATGTGGCGGAGTGACATGTATGATTCTGCCCAGGCCAAACACCAAGGCTTCCCTGTCGAAGGTTCCAAAAGCACCAAGGACATTGGACATGCTGAAGATGATTCCATAGTAAGTAAAAGTTGATGGGATACATTTATTTCTGCTTATTTCTCCTGCAGAGGGATTTAAAAATCACATTTAATTTGAGCACATGCATTGCTTTGAATGTTAAATGTCATATAATTTGCAATGCAAATTAATGGTGAACGATTATTTATTGATTTGTTTTTTTTCATAAGCTCTATTGCCAGTTCTGTGCTGTATGTGGAGTTTCTGTGCATAGACTGCTTGCCTGGGTTTCCTCTCACCTCGCTATAACATGCTAGCAGGTGGACTGGCTTTGATAAATTGCCCCTAGATGTGATGGTGTATAGAAGGATGTACATTTACACATCTGTGCAAAAAATTGGCAAACTCCAAAATGGGCAAAATTAATTTTTTCTAATTGCCTGTCCTATGATTTTTCTATTTTGTTAAAATCATATAAAGCTTCATATTTTGCTTTTTTTTTTTTTTTTAACAGCTATAAACATGCATTATTCCTGCTTATATTGTAGCTAGTTTTCCTCGTGATAAGCCCCATTACTAAATGTTAAAGATATGATGTGTCTTAGATATTAGGATAAAAAAAATTTGATTCACGTCAAAGGTTCAACTGGTCAACAATGGTTTTTTTTGCAGCAGTCCTGTTTGATGGATAATGTAAAGTATGCAAATATGGTTTTTATTTCATCCTGTCCATGCTCTTTTGTTTGTACCATTTTGTGTTTTCCTTTTCCACTGTCTTTTGCATATTTTTTGGAACACCTTTGGATTTGCATTCAAGTTTTGTTTTTTTTGTTTGCATATTTGTGATTATATCTTTGTGCTGAACTCGTCACATCCTTACAATTATAGGTCACTATAAACCAGAATGTTCAAAATGAAATACAGCAGGCATATTTAGATAATTTTACATTCTAAAAGGTGATTTTCTTGTGCAGTGCAAAATGATGGGTAGTGCTTGCTTTTTCAGGAACTTAGTCTTTTTGTGTACAAATATGAATTACCTACATGGAAAAGAAATGCAAATGTGAAGAAGGCATGTTTATACACAAAATCACTATTCCTAAAATGAAGAGAGGTGTTACACTTCCATATAGGAAAATGTTTCCTATAGGGAAACAATTTTGCAACCCAATGATTAAATAAAGTGTTTATATGGTTTGCTTTTCATCTGTTTCACTGTGTTAGCTTTTAGAATGAGATATTTGTCTCCCCAAGAGGTTGCTATAATAGTTTTTGCATCTTTATTTTAGATCATTGTGCTACCCTGTGCTACCCTGTGCATAAAGTTACATTTCCTGCAATGTGTTTGGAGTCAATCTTAGGGCAACATAAATAATTACAGCATGTGTGGAAAACAAAACTCTTTTTAAACATTGTAATTGATTCTATTCCTGAACAGATGTGCATTCGTTTCTGTGGTATAATTTATTTTAAATAGATCTGCTTTAGAGACAAGAGAGGACATTGAGTAGCTCTCTTTTCATGAATGTGCTGACATTTTCACAAAACTGGCTTTCGTGAGAGACAATGTTACAGCTCATTTTCAAGAGGCAAATATTGATATGAACCTGAGCCTACACCTCTTTTTTTATGGTCATGTTTGTGTGTTACCACACAGGTTCTCTTCTGTAAATTAAGGATCATGCAGTTAATTGAGGACTTTCCTTAGACTTTTCTTCGGTTAGTAGGTTAGTGGTTAAATGAATGAGACATAGTAAACCTTGATGAGCAAACATTTAGCGAGTAAACATCTGGCTTGTTTGATCAAGTCTCATCTTTTATACCAACAAGCCTGTGGGAATGTTTGCTTATATACTTGATTTTTTTTATTGATTTTGGTTGAAAGAATAAAAATACAGTGCACAGTATACACTTGTATAAGCTTCATTCTTTTTATAAGTAGGGGTCTTGTGTAGTTAAATTGATTATCGTAGAAAGATTTTCCTATTATCCAGAGATTGCACATATGAATCTTAGAATCAACAAAATCAGCTTTTATTGGCCAGTGGACTTTTGCCAGTGCACTCATTTAAGTTTTTCTTTGTGGGTGGAATGGTGTTACTCTCTTCAATCTCAGTTAAAGTGACACTATCCAAGCATCTATGCCTGTGAGGCCATGTATTCAAAAGGCGGCAGATCATACTTTCATTTGAATGTGTTACACTGCCCTGTGATGTAGAGCACCAGTTTGGAAGATGTAACGGTTGACTTCATGTGTCTTCGAGGAAGGATTGTATGTTATTAATCCCAGCTGTCATTTAGTGGTCCGTGCTCTAGTAGGTGATTTTGTATTTCAGGCTTTGGTTAATATTTTCACAAATCAGAAATAGGTTCTGCACCTAGCTGCAAAAGAACTTCTTAATTTTGTCACTTACAAGGCACACAAAGATTTTAGCTGAAGAGGAGGGGTTGGTTTAGGGGGAAGTTAAAGTTTTGCCAATCTTTTCATAGCAGTAGTGAATCATGTGCCAGGACTACAATTTTACAAATGGCTCTGACAAAATATGCAACATGAACTCCCTCACCTACCTCATTTTTATTCTGTCCACAGCTCCTGAACAGCCAAGGTTCGAACAAGGCCCCAGAGCATTCCAACCTAGGACCATATTTCCAGGATGGTCAAAGGCGCATCGACTACATCCTAACCTACCATATAGACAAAATGCAACGTGCTCGCCACCACTCCACTAGCACCTTCAAGAGCCTGAAAGAAAGCCTGACATGCATCGGAAAACGCAACAGGGCTGGCTCTACCCATCATGACCCCGAGAGTGCCAGTAATGCGCACATCCATAGAGATGAGTTTGAACAGAAGCTTATAGACATGGGACTTGAGCTGGAGAGGGAGGAAGATGTAAGTTATATTTTTCTTAAGATTTCTTTTTTCCTTAAATTGGAACTCCCCCTGTTATACATAGTGTTATAATAGAAACGTGTTCACTGTTTGACTTTGTATAAATTTGATTGAAAGAAATGTCCACTGTCAAAGCTTTGTAACAGTTAGAGCACTTTGGCATACATGTTCAGGTCTTCTGAACAGATAACTTTTCACTTTGTCCTTTCCCCCCACCACAATTTCTTAATAATATATGATTTCTGCATTTGGCTTATTAACATAATTAAATAAGAGAGATGCTGGTGACAGAACTACTGATAATAGACTGTCATAAAATAAGTAGCAGGAGCTGTACATTTCATAATATAGGATATAACACTAGATTTACACTAGATTGGTTTTTAAATGAATGCTTGCTATTATCCAGGAATAACTAGTTAACAGTTAGCTGACATTATAATTGACTGCATGACATGAGAAGTTTGCAGACTAAGTGCACTTAGTGGAGCTAACACCAAAACCTGATATGCAGAAGGTACTGCATATTCTTCTCTCTCTCTCTCTCTCTCTCTCTCTCTCTCTCTCTCTCTCTCTCTCTCTCTCTCTCTCTCTCTCTCTCTCTCTCTCTCTCTCTCTCTCTCTCTCTCTCTGTCTCAAGTTAGGTTATATAGATTCCTTATCTGCAGGGCCATATTTTATTATACAGTTGGTTCTCAATGTCGATCCAGAGCACTTTGTGGATCCTTAGTAACATGGGGAACTGCATTTATTCTTATCTGACTTCACCTCCTTCTGTCAGTTGAAATTTGCTATAAATATCCACAATTTTACTGTACAGATTTAAATAAGAAACATAATATTCAGTATAGTTGGATTATATTTGGAGGGGGTGTGTGAGGTGTATTTACATATAAAAATGCCTGGCTGTAAAAACTAAGAACTCGTGCTAGGATGACATAATGCAGTGTTGCGTTTATACAGACAGGGTCAGACTTGATGTGTGGGCTGATAGTTATAACAAGTGTGGGACATGAAGATAATCTTACATAACACACCCTCCAACCGGAGATAACTAAATTAATCCCCATTCTCCCTTATATACACTGCAGAATCTTTTTTTCTAGGTTGCGCTTTTTCCCCCATGTGCCCCTTTTTTCCCTGGTTCCCATAGTTCAACAAGCACAAATTAACATTAACTTTAAGCTACCACACCGGCCACATGAGTGCATTTGTTAAGGTCCACTTCATTTCTGCTGTGTTGTCTTTTCAGGCTAAAATTCCTGACATGGGCTTTCTAAAGATCCATGCACCCTGGCAAGTTCTGTGTCGAGAAGCAGAATTCATGAAGCTCAAGATGCCCACCAAAAAAGTATGCACATTTTATTTTTCCACAATTTGAAATAATTATACATTAGGCAGATATTAGGCAGTTCTTGTACAGTGTGTTCCTAAACATAGTGTACTTTCTGCACATTTTCAGAAATATGAAGTCAGTAAAGGAAGTAGTGGTATACATGTAATGAACACGTTTATCAAAAGACTGTCTGCACCACTGACACCCCAAATCGAGGAGAAGTCCCCCCAGAATGAGAAGCACATATCTTATCCTTTCTCCAGGGAAAAACATCACTTGTAAGTAAACTAGTGTAATTGAAATGGTAATGTGGCAATGATTTCTTTAGTAAAGAAAGATTTCTAACTTGCTAAGCAACCAAAATGAAAATGATTCTATAAAAGAAGTGATGACTTGTTTATAGGAGCAGAACCACACCATATTAGTTGTTCAACAAATATAAATATTTACACATCTTACTCTCCTTACATGTCAGTACATTCAATTTAAATACTAATTAGCTCTTTTGGGTGACCAACAATTGATAAATGTTAGAGCAAGTGTCCCATTCATCAGAGGTATTATTTTCAAGTAATGTCTATGGCAAAGTTACTCTCAAAATTCAATAGATAATAGCCTACAGAATAACTCAAGGGAATTTTGTGTCATTATTGTCATCCTACCCCCAGCAAAACCCATGGTCATTAGCTGCTTCTGTCTTAAACTGTCTTCGTTGCATTAATAGTAACTTGCCTAGAAACTGAGGAAAACTTTTCCAATAACGCTGCATCCTCTTTTACAGGTTTGATCTCTCAGACCGAGATTCTTTCTTTGACAGTAAAATCCGTGCCTCAATCGTGAGTCCAATCTACCTGCTCTGCTTCAATTTTACACACAACTGTTCAAAGGATATTCTGAAAGTTTTTCCCAACTGAGAATGTGCACGTTCTCCTGTTTCAGGTGTGTGAGATCATAAAACGAGTGAAGTGCATAGGAGTGAAGGATATCATGGGTAAGTGCTCATAATCTCATTCTGAAAAGCATCTATCCATCTCCTATCTATTTCAGAAGTAAAGATTCAGGATATATGAGTACAGGCACAAATAAGAGTACTATGTTATCACTTCATGAATTGATTAATATCACAAGATCTAGAATAAAAGCAATATAAAGTCAAACAAATGAATGCCAAATCCTTTGCCAATGCACCACAACAAATATATTGGGTTACAAATTAAAGGAAGCATGAACCATTTCTGATTGCATATGAATCTTTATAAATGAATTATTCTTTTATTTGTAACATAATCCAAAGGTTATTTTCTAAAGTATTTCTATTCTCTATTCCTTTCCTTGATTAATGGGTTTATCTGTACTGTGGATTTCTGTATTACTCACAATGCAATTTGGCTAACTGTTAAAAGTGAAGGAACTGTGTCTACCTTAACAATGTGGCTTAGTACTTTCATCTGTCTATTGCACTCTTTCATAAAAGCAAACCACTATATTCTGTTCTGTAAGGTAAAATTTTTTTAAGAATTTGTTGTGTTATTGAAATGTCATGTCTTTAAGGAATTAACACGCTGATTGCTCGTGGAGTTTACACATCAGCCTATCCTCTACATGATGTAAGTAATGTCAGAGAATGTGTTATTTGAAATGTCACCACATAATTATAGCTTATAACTTAATTTTCCCTGGATACTGTAAGTGTCCTGTCTAATGCTGCTACTCACCTAATGTCCTTTGTCTTGTCCTTCGACTTGGCACATGAGAATAGCCAAATTATGTATTTTATTGTATGCCTGTATGTTTGGATTTATGATGAAAGTGCAGATGTTAATATACTGTCCCATTACAGGGAGATTTTGAGGGTGTTGAGGCTGAACCGAATGACAGAAAGGTAAGAGAAATTGAGTTTCAATATCTAAATGTAATTCTAGTCTTTAGTAATGTGTAGCTTGGCAAAACAACAATGAAGCACTGCAATATTTGTAACACATAATATATAAACTGAGCAGTGTTTGTAAATGCAAGTAAATGTCCATGAAATAGCAAAGCGCACCCAAAAGACAAATGTGTCTACAATGCAAACATCATGAACAATAAATATCGATGGGTGTGTAATGATATTGACTTTGGAGGTGTGTGTGCTTAAGCATTTATTTAATTTTTTGTTTAAAAAACTAAATCCAATGTTTTTTTATCTAGATACAGTACATCCTGACAATCCTGTAGATATACCACTTATGAATTTCTACTACTCATTCAAAACCAAAAGTGATTTTAGACCTGTCGGTGATTTGTAATTGAATTAGTATTGACCAAAATATAAATTTCCATGTGCAAAGCCAGAGGCCTTGTCAGGGGCATCCCAGTGTGGTGTTGGACAAGATCTCAGCTTTTACCGAGGCATAATTATCAGTGTGTGAGTGTCACCAAGGCAACAGTATAATTTCCCACTTCACCATCTGCGAGCTGTGCGTCAACAGGCGTGTTGGCGGTGAATCAATATACCACCAAGAGTAACTCCTGTAAACATACTCAGAGGAACTTGCAATGGAGACAAATTTATATGGATTTATGATGCACTCAACTATGTCATTTCCTTGATTTCTGACTCATCTCCTGGTTATTTGCAATGCTTTGTTTTGCCAAAGACTTGCTCTTGCATCTAAATGGCTTATTGATACATTCAAGTAGCCTTTGTGATACATTGCACTGTCAGTACAACTCAGCAGCTCTGTAATGAACCGGTCTTGTTTATTTCATTCTATACATAATGTTCTAAAGGCACTGAGTGTGCAGCCCATTAGAGAGTGAATTCCACATGAAATGTATTTCTGTTGTTGTTGCAGTTGTCATGAATCCATCATTGTTAATTTTGTTTTTGTTTCCAATTCCCATTGCATAGTTTAATCAGTGCATGCCTGCTTTCCTGACAAGTGGTATAATTGCACTTGATTGATCAATAGCCCATTGAAATGCATTTGTTTTCCTGCAGGTGCTTTATGAGCAGTGGGCACGATACAGTCTCTTCTACAAGTACCAGCCCATCGGATTGATCAGGTAAAACCTATTAGAGACAGGGATAGGTGTTTTAAAGCACATGTTTTCTTGTAGGTTGGTTGTTTCCTACTCAAAAGCGAGCTTTCCAGCTACCACTCAGGAAGAACGGGATGCTGTGAATACATGCTTCCTCTGAGACATGTAAAACCAGTGCCGCAAATGATATTTCACAGAATAGCAGAACATTCCGAAGAAAGCTCCTTTACAAAAATGAGTTCATAGACTCCCACAATTGACAGGGGAGTGAGTAATACCATCGCTTTTAACTGGACAGTATTACTATCTATACTACTATCTATCTATCTATCTATCTATCTATCTATCTATCTATCTATTTATCTATTTATCTATATATATATATATATATATATATATATATATATATATATATATATATATATACACACACACACACTGGCGATCAAAATTAGAGAACAATTTATAAACAATTGAACAATTCTGAAATAATGTCATCTTCACTGCTCAACAGTTGAAGGAGTTTTTGTCCTGTCTATACAAGCTACCAGAACACCTTTTCCACAAAATAACTAAGGCATTTAAAAAAAAAAACATTATTTTGCAGAAAACACACTGATCAAAATTAGAGAACAACAATTACTGTAGCATGGAAAAAGATTACAACAAAATTTTACAATAACGAAAATAAGAAGTAAAATTACATTTATCTTCCTGAATCGCACTGGATGGTTGTCTGGAAGATGAGCGAACATGTTGGACATGTTCTGGTGTTTGGCTGCTACTTTCCCTCCACATGTTTCACACAAAGGGAAATCGTCTACAACAGTCAGCAATTAGTAGGAAGTGTACAGGCCTCTGCTCTGAATGACTTCAGCACATCTGCGGCCACAGGACAGCACTAGTCTCTCACACTGCTCTGGTGTGATTTTGGTCCACTCTTCTTCCAGTCTCCTAGACAGTTCGGTGACTGTAGTGGGTTTATTGGCCAAGGATTTTCCAGAGGTCCTCTATTGGGTTGAGATCAGGACTCTGGGCAGGCCATGTCATTATTTCAATGTTTTCAGTTTCAAGGAACTGCTTTACCCGTTTTGCTGTGTGACATGGAGCGTTGCCCTGCATGAACACTGCGGGCTGATTGGGTGATGAACGCAGGGAAGGAACCATATGTTGTTGAAGAAGGTTCTGATAAACATTTGCATTCACTCTGCCATGTAGCTGTATAAGAGGCCCAACTCCTGCTGCAGAAAACATGCCCCAAACCATGACACTGACTTCTTTACACACTTTGGGTTCAGTCTTTCTCTAGTTTGTCGCCGAACATAATGTTTCCCATCAGACCCAAATAAATTAAACTTGCTTTCATCACTGAAGTGAACTTTGGAGCAGTTCTCCTCTGTCCACACAACATGTTCCTTAGCAAAGCTTAGTCTAACCTTTTGATTCTTTCTGCTAATGAGAGGTTTTGTCACTGCAGAGTGGGCTTTCAGTCCAAATGCTCTTAAACGTCGAGACACTGTATGACGAGACAGATCCTTACCCTGTTCAGCGCTGAACTGGTGATCAATTCCGGCTGCAGTGTGAAAACGATTGCCCATTGAGATCCTCCGCAGTATCCTGTCCTCTCTTGTATTTGTCTTCCGTGGACAACCAGCCTTCTTGGCGAACTTGAATGAGTTTGTGATGTTGTAAAGATTCAATATTCTTGAAATCACAGATTTAGAACGACCAACTTGTCTTGCTATGGCTAATAGGCCTTATCCCTTTGGCCTTCATCTGGACAACCTGCTGCCGGAGGCTTTCAGTCACTTTAAAACGGCCCACCTCTTGCAGAGTCAGTGAAACTGGAAGTTAGGTTGCCAGTTAAATAGGGGTTGACAGATAATCAAGGAAATTAGCACCAGGTACCAGATTAACACCAATAACTGGGAGGTATCTGAAAGTGTTCTCTAATTTTGATCAGTGTGTTTTCTGCAAAATAATGTTTTTTTTTTTTAAATGCCTTAGTTATTTTGTGGAAAAGGTGTTCTGGTAGCATGGTATAGACAGGACAAAAACTCCCTCAACTGTTGAGCAGTGAAGATGTGTGTATACACTGTGTGTGTGTGTGTGTGTGTGTGTGTGTGTGTGTGTGTGTGTGTGTGTGTGTGTGTGTGTGTATATATATATATATATATATATATATATATATATATATATATAAAAATATATATATATATATATATATATATATATATATATATATATATATATATATATATATATATATATATATATATATATATATATATATATATATATATATATATATATATATATATATATATATATGCTGAAATCCTATTGTCTCTTCATGTTATTCAAGACAGATTCAATGATGTTGAGATCAGGTCTCTGTGGGGGGCTAAACTATCACTTCCTGTTCTTAATGACAAGTTTTTAATGACATTGCCTGTACGATTGTGATCATTGTCCTACTGTAGAATTAATTTAGGGAAAATCGGACAACTCCCTGATGGCATTACACGATAGATAAGTATCTGACTGTATTTCTTAGCAACAAGGACACCATCAATCTCGACCAAATCTCCAACTCCATTTGCAGAAATGCAGTGAAGGAACCTCCACCATGTTTTACTCTTGCCTGCGGACACTCATTATTGTACCGCTCTCTAGCCCTTTGGTAAATAACTTGCCTCCTACCACCCCGATAAATTTTGAATGCATTAATGCAAAAATGCATAGTTAAGTCTCTTAGCATTGTTTCCACGTTAGAGTTATGGCTTTTTTGGCCACAGATCTTCCATGAAGACCACTTCTGGCCAGACCTCTCTAGACAGTAGTTGGTTGTTCTTGGGTCCCACTGGTTTTTGCCAGCTCTTTTCTGATGGAACTGCTGAATATCCTTCATTGTCGAAGGGAAGTAAGCATGATGGGTCTTTCAACTGCTGCATTGAGTTTCCAAGGCTGATCAGTGCATCAACTGACCGGTTTTATTGTGCTTCTCAAAATAGCTTGAACACCACATATTGAAACCTCAGTTTGCATTGTAATCTTTGCCAGGGAGAGACCTTGCTGGTGTCTACCTTGTGTCTTTTTGCTATGCTGAGTTTTGCCATGGTGTTCCTGCCATGGTGTTGACTTGACAAGTGACATGAAACTGAATTCCTCACCTTAGTTTCACTGTTCCTCACCCTGTTTTAAACCTCCTACACAGTTGTTTCTGTTTCATTCAATGAATATGTTTCAACCTACATATGAAATTAGTCATAATTACCACCTGCTTGATATAATTGGTCAATCATACACCTGACTCTGAAGTGTACAAAGTGTGCAAGTGTAAGAATTGATGCTGGTTTGAAGCCAAAGGATGGTCACACCAAATAGTGATTTGTTTTAAATAATGTTGTACTTACTTTGCATTTTGTGAAATTATAAAAATAAACAATTAAAACATTCTTACTTTCTAGCATTCAATCACACCTGCTTAAGACCTGTGCACAATATAATAAAGTTTTCATGCCAAGTAATATGAAACAAAAAACAATTCTAATAATTTATGAAAGAGAAAGTTATAAAACTATATAGGCCAAAGGTGGAGGACAAATTGACTGTTTCAAATGTGTAATGCTGTTATTAATTAAGATTATTCACTTGTAGGTGTATGCCTACTAAACAGTTTACCTTGTATTCTTTCTCTCTCTCTCTCTCTCTCTCTCTCTCTCTCTCTCTCTCTCTCTCTCTCTCTCTCCACGAAACACACAGGAAGTATTTTGGAGAGAAAATTGGTTTGTACTTTGCCTGGTTGGGTGTGTACACTGAGATGCTGATCCCAGCCGCAGTCATTGGCGTCATTGTCTTCTTGTTTGGTTGTGTCACTGTGGATTCAGACATCCCCAGGTCAGTCCAGAAACACACCACATGAGTGCATCTGAGAGAATGTGCGTACTCTTTCACCACAATGCAACATTATCATTATTGACTTCTCAGAATTGCTTTTAATCTACACCTCCTGTGGCACACCTGCTGAGCAGAACGATAAGGCAAGCACTATGATTTGGCTGGCATACTTTTGATGTTCCAGCTGAGCAGGTTTAACCTGTGTTCTCACCCAACACAGAGACAGAGACATATATGTGTTGATGGAGCAGTACATGTCTAAGTCAATATGAAACCATACCCAATAACGTTTACTACAGAGCTGCCAAGTGCCCTATGGCTTATTTAGGAAAAGCTAGTGGAGAACATGAAAAATAAAAGTAATTATGAAAGCATTTATAAAGGAAAAACTTTTCTGATTCATTGGCCTCAGAGTCGGTTAGTCAGATGGCCTTCTAAAGGATTTCCGAACACATTGTAATTAGATAGACAAAAGTTGTTATACAGTTGTCTGCAGTCATAATGGGCACTAATGTAGTCTATAATGACAGTTCTCGAAAATATGCACTGAATTCACCGCACTCTTGAGCTGCACTTAAGGCACAGATTAACTACATGTGAATGGATTTAGACCGTTGGTATCCTTTTATCGTCTGAAGCTTTTAAAGAAATGTTGAACACTTCTTTTACTGCACCAGTAATGTGTTATTGTACAGGAATAATCGAGTAGCTCTGAAGAGACCTACTACTCCACCATCTTATATAATTAATTGTCTTCTATGAGGGCTTTCTTTTTGTTTTGTAGTTTGGCCAGAAAGGTAAAAATGCTATCAGAAACAGAAAAGCATAGCATTATTACAAAATAATGACTATTATAGATTGTTCTTAGCAGTGAGGAGGATTTACAAAATTATGTTATGGATGTTACACCTCTATTGTGTAATATACATATATTGTATAATATGTAATACCTAATATATAAAGTAAATATATTGCATTGAATTAAATTGTACTCAAATGAATATGCAGAATTTTATATTGATCTTCCATACAGACATGCTGACTTCAAAAACAAAACATATAGTTTTATTAAATAATTTCTCTTTTGTTTGAAAAATGTATTCAATAAAACACATCTTGTGTTTTGCAGTATATCAGTAAATTTCCTTATAAGGGTAAACCTCCTAAAACTGGACTTTTTAGCAGTTTTTTGTACTATGAGGAACTATTATATTCATGAGGCTGTGTGGACTTGAGTCTCTATGAATTATATACCTTGACTTAAGAAAATGCTAAATTAGGTCTGTCAATCTAAATTCAGTTTTGTGGCCATGTATAGTAATTTGTTACAGTCAAATGTAACTTGAAGCCATAATTAAGTGCAAAATAAATATAGATGGGTTTTCGTGTTGGTAATTCCTGAGCCTTGACAAATGAAATATCTAAAATCTCAACAACAAAACAAATTTATAATGGTGGTGAAAAATTGGTTGAAATAAACTGTGTAGTCAAAATAAAACTAAACATGGAGATTAACATAACAATATTGCACAGTATGGCTTGATTAAAGGCATGCTTAAAAAGACGCTTATGTTGCACTGTGGCTATGAAATTAGTCCAAAGCGCCTCAAGTGATTTCTCACATAAAATGTGCAGATGCTGTTTTATCAGTTTGCACCTAATAATTAACAAAAGGTTGCATGTTAAGTACAGCATAAGTTGTTGCCTCAAGTTACACAATTCACAAACATGTCTTTCATTCATGTCTTTCATCACAATTCATGAACATGTTTGTGATTAACATAATTCATAGGTATTATTAAAAATACGTTTTTAAATATTCACTCATGGCCTCAACATTTGTGTTTACGCCTTATAAAAAAAAAAAAAGGACCACTATGTCACACATGCAGTTCTGTTCTTTTGTGCTTTTTGAGTTTTTTTTAAGCTACTACACACTCACATGATTGAAATTATTGTTGTAATGTCTTTTCCAAGAAAGAGTGTGGGAAGTTCAAAGATTTGTGGTCATGGAGTTATCAATTGTGATTAAAATCTTAAACCACAAGCAAATGGGTTTATAAAGAAGAATTTCCTTTACTGAAGAATCCTGAATTTAAATCATGTGTTAGACTAAAATGGCTCAATTTCATCTTGTGTAAGGCACTTTTGAAGATCTTGGGTAGTTTTCGAGTTAAGAGCTTACAGTCTTAATTATTTATTTTTAATAGATATAAAAATGAAAGTGGAAGTCTACTGAGAAAGTTTCACAACGGTGTTCAAACATGTTTCTTTAACATGTAGGACCTATTCTTGATGAGGAGTGAATAGAGAGCTTTAGAAACGTTTCTGAAAAGCTCAATCCCACCTACAACCCTTGTGATAACGTCTTTTGACATTTGCAACAATTAAATGCTTGACATTTTGTATTTAGAGCATTGTGTCGTGCATTAACTGTGCTGATTCACTCTCAAGTTATGAACTTGCAGTATATATTCTCTGCTTGCTCTGTTTTTAACTGAACAAATCATGCTTCTGTTTTGTTGTTTGTTCTTTCAAACTCCAATGCAAATGTAATATGTTGCCTTACTTACATTTACATTATGAAATATACATGAATATACACCTGCTATTTTATTAAGGTTTTTTACCCATTAAAATCTAAATCTAATGAAACATTTTCAGGAAAGAATTAACATGCTGCTGATCTCCTGTCTTGTTTTCCACATGCTTTAGTATGGAGATCTGCGATGAAAGGAACAACATTACAATGTGCCCGCTGTGTGATCGCGCATGCAGCTACTGGAAGCTCATTGAGGCCTGCGGCACTGCCAGGGCCAGCCACCTGTTCGATAATGAGGCCACCGTCTTCTTCTCCATCTTTATGGCGCTTTGGGGTAGGCACCATTGTAGTGTGCTTATTTTTTATAACTAAAATTATCTACAATTGTAATAATTATGAAGTCTTTAGAAACAATATTATCAGCAGGCAGGTTGGGGTCCTCTCACTTTTTTTAGTTTCTCATCAACAGTCTTTTTCTTTCTCACTCCCTTTCATGCATTTGAAATATCTTAGACTTATGACTTAGAATATCTGTCTTGTTTGTTGTCAAATCACTGGCTTATCATTTCCTTAGGGATTTTTCAGATTTTTCCTGTCAGAAGCTTGAAACCCCCCCCAACCCCACCCCATCTCTAGTTCCAGGCTATAAAAGACAAAAGCAGTTATTTCCCTGCTTTGCTAATGACTCCAGACTTGTCAGACTTTAACAACATTTTGACACACTGTGCAAATTTCCATTTAATTGTAGTATACTAATCATGTTAATGATCCATAAACATTTGCCTTATGTTGAGATCAATGTTAAAATGGATTAGAAGGTCTAAATTGGACAGTACCACAAATTGAATTGGGCATCTTTGTGTTGTGCAGCCACAATGTTCATGGAGCACTGGAAAAGGAGACAGATGAGACTTAATTACATCTGGGACCTGACAGGGTATGAAGATGAAGAGGTTTGTTATGCACTCTGACACGAAAATAAAAAATCCACAATCGAGAATCAATTCTATGTTTTTCACCATTCACTTTCAGCTATTGATTTAATCCTGAAGCGAATGTCTGTCTGAGAAATGAAAGCACCTGATAATCCTTAATTTTGTTTGTGTGTCTTGTGCAGGAGAAAAATAAGGTTTGGATTTATGATATTGAATTCTAACACCACTTTTAGCCATTGCCTAGTAGCCGGACACTTACTCTCGTTGTCTTCGTGTCTAGTCACCATTTTGTGGTGGTGTTTTTTTTTTTGTTTTGCTTTTTTGTTTGTTGTTTTGTTTTTGCTGTGGCCTGTAACACTTGTTCATGGGATAGGTTGCCCAAAATCCACACACATTCCAAATCCAAGTGACTATGTGGGGGTTTAAAGGCTCTTATTTTCCTGTGGCCACGGTCAAAACCCACTTACATTTACATCATCTGTCACCCAGAACCCTGCACCGTTACCATTACAAACACAGAGAATGCCACCCAGAATAACTGCACTGAATGTATAGTGGATGCATTTGTGTTAGTGTCATGCTCACTAAATGCTAACATGGCACTTTTGACAGAATTCCTCCTTCAACTTTGTCATCATGCACTTGAATCTTTCACCAATCACTCCTTTGGATGAGCTGGGTGTCAAAGCCTCATGCACATTTTGAATTGTGCTGTCGTCTCCAGAACCAACAGCGGCCAGAGTACGAGTTCCATGTCAGGAAGAAGAGGCAGAGGAAAGAGACAAACAGTACTGATAGTCTAATGGTGAGCTTCCACACATGTAAAACAAGTATCAAAGACTTTTATATTTAAACATACTAATTATATGTTGTAAATTATTTATATATGTGTATATATATATATATATATATATATATATATATATATATATATATATATATATTTTTTTATATATATATATATATATATATATATATATATATATATATATATATAAAATATAATCATTTTATTTATTTATTTTTCTTAAGGGAACTGAACTCAGAGGAGAAGCTCTAAAACCTTTTTTGAATGGTGCTAATAATTAATAATAATTATTATTATAATAATGATAGTAATGGTAATTGATATTTAAATAATAAAATCTGAATAATAAAATAAAATAAAAAAATAATAATAATAATAGCTGTATATAAGAAACCACAAATTGCAAGTGTGAACTTCTTACTTCACCTGGGAAACTGTGTAAATACATTTTAAAAAAATATTCTACTTTTGTACTTTTTACTATATGATTCATCTAAGGCATTTTGATGCTAAAACCTGAGTAATTATTAATTAAGCCCTTATAAATAAAAATAGAAAAATTTTACTATAATGTGTTTGCATCTATTATAAAATAATAGGGCTTTTTCACTGCTGGTTAAAACACAAGGTTAACCATCTCTAGAGCATGTGAAGAATAAGGCCTTGACTTAATGTCCCAAAAGTGGTTCTCTGATTTATTGTCCACTGTGCAGTGGACAATGAATCATGATTTCCTCAGAATTTTTGCATCCATTATCTCAATTTTAACCTGATAGATTGCCCTGACTGTGGCATATCCAACAATGCATTTCTGTCTCTTAATTGATTGACCACTATTTTGTGGTCAGAAAGCCTCTTGCTTCCCTGTGCCTTGCGCAAAAAGATATTGTTGACCTAACTCGTTTTTATGCTGAAATGATAAGTGCTGCATGATGAGTCACATCCCGAAAGCCGCAGTTTGATTTGCATGGCCGTACAGAATTCACTTATTTCTTTTTTTATGTGTTATGTTCTTGTTCTGCTCTAGCATGGAAAACACAAGCTGACGTGCAAAGACAGGATGCCGGCTTACATGACTATCCTTATGATGATGGTCTTCCTGGTATGTTAATTTCCTTCGGTCTAAACATGTTCTAACCTTATATTATGCTTCAATAAGTAGCATTGAACATTGCAATATATCTTATATTTATCTCAGTTGTTGGCAATATAATAATAAATAAATAAATATACAAAAATGATCCCCCTGGCTGTCATTTTTCCTGCCAGTTGTTTGTGTGTGCGTGCGTGCGTGCGTGCGTGCGTGCGTGCGTGCGTGCGTGCGCACAGTTGAAAGTGTACATAGAGATGGAGGGAATCATAAAAAGATCATTTTAATTGTACTGTATTTATTAAGAGTGAGGAAAGAGGGAGGAGGAGGGAGGGAGGAGGAGGGAGGGAGAGAGAGAGAGAGAGAGAGAGAGAGAGAGAGAGAGAGAGAGAGAGAGAGAGAAAGAATCCAAAAGAGACAAAGAAAAATATAGTTAAAATATTGTGTATTATAAATAGCATTTTTGTTACTGATTTAATGACAAAATACTCCTAAATATATTAAATATTGCATACAATACCATATTTATATGATATCTTTTGGTCTCTTGGAGCTGTTATTTATACCCATCCATGTGTGTTCTGTATAGATTTTTGTGACCTTCGCCATCGTATTTGGAGTGGTCCTGTACAGGATTTCTATCAAGACAGCACTGCACATGAGCTCCTCCTCTCCCTTCCGTTCAAACATCCGTGCCACAGTGAAAACCACAGCGGCTCTTATCAACCTCATCATCATCATCATCATGGATGAGATCTATGGAATGGTGGCACGCTGGCTCACGGTTCTGGGTAAGTTAAAGTATTTCTTTAATTTTTTCGCTGCTGTAATAACTGTACAATCTGTACAATCACTATCAATCTCAGTATAATAATCAATCTCATTATAATAATAAATATTTATTAAAGATCTTATTTTTTACTTAAGTGAAAGATCAGTGACTCTCCAAAATATAATTCCCTCATAGAAGCTTCAGATTCTTCACTCATAGTAGAAACATAAAAAAATGTCAATACAAAAGTAAGAGACATCTGTCTCAATTTTTAATCACAAAAAAAATTTTTAGGCCCCTTTTCAACAAGTAAGGAAATATTTACCAAAGGTAACAAAATCTTTCTACTAATCCCCCAAATTATCTAGCAAGAAAATAAATTCTGCTTATAAAACCAGGTGAATGCAGCTAATCCTGATTGCCGCTAGCTGACAGCATCTGATGAAGTTTAAATTTATTAGTAATGTAGATTAAGAAGAAACTTAATGAATTTATAAATATGTCTAATGAGGATGACTTGGGCTTCTGTTTGAAGTTAGACTTGATATTTGATCTCATTTGAAATTCATCAGAGGTGCCAAAAACAGACAAAAGCTTTGAAGAGAGGCTGATTTTCAAGGCTTTCGTCCTGAAGTTTGCCAACGCCTTCACTCCAATTGTCTACCTGGCTTTCTTCAGAGGCAGGTCAGAACATACCCCTGTGGGCTTTTTTTTCTTCTTCTTCTTTAGTCTACCACATAGTTATAACCATAAAATGCAGGTGCTGAAAAAACATTACAGTAAAAAAAACTTCTATACAGCCTTCATATGTTCTGTTTGTGTCGCATTTAATAATTACCCTATGCTGCAATGAACGCTGCTTTGAATTCAATCTAAAACTGTCACCACAAATTTTCCCCACGATATAAAAATGTCAAATCAGCTATTTAGATATGAATCTGAAATGGTTCAATGTTCCTTTTTGTACCACCTCAGAACACCTGGGCATGTTTTGACTGATTCTTTTCATCTCAATCTTATTTTCTAACTTGAAAGATGTGTCCATGCTTGCTGTCAAACTAAATTACATAAAATAAATTTGTTGACATCCCTAACATTAAATAGCTATGTTCATATAGCTAAAAAAAAAAAAATTATATATATTTATTATGGATGCCATCTAAAATGTTTATGGATGCCATCTAAAATGTTTACAAAAGCAGCACTTTCTTGGTATAAACTATTTGACCAAAAAAAAAGAAAAGGAATGAAAAGGCAATGGGTGAATCAAACAAGCATGTGATCAGTGTTATTAAAGTCAATAAAAAAATATGTTAACTACATGCAGTTTTCTAATTGCTATTTTCCTATGTGCAAAATTTCCAAGATTCCACATTACATATTTATAGCTTACACCCCACCACCAAGCACCTGGTGCCCAAAAACGAAATCTTTCAGCAGTGTATTAAGAGAAGATAGTTGTAGAGGAGCATTGTTCCTCTTTGAATTAAGTGGGCCTGGATTAGAATGATGGCTGGTAAACAATTCTTATGCTGACATTATGTACAATACCTTCAGGCTCATTGGTCGGCCAGGCAACTATTACTACGTTGTCGGGAATTACCGTATGGAGGAGGTATGTGTTTAAGCTTATTCAGACTATTACTATTAAGAGTTCAGCTTTTGTAGTAGAAACATACACCTGAACACAGGTATTTTAAAAGAAGAAAAATATCAGTGTGTTACTATAACATGTGTTCCTGTTTCATGAGTGACGGTGATTTGTCTGTTTTGCACCTTCTATAGTGTGCTCATGCCGGCTGCCTGATGGAGTTGTGTATTCAGCTGTGCATCACCATGCTTGGCAAGCAGCTTATCCAGAACAATCTGTTTGAGATTGGCATTCCGTAAGTAAATCCCAGCACTCGCATGTATGCTCTCAGCCCACCACCGCAGCGATCATGTCGCATCAATGAATATGCCTTTTGTATACAGAATCGAAAATAAGTGATACAAATGTATTCATTTTCTTTAGCAGCTGTGACTGTAGATTTGGCTGCAAAACAATTTGCAGGTTTATATAATGTGGTAATGTTCTAAAGCATTATCATATTTATATTGACAACTCGTGAATGAGATAGTGGACATGCCATATAATACAAACCTTAAAAATAAATTGATTGTAAACACAAAAGACATTGAAATCTATTATATATTTCTGTTAGGAGATAATTATTTTGTAAGAATTTTTTCAGGGCAGACTTTTTAGTTGTGTAATAATATTTTTGACTTCAAGAGAAAGTCTGTTGAAGAAACAATTGATTGTGTAACAGTTATTAAAATTCAGAATATTTCTGTAAAGCTGCTTTATGAAACAAACTGAGTTGAATTTATATTAATTAAGCACAGCAATAAGTCGTTAATAAAGTTAAATAAAGAATGATGGGTCATTCATTACAAAAAAATATATTTTGTGTCATAAGAGGAATAAAACAATTGGAACTTATCATAAAATAATAATTAACTTAAAATTTTCTATGTCAGTGCACTGATATTTTTTATATTGAAGTGAAATTTACATATCCATTTTAAGCATACAACCACTCTGTATATTCCATGTTGCAGTAAACTGAAGAAACTGCTTCGTCGTCGTAAGTCAAAGAGAGACTCTAAACAAGAAGAGGAGTTTTACAAAACCCTGGCCCGACACGAGAAAGATCACTTCCTCAGCCCCTATGTTGGCCTTAATCCAGAGTATATGGAGATGAGTGAGTCAATAACACACCCACCCACACACAGAAACACGCATGCAGATACAGTACAAAAACAACTGCAATATGGACAACTGCATTTCTTGCGATTTTCCCAAAACCTCACTATTCCTCCCTATCAGACCTGATTTTTATATTCAGAATCAAAATCAGAATCAGAAATAGTTTATTAACAAGTATGTTTACACACACTAGAAATTTGGCTTGGCGACAGGAGCTACCAGTGCAGGAGAAAGTACAGATATAATATAACAAAATATAAGTAAAACGGACAAAAAAATTATGCAGAAGTAGAAATATTGATTATTATTATAACACACACTGCCAGGAGGCTGTTGAGACAGTGTCTATCTAGTACACATTTTGTACATAATCTCTTCAATCTGTCCTCATTTGTCCTTTACGTTTGAGTGGATTTGATTGATGTTACCTAACTCAGAAAATGCCATCTGCTTACTACTAGAAAAAGCGAAAGAGTAGAATCCAAGCAGCTTTCTCACCCATCTCTCTCTCTCTGCTGCAGCGTAGGCTGGTCTTCTGCTAAGAGAATAGCACTGTGGGTCCCGCAGAGCGTTATGAGATTACAAGTGTTAGTTGTAGAAACCTCTCAGGCAAAAAAAGAAAAGAATGTGGCTTTTAGTGATTTGCATCAAAAATGTTGTGGGAATCTGTTGACTTGGCCTTGTAACATTTTTATCTCATGAACTGCACTTGATGTATATCTTGGATTGAATCCCCAGTCTATTTTTGTGTTTTTTTATATTTACTGGAAGTTCTATCTAAAGCTTCATCAGACAAGATGTTTACATGTTATTTCCTAATATCTAGTGATCCAGTTTGGAATGGTGACCTTGTTTGTGGCCTCCTTCCCTCTGGCGCCATTGTTTGCACTACTCAACAACGTTATCGAGATCCGCCTTGATGCCAAGAAATTTGTCACCGAGTTCAGACGGCCTATTGCTGCTAAGGCAAAAGATATTGGTTTGTATCTGCATTCCCCTCCTCATCCTTTCTGTAGCCTTTTCCTTCTCAGCTGAGTACAGCAGAGGTAGGATATAATTACTGTAAATATGGACTGAAGGAAAGGTTAAGTGTAACAACATAAGATGGTAATGGGGAATGATAAATTCCGGGTGCTATTCCGGGTCGAAGAGGAAAAGAAACTTGTACTGATTTACCATAACTCATATAATGCAAACCTCACAGAATACTTTAAGCAGAATATATTCATACGAGTCATAAAATGAAATGCTAACTCTACCATTTTGTGTTTACTTTGTTTCCTCCACCATTTGTTTTAAAACAAATTATGAACTACGTTCAATTTGGGAAAATTCTTCTTTGAAAAATCTGTCTATACTTGAACACCACCTTGTGGTAAAACTCTGATAGTAAACATTTTTTTAATGGATATAAAATAGCGTAAAAATGGTGTTAAAAAATATCTACAAGTTCCTTATTTTAAATCTTTCTCTTCTCCAGGTATCTGGTACAACCTTTTGCGAGGACTAAGTAAAGTGGCAGTCATAGTGAATGTAAGTTCTTAATTATAGATTTTCTTTTATTAAACTGTCAGAAACAATCTTTTGCTTAACAGCAATTTTGTATTATTAAATTGTCAGGTCTAGGTAATACTGAATTTGGCCTGTTGCCTCTTGTGGTTTTTGATCAGAACTGAAACTGAGATTTTCTGTTTGTTTGTTGGTTTTTCCCTCAGGCGTTTGTGATCTCTTTCACATCGGATTTCATCCCCCGACTGGTTTATCAGTACGTGTATAGTCCTGACGGAACACTGCACGGCTTCGTCAACCACACCCTTTCCTATTTTAACGTCACCGACTTTGAGCCACAAACAGAACCAATGGAGCCGATGTTCCTGGGCTACAAAGTGGATGTTTGCAGGTGCTGGCAGAAATCATTTAGTTCAACATCAATAGTCTTTGTTGCTCAATTTTAGTATTGATTATTATGATATTTCTACCACAATACAGAGTTTAGATGTTCTCATTTATACTACAAAGTTGCTGATTCTGATTGGTCGAAAGGTGTTGATTTATTTCCCAACTGAATTTCAGCTCATAGTTATATTCATTTTATGGTTCTTACAATACATCACACATAAGAGCATAGGGACTTGTACGATAGATGCCTGACATAAGTTAGGCTTACTAAGAAATGTATATATAAATATTGACATATACAAAGAACAGTGTCACACAAGGCCGATGATGGCACTGCATGCACATTATTCTACAATGTGGCTATTGGGCCATCTGTATTATATACAGTAACTAATAACTGACTTATGGCAGGTTTACTCTTAATAATCTGAATACTGTCCTTAGGTATAAGGATTACAGAGATTCTCCATGGTCAGATACACCATATGAACTGTCAAGAGAATTCTGGAATATTCTGGCAGCACGGCTGGCTTTTGTCATCATCTTTCAGGTGACAGAAAAGGGTTCAATTTAACTTGTTTACCAAAGTAAATGTAAATAAGAGGCTTTTCTAGCTGATTTCTGAATTCACTGTCTTTGCAGAATGTGGTGATGCTAATGAGTGACTTTGTGGACTGGATAATCCCAGACATCCCCAAAGACATCAGCTTGCAAATCCACAAGGAGAAGAATCTGATTGTCGAGCTCTTTATGAAAGAGGAACAGGGAAAGAGGCTTAAGGGCAAGCGAAAGAGCAACCCCAGTCCCAAGGCACACACTCAATCACCTTTGCATGTGCAAATCAACAACCACTAGTCCATGTACCCAAATGGGGATCCCAAAAAACACATCTGGAGTTTGTATGAATCGATATGAGCCAGCTTGTGTAAAAATGTTGAAGGTTACGATGGTTTAAGGTAAAACGGTAAGTAAGAACAGCAGCTTGTTGACTAGAGTCAGAGACGGGCACAAAGACTGGCTAAATATGATCACAAGAATGCCCCAGTACTGCCATATACCTTGCAACTTAGCTTTTATTTTTGTCTTGGTTACATTGCAAACAGGTTTCTTGTTTTGTTTTGTTTTGTTTTTTTTATCTTATCAATAAGCAAATTGTGAAGGTTTTTACTAATTTACTGTTTGTGTGTCATAAGAAAGTTTTTATGTAGTTTTTGTTAAAATTTGTCTCATTTATAGAAAAGCTCACTTTTTCAATGCTTTTATATTGATCTTATTAAAACCACACTCAAATCCAAAACATTTTCTTCAAGACACACTAATATAAATGCGTAGTCTTTGTTATGGCATAGTTGTTTTCAATCGATAATAATTTAGTAATAAATTCATTCGTGCAAGGTCATGCTTGGGTAAAGCTACTATTCTGGAAAATTTTATAAAAATTAAACCTGCACCTTTTATGCTTGCTAGCAAATGAATCTTATAGTATTATTGTATAATACTTAAAAATAAAAAATCTGGCCCCTTGCTATTTACTGTAAGAAAAAACTGACTGATTATAAGTAACTGGAATGAGTCATCAATTTGCACCTTGTAATGTAAATGGCTGAAGTGTGTTCATGTACAACGGTTCACTTTGTCGAAGCTGATCAAGCAAATTGATATTTTTTTCCTTCAATTTCGTAATACATTTCAGAAGAAACATGCATTATCTTTAAGGGGTACACTAGACTAGATTGTAATCAAACAAATAATTAGGTGCATTCATCATTAGGTGCATAAATGTTTTTGTACTTCTTAAAATGTCGTCTTTTATTATACATGTTTAACTAAGATGTTTTTTTTGTGGTAGAGCATAGTGCACACTATCTGCAGCTCAGGAGGCCTTAACAATGCGAAATATATGTTGCTTTTTTGTTTTAATTATTCTACTTTTTAATGTAGTTTTTAGTTTGTCTAGTTTGTCTGACTGGGTGGGATCAAATCATAAGTGTTTTGATTCAGAGGTGTTTACTCATGATTAACTCCTCAATACTGTGTATATGTATGCCCACACACCTGTGTAAAGTCTCATCTCCTGTCTTGACTGTTAATACTGCATGTGCATAATGTCGTCCTATAATAATTGCACTTATACACTTGTAATCAAATTTTACAGAATTTTTCATTTTAAGTAAAGCCCATGAATCTTGCAAATTCTGCCTTCAAAATCAGAAAAGAACAATGCTAAATTCCTCCACAACTAAACTTTTGCTTAAAATGTCTTGATTTCTCCTGAATTTCTCACTGACTGAGAAATATAAATAAACTATATACATTTTACAGGAATGTTACTTTGCAATTATGGTGTACTGTATAGCCACAGTAAGTAATCTGAGAAAAACGACTTCTTGATGTCTATAAAACTTATTTAATATTTAGAACTTGGCTTATTCAACATAATAAAGGCAACAATGCACAGTCACAGTCAAATAAGCTTGCGATAAGCACTTGCAATTGTATTTTGTGTTGTGAATGTTCAAAGAATAAAGAGGTTATGAGATGACCCTGGCATTCAGTAATGACTTTCTTTCTAAATAAAACACCAACAAAATCAGAATTAGAAGTGCACAGCTCTTACGTTAGATTCAGGGGAAACGTAATTATATTTTTGTCTGTGGCTAGTGAATGTATTTTAAAAAATGTGTTGTTTCACAAAGATAAACATCATTGATGTATTGAGGTTTCTGTTATGAAAAGTTTATATAATATTTATGGAAGGAATCTCCTGTGTCAGCAATTTGTAGCAGTCAGCATGTTTCCTAACCTCCACTACACTCTTACTGTACTATTCATTTAGGATTATACCTACACCATTTCTCTTTCCATCCACACCATTGTAGAACAGTTTAAACCCACCTTCAATGTTTCTGGCCTCACTCCCTTTCCACTTGGTCTCCTGAACACCCACCATGTCTACCTTTCTCCTCTCCATCATATCTACTACCTCTTTCCCTTTACCAGTCATAGTACCAACATTTAAAGTGCCCACCCTAACCTCCACTCTCCCACACTTTTCCTTTCCCTGCCTCTGTGTAGACACCTTCCTCCTCTCCTTCTCCTTTTTCAGCCAACAGTAGCCCAATTTCCACTGGCACCCAGTTGGCTAACAATACCTGTGACATTGTCATTGTGGCAGATCCGGTATGAAATACAAGTTTGTGATCCGCATATTTGATTTGGCACATTTTACGCTGGCTGCCCTTCCTAACGCAACCCTCCCCATTTGAGTTGAGGTGCTGGGAGCGTTAGGTTCAACCCGGGAATTTACCTGGGACGAGTGCGCGTCCGCCCGGGATGTTTCCAGCGCCGCTTTCCGCTCTCGCAGCCGGGCATGCTTTTCATGCAGCTCGCGAATCTGTTTCTCCAAAACCTCCATCTCCAACGCCACCGTTTGCAAATCGAACGAGTCCTCACCTGTGCTCAAAGTTAGACACACAGCCGGCATAGTGCTTATAATCACGAACAGATTTCGGATACACAAATAAGATAAAGTGAGAGAAGATATAGTGGTAGTCGAGTTTAACTGACTACAGGCACAAGTCAGGAAGACAAACAATTTAGGATTATTAAAAGAGAAAAACACAAACAAACGAATATAAACACGAATACAAACACGGAACTCGCGGCAAACAAGTCAAACACAGGAAGCTACGTCACCGCTCCATTATGAGCAAGCCAGTGGCAACAGTAGCATGAGAAAAACTCACTGGTATGGTATGAGGAAGAAACCTTGTTAGGAACCAGATTTAAAAGGGAACCCATTCTCATCTGGCTGGCAACAATTGTCTATTCTTTATAATTTTATCATTGTTGAGGTGTGCTGTTCCGTGATGGGCGATTAAATGCAAAACTGTTCATACAAATTGCAGTCTACAGTATGCCATTGTGGCAGATTGTTGAGATTTCTTAAATCCGGCAAGACTGGCTATGACACCATAACTATTTAAATATGCAAATGAGACATGACGTCACTTAGCGTTTAGTGGAGTTTAGTTTTAACCCAGCCATTAAGATTGCACAAACCAGTGCACTCTTAGTGGCAGTCCCAAGCCTGGATAAATGTGAAGGGTTGCGTTAGGAAGGGCACCCAGCGTAAAACGTGCCAAATCAAATATGCGGTTAATGAATCAGTCTTTCATACCGGATTGTTAAGCCCTGGTTTACCAACAACAACCACAGGTATTGTTAACTAACAAGGTACCAGTGGAAATTGTGCTACTGTTGGCCGAGGGAAGAGAAGGATAAGAGAAAGATGTCTACAGAGACAGCAGGAAAAGGAAAAGTGTAGAAGAGATGAGGGTAGGGTAGGCACTTCAAATGTTGGTACTATTACTAATAAAGGGAGAGAGGTAGCTGATATGATAGAGAGGAGAAAGTTAGATATGTTGTCTTCAGGAGTCCAAGTCGAAAGGGAGAAAGGCAATCGTAAAAAGCATTTCAGTGCATGTTGTACCCTGTACAGTATGTATGTGTATGTGACAAATAAAATTTGATTTGTTTTGATTTGATTTGAGGCCTGGACCATTGGAGGGGGGTTTGAACTCTTTTTTAATGGTGTGGATAGAAAGAGAAATAGTGTAGGGGTGATCCTGAAGGAAGAGAACAGTAAGAATGTAGTGGAGGTGAACAGAGTTTCTGATAGGGTGATGATCGTGAAGCTGGAGGTTGAAGGCGTGATGAGGAGAGGACCTGAACAGAGGTGATGAGGAGTTGATGGGTAGGTATGGTCTTAGGGAGAGGAATGTGGAAGGGCAGATAGTGGTAGATTTTGCTCAAAGGAAAATGGTAAATGGGAAAGTGGTAAATATGTATTTTGAAAAGAAAGAGGAGCATAGGGTGACGTATAAGTGTGGAGGAAGGTGCACACAGGTGGTCTATGTTCTATGTAGGAGATACAACCTGAAGGAGATTGGAGACTGTAAGGTGTTGGCAGGGGACAGTGTAGCTAGACAGCATCGGATGGTGGTCTGTCGGATAGCTTTGGAGGTGAAGAAGAAGAAGAGAAGAGTGAGGACTAAAAAAAGAATAAGATAGTGGAAACTGAAGGAAGAAGACAGTAGTGTAAGGTTTCAAGGAAGAGGTCAGACAGGGGGCTTGGTGGTTGTGAAGAGGTGCTGGATGATTGGGCAGCTACTGCATAAGTGATAAGGGAGACAGCTAGAAAGGTACTTGGTGTGAAATCTGAAAATAGAAAGGAAGACAAAGAGATGTGGTGGTGGAATGAGGAAGTACAGTAGAGCATAAAGAGAAAGAGGTTGGCAAAACAGAATTTGGATCGGCAGAGAGATAAGAAAAGTAGGCAGGAGCATAAGGAGATGCGGCAGCAGGTGAAGAGGGATGTGGCAAAAGCAAAGGAAAAGGCATATGAGGATCTGTATGAGAAGTTGAACACTAAAGAAGGAGAAAAGGAATTGTACCAATTGGCCAGGCAGAGGGCCCGAGATGGGAAGGATGTGCTGCAGGTTAGAGCAACTAAGGATTTAGATGGAAATGTGATGACTAGTAAGAAGAGTGTGTTGAGAAGGTGGAGAAAGTATTTTGAGCAGCTAATGAATGAGGAAATTGAGAGAGAGAAGGATGGATGATGTGGAGATGGTGAAGCAGTAAGTGGACAGGATTAGTAAGGAGGAAGTGAGAGCAGCTATTAAGAGGATGAAGAGTGGAAAGTCGTTTGGACCAGATGACATATCAGTAGAAGCATGGAGATGTTTAGGAGAGATGGCAGTGGAGTTTTTAATCAGGTCATTCAACAAGATTTTGGATGGTAAGGAAATGCTTCAGGAATAGAGAAGGAGTGTGCTGGTACCGGTTTTTAAGAATAGGGGAGATGTGCAGACCTGTAGAAACTACAGAGGAATAAAGTTGATCAGTCACACCATGAAGTTATGGGAAAGAGTAGTGGAAGCCAGGCTGAAAGAAGAGATGACCATCTTAGCAACAGTATAGTTTCATGCTAAAGAAGAGCATTACAGATGCATTATTTGCTTTGAGAACGTTGATGGAGAAGTATAGAGAAGGTCAGAAGGAGTTGCATTGTGTGTTTGTGGATTTTAAGAAAGCATACGACAGGGTGCCAAGAGAGGAGTTGTGGTATTGTATAAGGAAGTCAGGTGTGTCAGAGAAGTATGTGAGGGTGGTGCAGGACATGTATGAGGACAGTGGGAAAGCAGTGAAGTGTGCAGTCAGAACGACGGTTTAAGGTGGAGGTTGGATTGCATTAAGGATCGACTCTAAACCATTTCCTGTTTGCAGTGGTGATGGACAGGTTGACGTACGAGGTCAGACAGAATCTCCGTGGACCATGATGTTTGTGGATGATATTGTAATTTGTGGTGAGAGTAGGGAGCAGGTTAAGAAGAGCCTGGAGAGGTGGAGATATGCGTTGGAGTGAAGGGTAATGAAAGTAAGTAGGAGTAAGACAGAGTATATGTGTGGGAATTTAGAGGGAAGGCAGTGGAGTGGTGCGGTTTCAGGGAAAAGAGGTGGAGAAGGTGGAGGAGTTTAGGTACCTGGTATCAACAGTGCAAAGTAATAGTGGGCGTGTTAGAGAAGTGAAGAAAAGAGTGCAGGCAGGGTGGAGTGGGTGGAGAAGAGTGGCAGGAGTGATTAGTGATTTGTGAAGGGTATCTGAAAGAGTGAAAGAGAAAGTTTAAAGGACTGTGGTTAGACCTGCGATGTTGTATGGCTTAGAGACAGTGGCATTGAGTTAAAGACAGGAGGTGGAGCTGGAGGTAGCAGAGCTGAAGGTGTTGAGGTTTTCATTGGGAGTGACGAGGATAGACAGGAGTAGAAACAAGTATATTAGAGGGACAGCGTATGGATGTTTTGGGGAGTGAGAGAAGTCTGATTGAGATGGTTTGGACATGTGCAGAGGAGGGACATGGGGTATATGGGTAGGAGAATGCTGGGGATGGAGCCACCAGGAAGAAGGAGAAGAGAAAAACAAAGGAGGAGGTTTATAGATGTGGTGGAGGAAGACATGCAGGTAGTTTGTTTGAAAGAGGCAGATGTAGAGGACAGAGTAGTTTGGAGACGGATGATCCGCTGTGGCGACCCCTAATGGGAGCAGCCGAGAGAAGTTGTTCACAAAAGAAGTTTGAAAGCCTCCTTTCTAGATCTGTGTGCTGAATAAAAACATTGACTGTAGCTTTAAGACCGTGAATGAGAATAGTGAAATGAGGTGGAGCACTAAACCGGAAACTTGCCCTACAGTTTCATTTTCAAATCCTGGAAGATCTCCAGGCCAGTCTACGACTTTTGGATATACCAAGCAAGACAAACCAACAACGACCTCCTTTGGGGGGTTAACATAAAAAAGTTTGCTGTTCCAGCTAGTTTGGACATTAAGTTCACCGGCGCTAAAAACGAAAGCGGAACTGTCCGCTGTGTGTGTGTAAGCAAGTAAAGTTGTAAGATAAGTTGCTTTACCATTTTAACTTTAGACACACAAAAAACATGGATCAATTCAAAGTAATGCTGTTGGAAATATCCGAAAAACTTTCCCAGGACAACTTAGCGAAGCTGAAATTTCTGTGTGGAGACACGATTGGGAAGAAGAAAAGCGAGCAGATCACCAGTGGCATTCAGCTGTTTGAGTGTCTGATAGAGAAAGTAAAGATCGGGCCTAATGACACTGAATTTGTAAGGAAGCTTCTCTCTGACATTGGACAAGAAGTTTTACTGGAAATTATTGACCGCTACGAAGGACAAGTCATCCCCACTAATTTACCGGATAGAGCGGAACTAGGTTTGTGCTTTGTTCACTTTTAAGCAGCACGGTGGGTTTTATACGGAACACCATCACGCAGCCTAAGACTGCAGCCTAGATTACAGGATCAACTAGAGTGGATTCACTTCATTCAATTTATAACGTGTGTGTGTGTGTGTGTGTGTGTGTGTGTGTGTGTCCGTCCGTCCGTCCCAATAGTTAATTTCCCTTTGTTTGGTCTTCTCCTGCAATTGAAAAACAGGAAAGTTATCAAAAGTTCAAAATTTAAACGTTCATAGATCCAGCCTGAAACACATTCGATCATTTATATTTTCATTTGTAATGTGATTAGCAGTTCTGATGCTGATCTGGTTGTTGTTTTTCCCATATTATCTGGGAAAAGTTCCAATAAGGTTTTGGAATGAATTCCTTGGGGGACACAGCTACAAGTGAAGCTGCATTAACACCTACACAGACCTGCAGTGACAAAGTGACTGGATCTTTTTTGTATTTTTTATAAAAGCTAAAAACTTCCTGTGACAGTAGTGGCAGTGACTATATATAAAAAAAAAAAAATCAAACTAAGATTAACAGTAGATTTAAGATACATAAGACATATCACTCTAAAGCTTTTGGTTCTTGTTTCTTAGTAGGTTTATTTGTCATGAACCTTTTTCTTTTTTTGTGCTTTGATCAAGATTTAACTTCTGTTTCTTACACCTGTGTCTTTCTTCTAGAAAAAATTCACTGTGCAATAGAAGTGATCGTTGAGCATCTGGGAAGGAAATGGCTTCAGTATGGACGGAAACTGGGTATCACCGAGACCAAGCTTGAAGGCATCCAAGAGAAACACCCTCGCAACCTGGAGGAACAAGTGAGGGAAATGTTTAAAGAGTGGATGAAGATGCGTAAAGCGGAAGCCAAAGTGGACGAGCTGATCAAGGCACTCCGTGCCTGCAACCTAAACTACACTGCTGATGTTGTGCAGGAAAAACTCCGAAATAATAATAAGCCTTAAAAGTCCTTTCTCTTATTTTTGGCCCTTCATCCTCATTCCTGGCTGCTGAACATGCATGTGTGGTTGGTTTTTTGTGCCAAATATTATGCTAAACGCACTTGACCTCAAATTTACATTTGAGGCGCTTTATAAATTTCTTAGGGATTCAAGAAAAAACCTCTATCTTGAAGCTGAATGTTCTGTTGTTCTGTGCTATGCTGAAATGTGAATCCATGCTGTTTACAATGGTACTTTTGATTTATTTTTCAACAGAATAATATAAATTAGACAGAGATTAAAATGTACTATAGAATTATAATTCCATCTAATATCTATCTCTAAATATTAGTCTCCCTCAGTTAGATGAACTTGATTGGAAATTGAATAGAACATGACCACATTGTTCCAAAAGAACTTCATTTGTCTTTAATGAATGTGGATGTAAATAAAGGGAATAATTATATTAATTATTGTCTCAAGTTTGGAACAATAATTTCTTGTGTCTTAAAATATTTGGTAATTACAGTCATGGAAACATCTGCAAAATGAAACCATGAAATGAAAGTTTGTGTGTGTGTGTGTGTGTGTGTATGTATGTGTGTATATATATATATATATATATATATATATATATATATATATATATATATATATATAAAATCTTTCCACTTTTTAATTTTTTTATTTATTTTTTGGAGACTGAGTTAAGGTTAAATGTCTGTGCAAAGTTCTGCAGGTTCTTCCAGAGGGGCTTTAGAAAGGGTTCTCAGATTTACGCCTACTTTTTTTTTTTTTTTAATGAATTGACCACTGTCATTTGCCCTTAAATTTGTCCATGCGATAGACTCTTGTCTCATCTGTGAATTTCCTCTTTGCCCCTCAGTGTTCCTGGGATAGGACTTTAGTCAGCTAAAGGGCCCGGTATCATTTGGAGTTGTCAGATTTATATGTATATACAAGTTGTGTAAAGGTTTGCTCAAGCTTGGCCACCTACAAGCAAGGATTTGAGTTTTCAAGTTTGAGACTTGTTCATGTTGTGTAGATTTCTAGATCTGATTAAAAAATTATTCATATTTTGTTTACATTTCATACCTGCTGGGTTTTTTTTATTCTGTAAACATGCATCAATAATCTAATTGAAGAAAATTACAATTGATGTAAAATATTGTAGCAATAATACCAAATGTGTCAAAGTACAGAGTATGTAAAAAATTTATATGAAAAATAATTTCAATTTAATTTTAGGAATCAACCCTGCACATATAATACCCTTATTCATTAGGGTTATGTTCCTCAAAGTATACCAGGCACACAGTTAATACTGTCACTAGGAACAATAGAAATCAATTCACAAAAATCACAAAAACCTGCTGAAGTGAAAAGCAATCAAAGATATTAAGAAAATATTAAAATATTACATAACCTGATTGCATAAATTCCCTTTTATAATTTCAAATGCGCCAGTGTTTAGAATGAACCAATCACTTACAATCTTATTTTCATAGGTAATTAGCAACAGCTGTCATCAATGAAATTGTTCTGATTACTTCCCCAAGGACAAGACACAAATGTTCCAGGGAGGCTGCTGAGACCTACAGCAAGAAAACCTGACAACTGATTAATTAATGCTTCTTCACATGTCCTGGCTATTGTGTATGGTAACTAGACAGATGTCCTTACTCACAAAATGCATCTATGCTCAGGATGTATGCAGTGTGAATTACCACAAACCATGTGACAAAATGTGTTATGGTCTGATGAGACAGAATTAAAAAAATGGATGTTTGGTGCAAATGTCACTGCACCCACACAGTGCCATTTCCACTGTGAAGCATGGTGGTGGCAGTTTTTTTCACCAGAACTCGTTCTTTATCAAGGAAGAGGAAATGAATAATATCTACAAATGCCAGTCAGTTCTAGAGCAAAACCTTCAGGGGTCTGTTAGTAAGCTAATTAATCAATATCAACAAAGGATTAGCTTGGCCAAAGGAAGATCAGTGCTATTAAATGACTTAGCCAGAGCCCAGACTTAAATCAAGCCAATAGTCTGTGGGGTGACCTGAAGTTGGCTGTGCACCTTACATTGTTATGGCCTAAAATATCTTGTTGACAGGCTCTTAATTAAAAAGACTGGTGTAATAAGATATAATGCATTAGTTTAGGAGTGTGCATACCAATGCAACTAGCTGCTTGTAAATGTTAAATTCTGCCTTTATTTTCTAAAAATGTTTCTGACTTTTTACTTAATTTCTATACACTGTGATTTCACACTGATGGTGGAAAAAGTTCTAAGTTCTAAAATTAATTTTCTTAGTGTTATTTATACTTTTTTATTACATTTATTTTTGTTTCATTATAAAAACCAGGGGAGTGTAGACTTTCTACATCTATTGAACAACATGTACCAAAACAAAGGTGTTGCCTGCTGTGTGCTTTTTACAGCACAGACAAGTATGAACAAGTTGAAATAATTACAGTAATTGCTGAAGTGTAGAAATGTTGTATCTGAGCTTGCGTTAGTATAATGAATGTTATTTATCTTAAAACAGTGCAATTAGAGTTATGATGTTAGATAACCGTGTACACAAGAGTGTAGGCACAACATGCCCACAAAGGGATTACTTACAATATGTGTATGTCCACGGGCAAAGGGTGGTGTAAATGTACTGTTACTGAGGCATGTAAAGACCAATAAGAGATGGGTGTATCCCAAATGTTATTGCCAGAAAGAGAATTCTTACTTCAATTTATTGAATATCCAATAACTAACATGAAGAATGTAATCAGTTTGCTATAATTTACAGGACGCTACTTTGTAGGCACTCTGTCTAAACATGCTCACTAGCACCACCTGCCTGCTTGCAAAAGAACAACTTAATGTGATGGACTCACCCATCCATGGAGTATTCCCACATACAGTCCAGATTTAGGTTCCATATCTACAGAGTACATAGATTCTCCCTCTTTCTCTCTTTTACTTTATTTGATTCATTTCGAGGTATGAAAACAATGTCCCCACCTGGAGAATGTTTGGAATTAAGCTTACACTTTGTATGCAAAAGAAACAAGAAATAGCTAGTTTTGATTGCTGTCTGCGCAAATGTCAGCATGTTTAATACTCAACAATGCTACTTTAAGTGAGCAAGCAGATTGGGTTAGAGATTTTACTTAAAATAGGATAAAAAAAAAAAAGTAAAACAATTGTTTGCTCCAGTTTTGTGGCAAGATTCTGTTGAATGGTCAGGTGTCCACAAGCTTTTAGTGTAGCTTTGTTGTCTTACACTGTAGATCCTGGGTGCTGCCTTTAAATTTTTTACTATAAATAGGCTGTAGTAAAATGCCCAGATGTTAGATTGAATGCTGTAGTTTATTTAAAACCAATTTTCCACGCCAATATTTTCTTGAAATGGAATAAAACAAATATAGGTCTCTCTGACTGTAGTAAATATAATTTTTGTTTAGCACTGATCCATTTTAGCATTAATACAGCAATAATTAGTTAATAAGTATAATTAAAACATGGTAATGATAATACAGTATATAAAACAAAATTCCTGGAAATTAAATTTGTTGGATTTTGTTTGACCGCCAGCAGGGGGCGCCAGGCGCTTCACCTGAGAGATCTACAGAAATTCAGAGATAACAGGGAAAACCCGCAGTTTACTTTATGCTCTCACGTTTATACGTGTGTTCAAGAAAGTTTAAAAGTTGTTGTAACCCACATGAGGTAACATTAATTAAGATTAAGGTTGCCAGGCTGAGTAAAGGTTATTAAATTCATGCAGTGAATTACTAACAAAAGAGAATTGTTGTGTTTTATCACCAGTAAAGTCTGTCATATACACTATATGGTTAGTTTGTACAGACTTTCATGTGCTTGCTGAACATTGGTCACTCTTTGCTGTTATCAAAACCACTATTCTGGCAAGTTTTTCTGTTGGATGTTTGGGTGTGGATGTAGGGATTTGTGATAATTTACCTACAAGAGCATTATTGAGGTAAGACACTGATGCTGTGCGACATAGTCTGGTGTTTCCAGTGTTTCCATTCCTCCCACTGGTGATGGAGTTACAGCTGTTTTACAGGGACTGGTATGCACCCTACCAAGTGCTCCACCTAATCTTGTGCCAATAACAAATGTGTTATTTAACAAAGAAAAACATTTAATTGTTGATATGAAGACCCTATTTAGAATTTGCTCTTGTATCTACCAGATAGTATGTTTTTTTTATTTAAAAGAGAAAAACTAGAGGCTAGAAAACAAAACTGTTTATAGCTTTTATATCACTTACGATAACAGGAACTGGTCCCACAAAATTAAAATTTACTATAAACTGTGCATTAATAAATTAATTTGTAATTGTTGGCAAATAGGTAAGGTATAAGAAGAGTAAAAGATTACTAGAAATGCAATTAAAGGAAAATATTAACTTTAATTCACAATAGGTCAAATCACATCATCCCACCGATAATCATAGTCCTCTAGCAGCACTCTCCCAAGGGTTTCCCTACTTAATTAGCAATTGTGCCTACATGAAGTGGCTTTATTAATCCCTGCTTAATATAAAACTTTAGGCAGGTTGCTGTATAGATAGAGAATATTATCTTGAGGCTAAACAGTATGTATTCAATGATAGAATAGTACTAATACATCAACAGACATTGAATACAGAAAGCTTTGGATCCAAATAGCATAAATTGATCTAGCGATTCATAATGACAATACAAAAACCCAAAGATTCAGCTCATCGGTATTTATTTGGATTTTTTTACACTGATTAGTACATTTATATAGTAGTTGAAGGTTTATAGTTATGTGTCAGTCATGGATGTGAAAACCAAAATAAATCTTATATCTTCTGACACTCACAATCTGTACAAACAAGCGAACATGGATATGCAGACAAAACACATGCGCTGCTCAGATAACCTCAACTAAGTCATTGGTCTGAGTCTTTTTAATGTTGCTTTTAATTAAAAACCAAAAAATAAAGTAAAATCATAACTAAAATAACTATTCAATGTAAGCATCCTCTGCTTCAAAAATATGAATTCCTTTAGCACATCAGAATAACTTTTGTAGAGCCCATTTTGATCCTTAAATTTTGCATTGTACAAATCCAGATTATTCTACAAAATGAAATCAGTCACATTTAAAGACTAGAAACCTGACAATGCTTTCAGGAATCCTACAGCGATTTATAGCTATGTGCAGCAAACCTGGTAAAGAACAAAAATATGTACACGGCAACATACATATTTAAGAAAACGAAAGTCAACTAGATTTGGTTTAAATAAATACATGAATTGATTTCTGATATATCTGAAAATTCACAAGTATAGGACAAAAGCATCAGAATAATCTCCCGTAACCTCCTATAGTGTAGATTCAGCCCCCATAATACATCAGAAAAGTAAATATATTTATCCCTTTAGAAATGTGAAAAGTCTGTAATGAGCATAGAGTGTGGTGACAGTACTGTAACTCTTCAGCTCTGCTTTCTTTCTGTTCCTTTAATCTTCCAAAAAAAAGGCACTGCACCTGTAAAGTCTCTGACAAAACCATGGTTTAGTCCATGGCACGTGATCCTAAATCCTCTTGTCTTTCAACAAAAAAATACAAGATGTGTTTTTTTTTTTTTCCCCTGGAGGTTCTTGCGTAGATGTAGCGATGGCTGGCAGGGCCCCAGAGCATTGAGCAGGCCCCACTGGCACAATACAGTGTAGTCAGTGTAGTGATGGTTTTGCCTTCTCAAGGAAGGTGGTGGGTCTTAGTGGAACATCAGGAGCCAATGGCCTGGACGTAGTTAGCAGGGTAGAGGCCCACCTCACCGTTGTCCAGCTGCCCTTTGCACCAGCCCTGCTCATCCTCCTCTCCCAACTTCATCAACTCTTCACCTGCCAGTGACATACTGCATTAAGCACCTGGAACACTGAAACTACTAAAGCGATCATAGAGCTATTCTACAATACTTAACTATATAAAGTTCAGGTTTATGGACAGACTGTCAGTTCCAGAGTTTATCAGAGCTATTCAGGTCCATTTAAAATGTCTAAATGTTTCCTTATGAAATAATGCAAATGATTGGCCACAAAAAAGAATCGTCTAAAGAAGCAATGCTGATTTATTTTAGGAAAAATAACGTCTGTGAACTAAAGCCATTTTTTTTACTTTCTGCTTAACAGCTCTACTACAATTTTTTTTAAAAGTACAGACCCCATAGGGGGAATACAGTTGAAGAATAATTTACCCCTTGCACATGTTAAATGAGCTTTGAGTTTCCATGATCGCAGTGTGTCATTGCGATCAATTAAAGAGGCTGCATAAGCAATCCCTCCCACTAAAACCGCACAGCCAATATTGCTTACTTGGACCTCAAGACACAGATGGCTATGGCAACATCAGAATATGAACTTACTGCACCACATGAAAGCCCGGGTGGAGATTATTTTGTGTGTTTTTATTTATTTCAGCAAATTTTAAAAATGTGTTTAAGTAAAGGACTTTTGAAGATCTTAGGCCATTTGTTCGTTTTTTTTTATTAATAATAGTGATTGTTTACAGAAGTATCCATCATCAGCGGTGTCTTGGAAAAAGCACTGCAGTGTATTCCAAATTTTATTTGCTCCACTTTTCAACACCCTGTGAGGGAGACATTAAAACTTTGTACAGATGTGGCTCACTTTCCAACACCAGAAGGTTTGCAGGGGTTCACACTAGTTTTTTTTTTTTTTATCAGACAGCCTCAGAAAGCACAGTTGAAAGTTAAGGGCAGCTAGGCAACTCTCGAATCAGAAGTCCAGTGTCAAACATTTCCCAACTTTACAGAATGCAGGAATTGGCTTAGGAACATCTCTTTTGAGAAACCATGAACTATGTGACAAATAGTCAAAGTGCTTAAATACAGCACAAGTATACTGCTAATCAGCAGATAGTTTAGAGCCTAGTAAGGATTTTTGGGAGTACTAGGTTTTGAACTCATACCAGTGGTCACAAATAATCAATAACCACCCATATGAACCACAGGGATAAGAAGCTTCTGAAATGATTATTTTAATGAACCACTACATAACCTTTATTTGAATACTAGCTGGATGGAATCCAGTAAGACTGTAAATCTACTAGCAGATGGTAGACATGACATTAGAATAGAAGTGCTTGCTTGCTAATCATGACAATTAGTGGTGGAAAGGTTCATGACTACACTGGATCCTCTGTAGAATATGAATGTGATACTTCAAGCCAATCAAAATATTTCAAAGCTAAGGACGGCATTGTTATGATAGATTAGAAAGAATAAACACTACCAAAAATCTGTATTTTTAAATCCACTAAGAAAATATGAACTATTAAAAATACTGTCAGATTAATAGTATATAGCGGTTTCATCTTCTCATTCATCCATTTATCATGCCAGAAGAATTTTGAATTATTCAGTCTCTCTCTCAATGCTACTAAAAATATCTCTACACTGCAAGCTGTAATGTTGCATATAATAGCAGGGTTATCATGACTATGCTGTAAAGCCTCACCTACAATCTAAAAATCAAAATGAAACCAGTGTTTTTGGTGTGCCCCTCCTTCATCATCTATAATAAGCACATCCTACTTGTTTACATTTCCAAATCTGTAACCCATGAAACACTATGTCTTGGGGCTTTAATTTGCCTCATTTAAAGGGTTGTATGAGTGTGGGAAATTTTACATGCGACTTTCATTACATTGTTTTCAAATTCATTCTGTAAACCAGAACATTAAAAATGAAAACATGCTTTAAACAGAGTTGTGCTGAGTATCAGTGTGATTACCCATCAGCCAATGGTGAGACAAACGGACACACAAGTATTTCCTCGTTTATCAATCTTGGAAATCTGGTCAATGGAACAGATGCTTTCCCGGATTGATGTAGCAGAAGGAAACCTGAATTAATTAGATCATTTTGGGCAAAATAAACAACAAAAGCACTCATGCTCAGATTTGCCCAGCTCTGTTTAACGTATCCGTCATCAGACAGAACGATCAACTACATGATTCAAACAGTAGTTTTTACCATTTCATTGTTGATCTGGTCTGAAAGAAAGATTAACGTAAAAGGCAGAGCTTTCAGAAAAATCGCCCCATTCCACACGCCATAATCATGCCCAAACACAGCAAACTATGGGCCATCAGGGTGTTTGTGTGTTTGTACATATATGTCATTAATAAGCATTAGTAGGGATTAATACCTGCTTTAAAGCTCAGCTCATCAGATTCTTGGCCAGTATAATCATACAGTGCTCGAACACGCACACCCACTACCTTCTCCTCCTCCTCTTCAAGCTCAACTCCATTCGCTGCTATATACTTCTTAGGACTCTCTTCATCAGACCAGTCTGAGGAGTAGTCTTTGGCAGCTCTGTGATAGCCAGGAGATAAAACAGAAGTTACAGGTGTTACATTCCATTCATGATCCTTAAAAGTCCATGTCTGATAATACCTATTTACCTATAACAGCATATGTATTACTCCTTGTGTAACCGAAATAATTGATTATTTAAAAAATTAAATAAATAAAAATAACAGCACCACATGATTTCCTTTGGGAAACAGCCCAGCTGTATAATAAAACCCATGTTTAAAAAACATTATATCATGTACCAGCAAGTGCATTGTTAAATATTGTTGCAGAGGCATCTGTTCTGTTGCCCCCTGATAAGCAAATGGCTGTAAAGGACATGCTGATATATGTTGGGGTTTCTAGTGCTCAAGATGTTTACAACCAACTTGATTTTATATAGAGAATAGTTCATTCACCAGATCTCAGCTTAGGACTGAGTCAATATATCACCACACACAAGCAGATATTGTCCCGAATAAGCCCATAATGCTAAGGTAGTATATTAATTATCTTGCATACAATTACCAGTAGAACAAAGCCTCCAAAGGAAACCACGGTTGACAAGACAACGAATTGCAATAAAAGAGCCAAACCCACACTAGTCAAAAGGTTAATTCACAGTAAAGAGCTCTAGGATACTTCAAGACTTCTAGAGGGTCTGTGCCTCTCAAAACCTGCAGTAAGCTAAAAGAAGGAAAATGAGGAACATTTGTTTCAAGCCTCCATTTTCCCACGAGAACAGGCAGCTTAAATAACAAGCTATATTTTCTTGCTGTCTGCAATCCCAGGGCTTTTTCAAGCAAGCATTCCTATTACCAAATCCAAAATATATAGAAAATCATAAAATAAATGGGTTGTATCAAGACAAAGAAAACAGACAAACTATAAATTATGTGCATGTGCGTTACCGGATAGTATCATGTGGAGTCTGAGGTGCTTCATCAGCAGCAGATACGATGTTGGTCAAAGTGACATCATCAATTTGGCTGTTTCTCACTTTGCGGCTGATATTGCGGCTGGCCTCTGGAGACCATTCCTGATAAAGGATGTGCAAAACACCCAAACAGAATACTGTAAATATCTCAGCCACTACACATGAATAATTTCATAAACATAAATAACATCCTTCATATGCTGTCAGTCAATGTAACTAAGACAAAATCATGATAAGTTGAATAGATCGTAATGTGGCAATATGACAAACACTGCCTCCAACTACCTGAGGTGGCAAATAGTAGGCCTCTATGGAACTGCACAAAGAGTTTCAGAAAAAAATGAGGATGAAGTGAGTACACTTTTGGGTACCCCTTTACTTGCTGTCTGTTTAAACAAACCCCACCTGTTTGATTAAACATTAGCCAAAGCATAATATATAGGTCTAATGTCAACTATATTTTAAACTGTGGTGTTGATGGAAGGGGAAATATATCATTTGGGGCTGGGAATAAATAAAAGATAGAATGCAGCATAGAAATTAGAGTTCTCGCACAGAGAGAGTGATCCCACATTCCACAAGCAATTTGTGGGCCATGAAAACAACAGGGCATTCACTATTAGCCCATTAGGATTCACTAAACAGCTCAAGCTTAGGATGGCTCAATGAATGACAACTTACATACAGATGCACTGTTTAAACGTCTACTGAAAATGTTATGGCTAAGCAAATGCTAGAAGGTAGGCTATTTAGCTTGTAGCCAAAGAAATAGCATGATGACATTTACAACACTACAAAACAAATGGCCTTTGCAGGTTTGAAACTCTACTCTCAAGTTGGTTCATTGTTTTAACTTCAACTGGTGCCAGTTGCCAGTCCCTCAAACTGGGGCAGATTAATCAGTATACCTAGTAAATGTGTAGAAAAAGTTTACCTGAGACAGATAAGAAGTGACATAAAACTGGCAATATTTCCTTACTGTACTCTAAACTACAGCCAGGTCACAAATTCACAATTTTAACTTAAGTAAGAATGGCCCTGTTTACTGCAGACTGGGCCAAGTTCAAAACTATACCTCAGACTTTTGTACCTCCAACTGGGGTCAAATTCATATTGTATTACACAGTGTTCTTAGTTTAATACAACCTGGGACCAGTTCCAGACTTTACCTCAAACTGGGGCCAGTTCATGCTCATTCCAGGTCCATGCGTGTTCCTCCACCACCGCAGATCTTCCATGTCACTAGCTGCATTAATGGTTTGGCTTAGATCTCGGTACAAGGCCTTAAACCTGGGTAAAGATTTTTCCCAGTATTATTTTCAACTAGAACAATCAGTTACAACAGTGAGCAGAGAATATATTTACTAGCTTTCTTCAACGTCTTCATTCCTAAGAGATTATTGCGAGGCTTATGCCTGGGAAGGCAGGTAAATTAGGTGGAATGCAGCAAACACACCTTAACCAAACACCCTGGATCAGAGTAAAGATTCCTGGACACAAATTACAAAGAACTAATATTGGTAAGAGCCAGATAATTATATATATCATATTTTATATATATATATATATATATATATATATATATATATATATATATATATATATATATATATATATATATATATATATAATTTTTATAGAAGAATCATTAGCAGCAATTGCATTGTTTATTAGTAAAAAAAAAAAAAGTAATAGCAGAATTTGTGGACATTTTAGTTTCTGGCAACCTACAGAACGATCCAATAAAAAAATAAGCAAATATCTAAATGCAAGCACATTTCAAGCAGTTTCCAATGTTAGCCTTGCCTCAACCTTTGTTCTGAAAAACTCTGGTTAATGGACAACACGATGTTAAACATTCTTTCTAGTGTAAACAATGATAACGGAGTTCATAGTCAAAGAAAACTGGAACTAATAGTTAATATTGGGATATATTCGCAAATACATGACTGAACTGTTAAGCCTTGAGGGTTCTAAAAACTAAAAAAATTGCAACATTCAGATATGAATTTTAATGGAAATTGGGGCAGGGAAACTCTATTCTTCTAGGTAATGTGGTTAAATATTGAAATACCAAAATAACTAAACTTTAACTAATAATGACTTAACATTCAGCAAGACTGCAACACGCACACACACACACACACACACACACACACACACACACACACACACACACACACACACACACACACACACACACACACACACACACACACACACCTTTCATTGCTGGAGAGGTCCAGATGCTGATGGATGTCCAGCATCACCTCTTTAAAAAAGCACAGTCGATTCTTCTCAGCATCTTGGGTTATCTCAAACATTTGCTCCATGTCTTCCATGTACCGTGGGTTACAACGGTTCAGCTCATCCAGAGCTTTCTCATAGCGCTCCTTTGCCTGAGGCATGACAAACAAAGCAGCCTTTAATAAAGAAAACAAATGCTTCCCATCTCAGGACCATGTGAAAAAAAGCATATCTTATCTTCACCTTGAAACAGAAATTTAAGGACGAAAAGTAAATAAATATTTATCTTCATTGTCATGTCAGAGTGATTACATGAATAGACTTATTTCATGAACATTCTTTTCTGTAAAATTGGAATATTCATAAATATTCATAAATAATTATTAATTCCATAAAAAGTCCAAAGGTTTGGCTAATACTCAAAAAAGCAAAGCAGGAAAGCTGCCTAGCTTTCATATCTCTCAAGGTCCCATCCATGAAAGACATACAGAAAAGTTATTATTCTGGGGGAAAAAAAAAGGTTCGTGTTTTTGCTTCTGAAGGGAAAAACAGACCTTTTCTGAAGAAGTTAGATCTTCTCTTGCTCAAGGTGTACATGTTAACATGTTTTCAGCATTGTACTAATGCACTGAGAAAATGCTGGGAATAAATTAGTGAGAACTTGTTACTCCACTAGCAGATGGCATAGTTGGCTTTTGTTTTGTTAAGTCTTAATTTTCTTTCACTTTTAAGTATCTGGATTTCGCTCTGTTTGGGTCCTTGTGTTGTAAAGCAAGCATTTCTTACTGCATTTCACTCTAACACAAACTCTCACTAAGTACTGTGAGCTGTGTTAATGAGAAGATACATTGTTTTTATGAATGGGTTTTAAAACCTCTGCACTAGAGAGCATTAATGTTGTCATGTCTTTTTACAGGTGTGGCTTTGCTGCCAGCAAATATGAGGGTGTTGGCATGATGGAGTTCTAGCTCGATTTTTTTTTGTGTGCTTGAAAAAAAAATCATAGGGCAGTTCTATTTTCTGCCTAAAATGAGTTCACTCTTCATTCCATCAGCTATTTTTAATATTCTGCACTGAAAATGGAATGGTGTTATAAGTTATGATAGTAAGCACTAATGTAGCTGTTTTTCAACTACACTATACAAATCCCCCCCAAATTGCACTATAATTTAGTTCCCTTTACCTCCAAATGTATTTAATTTACAAAACATGCATTTACTCGAGTGGCTAAATGTTTGTCTTAACCTATAATAACAAATATTTGACTGAAACATGTAAGAACAAGCAATACAATGAAGCACTACCATATGTAAAGGGAGTGTGGGAGGTCTCATCCTTTTAAAAAGCTACATCCTACTTTTGGTCTGGTAATCCAAAATAGAAAACACAGACACATTATTACCAGACATATCTCTATAAGCATATAGCGCAGTTACTGATAAACAAGACTGTCTTGTCTTGGCTAAACAGAAACCAGCATTTTGATCTCCACCCATTTTACTTCCCAAAAACACAGTCAGTCACCCATCATACCATTAAGATAACTATGACTAACTCCACTAAGCATTCTTTTCATTCAATTACAGTGTTATCATACTAGAAGCCGCATGAGTGGCAAGATGAAATAGTCTAATCTCCATCCATTCATTAACTAGTGAGGGCTATGGTGGACCCAAATATATTTTGAGATTTCTGGTACAGATGTAGCCTAAACATCAACCGATTTTATAAGGTGACATGAGCATGATGAGCTCTAAAGAGGTGTGCTCCCCAGAGGAACCATAGATAAACATATCCATTCAGAAACTTACTTTCTCTGCCTCTTGAGTGCACTTCTCCACCCGGTCTGTGAACTTCCGCACATCCTCTGGGGACTTGGTGGGGTCAGCCTTGGCATGTGTCTCGCGTGTCATTGCTGTCCTCTCCTCCTTTCGGGCCTGCTGGTAACTTTTTTTAGAGGCCTCTACCTACCAAAATGTAACAGAGTATTTACCAGCTCATTTAATCTTGCATGTGTTCCTTGTAAAAATAAAAAGAAAAGATCGACTATTTACTAAGCTAGAACTCACTTCCTTAAGTTTGCGAACCCATGGTTTTTGGGCCTTACGGAATCCCTCTTCTGCGTCTTTGGTCTCCTTGAAGCCTCCGATCATCTGTTTGTGGTAGGCATCCTTTTGCCATATGCGGATCTTCTCACTGTCCTCCATAACCAGCTTTTCTTTCAGCTCCATGTGGATCTCGCTTAGCTTGTCTGCTGCGTTCATAAAAGCGTGCCAAGCTTTCTCCACTGTGCCATACTGTGCGCCTAGAAAGAGACCACTCTTGTTTTATTTTAATCTCAAACAATTAAAATAAAAGTCTTTTGCTAAAAATTATGGCTATGGCTAGTTGTGGTTTGTAATAAAGTGCTTACAGAACATAGATTTACTATGTTCTCTTATAAAGTAGTACATACACCTCCAACACACTCTACATTACATTCTTAAACCAAATGCGTCTAAGATTTGGTATTCTCTATTAAAAACAATAATTCAATTTATAAAAGCACTACAGAACTGGAGTAGTACAGCTATGAAACTAGATGCGAGTTCTGCATATGGTTCACATCTCCTTTAATAAGGCTACATGGACAAAGTTAGTGTGCCAAGGCCTGCACAGGCAGGTCATTCTGTCTATCTTTCTTACCCCCACAAGAGTACCCCATTGCACTGCATAAGCTAAACACTATCGTAAATGCTACATTAACCTATTTATGAAAATGTTTCCATCATAAAAGAAAGACTGAATTGAGCAAGCTAGCATGATGCATCTACATTGTTCGTAACTAAATCTGGTGATAAACAAGTAAAACATTAAGCAATCTTGTCAACCAACAAAAATCTGTTTAGGTAACAGGCTATTTTGAGAGGGCAGGGAGAGCCCCTGTGGCCTCAGACTAAATCCCAAAGACCTGATTACCTTTCTCCACAACACCCCTCCATTTTTTGGCCCAGTCATTCAGTTGCTGAGAATAGGCTTTCTCGATCTTGGCACGCTCCTGGAAGCAGCTGACTAGCTCATTGCAGAGTTTGTGGCCGTCGTCAACCCGCTTCACTGTACTTTTGTAGTTTCCCGGCTGAATGACAGATTCAATAAGAAAGAACCATGTAAAATAAGAGCAGTTTTACAAAGTAATGTCGTACTAAAAATACAAATTTATATCAGTTTATATTCATATTAAGGCATTTGAAAACTAGTTAAATCATATTAGCAATGTTTGTCACCATTAAAGGTTCTTTTATGAACCGAGTTAAACAACTTGTTCAGACAGTTGACGGTAACTAAGCTCCTTATTTTTTATATAAAATGTCCTGGAGCCTTTATTTTTATGGGTTTCCAAACAAGGTACAGAATCACTTTTTATTCCAATCCCCATAAGCAATTGGGCAGCAGCCACCTCTGCTATGCAGTGGCTTCACAGAGCTGAGCCTTAGTGGCAGTTGTGAACTCCTCCAGGCGAGTGCAGACTTGACTGAGTGTTCATACAGAGAAGGTGGAGGAGGAGCAGTGAAGCACATCACCTCTTAGGGAGGCCATGAATTAGATTTTTGAATCTCTCTTACAATCCTACCCATCAAACTGTCAAAACAGACTGGAAAACCTCAGAGCAGAGAGTTACCCCTGAATCTACATTCTTTGTGTGTGTGTGTGTGTGTGTGCGCATTATGTTTTTTAAAAAAGGGCTCACCTCCCAAAAACTATCATAACTCCCAACGTCTTGCAGGTCCCCATTGGAAGACATTTTGGAGTTGCCCTTGCAGCACGGAATGATTGCGGCTTTCTGGCAAACTGAGGACAGAGCATGAAGCAGGAACACTTGAACACAGTAATAATAATGCAACATACAACATGTGCTAAACATGAGGAAGGCAGAAGTAGCAACGAATAAAAAAAAAAATGTTTATTTTGCAACAAAAACTAGTTCAGCCAGCCACTGCCTTGGCACACTGCCCCACACCACATGCAACAACACAGTTCTAAGACTGAACAGTCTCTACAATATTACACGGGTGTTTTCCAAATATATTTTGCTGTGGATGGAGGTTTTGAATCGAACCAATGGAGGATTACACATTTCTGTATAATGGCAACATTTCCCCAAGCCAACAATGATTCAAAACTCAATAATCCATAGATCAGACACAACAAGAAAGCGACAATTAATATAGTGAGAGATTTGTGATAAACAGAGAATAGATAATAAAGCAGACTCACCAATAAGCAGAACTTTGCCTTGTCTTAATGACAACAAAGTTAGAGAGGCTTTACCTCAGCTAGGGTGCGGCAGTGTGGCTAAAGATAACGGAACGCTGTCTATAAGCTTGTCCCCCTCCACCCCACAAACTCTACTTCTCAACTCTGGACACTGTAATACCCGTTCATATCCCCATCTGACACACTTCCATCATTCATGAAGCCAAAGGAAACTCCCGTGTGCGACATCTCTCATGGTCCTGAAATAACCTGTTTATTAAAACACCAACTGTTGGCAAGAGCAGCTTAGACTCCATTTGACAATTAAATAGCTCTGGATTTCTGAGCAAACTGTGGTTTGACTTTGAAAATGACATAAAAATGTTGAAACTTGATTACCCCTTCCTGTAACTCCTTGTACTTGCAGTAGCTCAAGGTCAGGCCTGGGACCTCTAGCTGATCCTATTGTTATTGTTAAACCAAGGTCATTTTGGCTGGTTTTTTAGACAGACACAGTAAGTCAAAGATTCATTAAAAGCATCTGCTTCCAATCCATGCCAAACACAAACAGTGCTAATGGAAAACTGACACCCTCAAGGGGTTTTGTGACCTAAACCATTTCAAAATGAGTTTGCAATGGAATTGCAAGAAGGAGCTCTCTGCCAAACTTGCTTATCAGACATACACACATCCACAAACTTGAAAGCGAAAATAATAGTAATTCAAGTAATTGAAAAGTTTCTTGAAATGCAATTGACATTACAAGCTGCAGCATACCACCACCACCACCATACCTTTTTGTACGTCTGAAAATAAGATCAGTTTGAATCCTTGGAGAAGGATAATATTACTGATAATGTGTGATGAAGGAAGAAAAAAAATGCAGTCTATTTTCTTCCTAAGAAAAGAAGATCAAATTACTTCCCCTAAACTTCCTGCACACATGAAGGCAGGAGGAGGGGCAGTGGGTGCCAATGGAAAGGCCACTCCTAATGGAGGCATTTCCCAGAAACATGCTGAAAAGGGAATATGCATGAGAGCCCCATTTGAGTCTTGCATGATAATTGAAAATATAAATATATCAAGGTCAGTCTTGCTGCAAACCATAAAGGACCTTTGGGGTAAAAGAACAGCTATGAAGCTCAGGTTATGAATCCATTTTCCATTTTCAGGGACTTGGAAGCATTTGTCCCACCCACACACAAGAAGCATCTCCTAACAGGCTGTGAAAACTGAGGGCAGCAGCTGTATCATGCTGCACTCCGGAAATAACCAAAGCCCCTGAGATTCAGCAGAGCTGGCAAGAGACTACAGCACACACCATTACAAGCTTAATCTCATTTGGATATTAGAAACTGATTTAAACAGCTGTGTGCAGATGCAATGAAGAACCTCAATGAACTCAATGGAAAAAATATATATCTAAAATTAAGGTATTTGGTGCAGTTTGGAAAACAGGAGCCAAAAATCTGAAAGCTCTTTAGGAAAATAGACCATGCAAGTAGAAAGCATTGTATGAATCTTTGAGAGAAATCCTGCACAAAAACTCATGGGTTACAAAGACATAAGTCACAGTAATCCTAAGAAACAACAGATATGGGGAGAAAATAACAAAAAAACCAAACAGAACAGTAAATCTGTAGAAGAAATACTAGAGAAACAAATTCAGATAACCCAAGTAAATGTTTTTATTTAACTAAACCCCAAGAGACTCAGTTTGATCCTAAACAAATGTTTAACCTGAAACATTTGATGTACAATCCTCAATAACTGATCAGATGATAACCAAACGTATTTAATGAATGAATAAAGCAAGTGAGTCATGGCCGCATGCACCGCCTTGCTCAAAACTCATCAGTTTATCAAGAACGATTTTCATCCACGAGTGACTTATGAGTCGTCCTTGGCAGAAAAACAGAATCAACAGCTAATTATTTAACCAGCCATTGCTGCCTTCCTTGCAAGTTTGGGAGGACATGCTGCATTCTTGGAATCCTGGAACTATTAATTAAATAACTTGTTTTCAGTTTAGGATTTAACTGTGCAGTGATTAAAATGCAGATAGGTTTTCATTCACAATTAGTCCTTTAGGAAAGTGAAAAGACCACACTCTTAATAGAATAACATAAAAATGAACACACACATACACACATATGCAAAGATACACAATTCTCATAATATTATATATACATACAGTACAGACCAAAAGTTTAGACACACCTTCTCATTCAAAGAGTTTTCTTTATTTTCATGACTATGAAAATTGTAGAGTCACACTGAAGGCATCAAAACTATGAATTAACACATGTGGAATTATATACATAACAAAAAAGTGTGAAACAACTGAAAATATGTCATATTGTAGGTTCTTCAAAGTAGCCACCTTTTGCTTTGATTACTGCTTTGCACACTCTTGGCATTCTCTTGATGCCTACTTTGAAGAACCTACAATATGACATATTTTCAGTTCACTTTTTTGTGTATATAATTCCACGTGTTAATTCATAGTCATAAAAATAAAGAAAACTCTTTGAATGAGCAGGTGTGTCCAAACTTTTGGTCTGTACCGTGTGTATGTATATATATATATATATATATATATATATATATATATATATATATATATATACATACACACACATATATATACACACACACACACACACACACACACAGACAGACAGACAGACATACATACACATATATCGAGCCCCGAAACCGCCCGCGATAAACGAAAAAATGCGATAAAATGGACTCCACCCCAAAAATGCTATTTTATGTATACAGTACTATATTAACATCTTACTTCACTTTATAATGAATAATTATATTTGTATTAATACAATTCATTATTTTAAAATATAACTCCTTAAAAACAATTCCCTAGAAGTTTTTTAGTCTATCGAGCTATCCGTGAAAGACTGGGAAAATCAGCGAAACATTAGTTATTAGTTATGGCAAATGCAAGTGCGAGATTCAAACCGTGGTAAAGCGGGGATTACTGACATGTATATAAATATACATATGTGTGAATGTATATAGTTCCATATACACATACATACATATTCACACACAGAATCCAACAAATGTGAGTTCACCACTCACATTTCACAACCATTTTAGTATATCTTTTAAAGGGACAATACGAAAGAAATGAAACTTGGGTATATTTTAGATTAGTCAGTGTGCAGTTTATAGAGCAGTTCAGATTTACTGTCCTTTAAAAATAACATACAGCCATCATTGCCTAAATAACTGGCAAAAAATGTAAGTACACCCTAAGTGAACATTTTAAAAATGTGTCCAAAATGTTAATATTTTGTGTGAGCACATCTATCACTGCCATAATCCTCCTGGGCAAGGAATTTACCAGAGCTGCACAGGTTGTTGCTGGGATCCTCTTCCACTTCTCCATAATAACATCATGGAGCGGCTGGATGTTAGACACAAGGTGCTTCTCCACCTTCCATTTAAGAATGCCCTACAGGTGCTCAAAAGGGTTCAGGTCTGGAGACATATTTGGCCACCCAATCACCTTCACCTTCATCTTCCTCAGCAAGGCAGTTGTCATTTTGGCGATGTGTTTGGGGGCGTTATGTTGGAAACTTCCGTTCGGCTCAGTTTTTAAAGTGAGGGCATCATGTTCTGCTTCAGAATGTCAATGTTGGAATTCATGTTTCCCTCAATAAACTGCAGCTCCCCAGTATCAGCAGCACTCATGCAGCCCCAGATCATGATGCTACCACCACCATGCATAACTGTAGGCAAGACACAATTTCTTTTGGTACTTCTCATCAGGTCTTCACCACACATGCTTGACACCATCTGAGCCAAACAAGTTTATCTTATTCTCATCAGACCGCAGGAAATAAATTCATGCTCATGGACAGGTTGTCTTAAGCAAACTGTTTTCAGCCTTTCGTGTGAGTCAGCTTCAGAATAGGCTTCCTTCTGGGACGACGGCCATGTAAACTGACTTGTTGCAGTGTGCGGCGTATGGTCTAAGCACTGACAAGCGGACCTTCTGCAACCTCTAAAGCAATGCTGGCAGCACTCATGCGCCTTTTTTTAAGCCAGCTTCTGCACCCTACACAAAGCAAAAGGACTCGACTACTTTAATCAACCCTCGCAAGGCTTGTAAAACCCCTATATGGCCCTGGCCACTTCACTGTAACTCAATTTCAAGGTGTTACCGGTCTTCTTATAGCCTAGACCATCTTTTTGGAGAACAATCATTTTAATTCCTCAAAGAGTTTTTTTGTCATGAGGTGCCATGTTGAACATCCAGTGGTCTGTATGAGAGAATTGTACTCAAAACACCAAACTTTAACTGCTCTAATACAAGATACACAAATTTGTATGGTTCTGTTAGGCAGACAGAATGTGGAAATTAAAGAGGTGTAAAATGAAATCTAAGATGGGAGCACTGAGACCTATTGTGTTTCATACATCACTGCCTTTCAGTCTTCCAATTGATCTCGCCCCGATAAAAGTCTTGGCAAAAGGTCCATAATTACATGGCTGACAAAGCTTTCAAGCTGCTTCCAGACCGAATTGTAGCATACAAACCTAATATAAAATATCAGCCATTTTAGACACAATTCTAACCTACATTAAATCATAATAATCAAATGTATATGCTATTTAATAATAATCCTACTTTCATGCTATGCAGTGCTCAATGTCCCAAATTAGTGTACAAAAAAGCAAATACTGAAAGTAGACGGCATTGTCTGAAGTCTTGCATAACTTCCTCCACATGTGCGTTTAATTTAGTTTAATAATTGCTAAAGTAAATTTAAGAATGAAGCCAGGTTGGCAAGAGTCCCAAGATGCAGCATTGCCTATGTGTATGACACGCTATCAGTTATACATGTAGGATATATAATAAACAGTTATATAAATCTGCCACACTTTAAAACTCTAAGATAAACAAAAGAAGGACTCTATAAAAAAATAGGTGCTTGGCGATACCGACATTTAGGCTATACTATGAATGTAAAAATTAAAAAACAGCACTAAAAATACAGAACTGCATATAAAGAAAAATAATAAAAAAAATAAAATACAAAAATAAAAACACTACTGTAGGAATTTAGCCATGCTTAGCAATATCATAGACTACATTAACTACAAGATGTAAACTTGCACACTGGTGCACTATACTTTGGGTTTAATCAAATAAGAGTCTAATAATAGAATATGCATAACATAGTAAGCAGTTAGCAGCCTTTCAGGTTTTTTACAACAGCCTAGGCAGATTCTAGGCAGACACCGATCCTACCCCAACTGCTAAATTATAGCTAGATCAGATATGCTAACACAAGGCCTGCACTAACATCAGGCTAAATATGTATCAGTAATCAGCTGTGCCATCAGTGGTGAAATTCAATATCTCCACTTAATCCATCAGCTGGTGAATGTACTGTTTGACTGCTACTTTAAAATGTTGGGTGAAGGTTACACTACTTTTGGTTAATGGAACTGGCTGATTCCATGCAAACATCAGGGTTTAGACTGAAACAGATATTTAATAATATTGTATGACCTTACAAAAAAAATAAATGGAGTATGTTATAGCACTATATGATTAGTTTTGCAAAATACATTTCAAACTAGAAACTAAGTATTTTTAAACATATGAGGGGAACCCTTGATAAGACTGAATACAACATAGCAAAAAACATATCGTTATTCAAGTCTCTTTCATTCCAATGTTTATTACAGAATTGAGCTCTAGAGATATGAAATACTTATAATTTTATTTTTGTTAACCTGCCCCCGACCTGACACCGGACATGCTGTGTTGGTAATAGTACGTTAATTTATGTCAACAATAAAACAGTTTATTTGCAACATGGGGGTTGGGGGACAGACAAGCCTGGGTTAGCTGTAATTACATAACACAGCTTAATGAAAACGTGACAGAGAGCATGACAGGAAACAAACAGTGTGTGTTGTGTTTCAAACAACTGATAACAGGTTTATCAATCATGGCACTGCTAAACATTATGTACATACGTACAGTGAGGTTTGAAATAGAAATTTGCACTTTAAATTTAAGCACGGAAGTGATAAAATACAATGATAGGATGTATTGGAAGAGTATTAGACATGTACATGTGCATCTTATTCAGTCAGTGCACATTTTGGAAGCGTAAAGGGTATGGTGAAAAATGCTTAAAAACACGACTGGTGGGAATTTACTTTAAGCTTGTGCAAGCATGAGATGTTTAAGATCAACCAAATCGCCTTGTCACACATTAAATGTTGATACTGAATATTTCTGGAATGTTAATTTGATGGTTGCTGTAATTTAAATTATTCCCAATTAATATTAGCTTTAGCAGTTTTGTGTCGTGGTAATGTCACAGGGGACATTGTTTCTGCCAGTGCAGAATTATTTAAATAGCCTCGAGCACATAGGATAATAATCAGGTTTTGATCTTGTCTTTTAAAATGAACGTTAAATAGCTTATTTTCTCACATAGAAGTGTTCATTATAATATATATGTGAGAAAACCAAGTGTGATGTGTCATAGCTCCTCTATATGACAGTATAGTTGTGGACTCTATTCTCTGGCTATAAGCCTAGCATTTCCTGTTTACACTGGTAAACCACCCTTTACTGACCCAAGTCAACCCTGGGCTCATCTTGGGGTCGTAACACCAAGCTAGAGGACGTTTATTTTCAAATGTTGGCGTTAAGGAGTTTTGTTATTGAGAGCAATATAAAAATAAAAGTAAAAATTGTTCACGCTCATCTATTTGAGAAAAAAAACATTGATGAGCAGCTAAAAGAGCTAAAGGACTAAAGTACCGCTGCATCACTCTCTTTAAGAGTTAAGAGCTAAATCATCCTGGCACCAATATCAGCTGATAGTCAAACAGCACTGTGGGTAGAGTAGAAATCATTAACCAAAGTAATCAAAAAGAGTTCGACATGACTTAAAAACTTTCAGCTGAAAATATAAAAATAATTACTTTTACGGGCAGCATTTGTACCGTATTTTTTGGACTATAAGCCGCTTACTTTTTTCCTACGCTTTGAACCCCGCGGCTTACACAACGAAGCGGCAAATTTATGGATTTTTCCTGGGTTTTTCCCGGTTTCACAAGCGTCATGCCGCCAAAAAACTGAGCCCCATAACATTAGACCAATGAAATTGCCGAACGGGTTCAGGTGAACCAATGAAACTCTTTATATTAAATCATAAATATGGATGTGGTTCCTCTGACATTTTACCTGCCGCTCACTCGGACTGTCAACAGGAAATGCAAATCATTCGTCACCCTGAAAACAACCGGGCATGAAAAAAAACGCACTTCACCTGTGTTCTGAGCTGCACGGCATTGGGAGAAAAGCTTCACCGATGGTGATTTTTAAGCACACGACGATGCCAAAAGAAAAACTCCCGAGAGAAATAGTTGTGAAAGGAAGCAGGAAGACAGTGAACAATGACTTTCTTGGTAGGTTATTGTTTAGATACAAGCCGTGTAACAGACACTGTCTTTCTTTAAAGCCTGTGTAAAGTTCATTAGTTTCATGTGCGGCTTATTTATGTTCAAAATAAAAATCTTTGTCAAATTTAGCGGGTGCGGCTTATATTTGGGTGCGCTTAATAGTCCGGAAATTACAGTAGTTGTTTTAAATAATAATAATAAAAATATAACTGACATTAACAATACCCTTAGCTAATGTTAGCTTTAACATACAATGATTAGGGATGCACCGAAATGAAAATTCTCGGCCGAAACCGAAAAAGAGGAATGCAAGCCAAAAACCGAAACACCGAATTATGCCAATTATTATTACCATTGCATTTATGGCTATGACTGTGTTCTTTCATAAAAACAAAGTGCATTCAGAACAAGTGCAACTGCCTAAAGATACAACAATGCAACAATATCACTGGGAAACTTCCTGCCTTTTCAAAAACGTCCGCATCAGACTGAGTGCGCGTGCTCGGATGGGTTTTGCTTTGCTGTGCCGCGTTTATCTCATATTCAGCATAGCGATCGGGACGTTTGGATTTCAGGTGATCAATTAAACCCGACGTGGAGAAAGTCTTTGCAGACGCACCCCCTCCTGAAATTACGGCATTACATGTTTTGCAAATCGCTAACCGTGGGTCTTTTTCCGAGATATAGTGAAATACGTCCACACCGCAGACATGTTGTTTTAGACAAGCACGTGCAGACCGCGGTTACTGTTTGCGTCATCACAACAAACTGTTTCGGCCGTGTTGTTTCGGTGATCAAAGTCTTTCGAAAACCGAAAATACACTTTTGGGCTATTTTCGGCCAAAGATTTTTGGGTGGCCGAATATTCGGTGCATCCCTAAAAATTATGAATTATATTTCTCCATAATAAAGTCAAAAGTGTCTCCATTCACCCTGACAGAAAGTGAGGATGCTGCATCAGCAGAAAAATCAAGAGGAGATATGTTTTAAATAAGGAAAAAAAAATGGGGCTTCCAGGGCATCAACTTCTATTGTTAATTTTTTTATTTTATAATTAATTTTAAATTTAAAGTCATAGAGCAAACAGTGTGACCTTAACAGTTACCAAACACAATCTGACAACTGCAACAACTTATTGTTAAAACTTGCTCCTAGTAGGGCGAAGCAGAGAACATGACCCCGCTGCCGGAGGATGTTTACACTGCATCGGTCATTGACTCTGTTTGGCCTTCACGCTAAATCAGTACACAAAGCTGTCGGGTAAAAATCAGAGGCAAATTTGTTGCAGTTGTATACAAGCAAAAGAAAAAACAAAAAGAAAATAAATTGTGTGTATAGAATATAGACATCACAATGTATCCTTGTTCATTATTCAGCATTACTTTCCACTAAGAGCTCATTTTAAAAATGCAAAAAAAAAAAGGTGTGTAGTAGGCGCCAGGATGAAACTGGATAGCTAATGGCAGCACATTCGGAACCCATTAGCCTACTTGTCAGATGTGGCTTGGAGTACATGACTTGTGGCATGTGGTACTTGTTTGCATGGCCCTTTTAAAACCTCGCTCACACATACACTCACTCTTTCACACACGGACAAACGCAACGATTAAATCCTCAGTGAACTTTAGTATACCTTCAAGCAAACTTTAACAGTATGAACACAGACACGGTATCTCTGTAACACTCCTACACTGAAGTACTCCTGTTTAGGACATGCCAAAGTAGCTGCCAAACAATGAGAACAATGGCTTCCATCTCAGTATAACGAGGCCACGGAGAGGGAGGGGTGAAATATTCATACAAGCCCTGCTGGAAACTTGTGGTCATTAATCTGATTAATGTATACAAGATGACCGAGTGCTTCAGTGGTATTGTCTCAAAACACCGGCCTCCGTTAACGGAACATGGGAACTTTCCGATGAGTGGCTTTCCCTTTTTTATTTTATTTTTTTTGCTGTCATTTTTCATTTTCACAATTCTTGTGAAAATTATCTGTACACAAGCTTGTTTAGGCCTCTTCGTTTTTAACATTAATTAATACAAATCCTGAAATTAGTACTTTTAATTGATCAATCAAAAACGTTGCGGATGCCCCCCAAGTATAGCGAATGTGTGCAATAACTAGTGATGTTATTTACAGTATTTTCAATTGGAGCCGCGGTAGAAAAGAGTCTCACTTCAGGAAAGCATTTCTGCACATCAATAAATACAGTAGGCTGTAAATCACAGATAATAGCTGATAGAAAATAACAGCTCTTTGTCAGTATGTTGTTCTTGACACTCACCTAGCATTCTTGAGACTTTATTCTCCTTTAGTCAGCGTTTGCTGATGGAAAGAAAAGTCTTGTGCTGAGTTTTATGTTGTAGAGGTTTAATCATGCCTGCATCATTTGAACTGAATGTTGATGTAGGACCATTAATAATGGGAACGAGCAGGGTATCAAACAGGAACCAGACACCAATATCGATATTGATGCATCCCTATTTATGACCCTAGCTACCAACCTCAAATGATTGCTGAATATTAGCACAAAGGCCCTGTCTTTAACACCCTGCAACATCTCCAATACAATAAGCCTGATCCTGCATAGCATGCAAAATGTCAGCTGGGAAAAAGACAAACTACAAAATCAATAGCAAAAGTGTCTAGCTTGTGTGATTAGTCAGCTCCTAATCGAGAAACGCAAAGCAATACAGAGTATACAAGAGCGGCAAATACATTGCACATCATCGCCATACCATACATTAGAAACTTACCCAGTATATGAAGAAATGTTAGGGGTTAGTAATGCCTCTGTCCAGGTACGCTGCCTGTACAGTGGCCCTGAAAGAGATGGAAAACGAGCGAGCTGTTAGCGACAGTGCACAGAAGCAGGAAAGGCTGGTCATGCCGCATTAAATGAGGTAGCAAGTTAATATAAGCCCTGACACCCAAAGGTGGCACATTCCAAGCTGGAGATTCAAATGCCACACATAGAAAAGTTAGAAAAGCCCATCAATAGCACAGCAGAAAATGATGAAGCTTAATGCATTATGACTGGGAACAAAGAGGGATTTTCAGCATGATTTAACATTTTAGGTTTTTTAGGAGACTATTACATTAAAAGTGTCTTGTGTAGTATATAATTGATCAGAATATCAATTATAATTTTCATTTTGCCCAGTTCCAGCCAAACATGGGGCTACTTTCTAGAACTATTATATATAATTTTTAACAAGTTTTAACCAGGATTCAATGCGAGGCTTATTATATTATTTTTCATTGCTTTCCCTCCACATATGCAAGTGAATCAAAGACGTCATTGAGAAATCCATTGCGTTGTGTGACTAACAAAAAAAACAACAATTATTTGCCATCAGAGAGACTGTTGATTTGATTGTAGAGTTTCCCATGGTGTAAATTAAGTACTGGGAGCTTGCACAAAAGCACTTAAAATGACAAAACATGGACTCCCAGCCCACTTAAAACGGTGCTGAATGCAAATATAATACAAGGAAGTGTATTAGAAACAACTAGAAATAAAACAACGCCCTATCATCAATACAGCAGCTTTGTAGCATTTTAATCGTTATAACATAAATGCATTATCTGAAGATTATAGTAGCTATTAAAGAAAATATCTTTAAAACAGACAAGAAGGAAAATGTGCTTAACTTTGGGTACAACATCAAGCCCCTGGTTCCAACTTGATGCTTACATGTAACACTTATTTAACCTAGGTCATGTGACACCATTGAGGCATTTCCCACATTCCTGGTCTCTCAGGTTCAAACATGCTTCTCTAATTACACTCGGAGCACAGGCCCTCAGTTATTCAGCGCTGAAGCTTGTTTCTCCTCTGTGGGCTCAACTTCGGAATAGAGTTTGTACGATTATTCAGCTGCATCAACAATGCAATAGTTAAGTAGTTGAGTGTAGGTAAGTGTTAAGTTAAGAGTTATGATGTAATAATACAAATCAAAACTTTTTTTTTTGATGACAAAAGCAAACAAGACGTGTGTATGACATTGGTGCAGATGCTTTGTTTATAAAAATGAAACATTTATGGGAGTAATAAATCCCTCAGCGGGTATGCCTTTATAAGAAAATAATGAAGGAGTGCTGTGACATGGCGTGAAGCTAAACTGCTTACAATCTGAAAGGTCTTGAGGTATTTTGCTCCTAAAAGACTTTTTATGTATTGAAAGGCTGATGGCATACTTTTCAACCCATTTTTTGTTACGTTTGACATTGTCCTTGAAACAAGTTATCACTCATATTACAACAACAATAAATAGTCCTTGTCTCAGCAGTCTGTCTTTTTTCTTTTCTTCCTAATCAAGTCCTCCATTCTCAAAATTCTCCCATTATGGGAAACTAAAAATTAAATCTTTACTTGAGATTACAGATTTTTACAAATGCATGGACACAACTTTGAGACTTTAGTAGTTATAAACGGTATAAAAATCCTTTTTATATATATTTGATGAATGATTTTATATGAACTATCAAAGTCATATAAATAAAAAATATATATTCAATCAGCTACTTATTACAGGGAATGACGATGGATTCTTAGAAATGTGTATTGTGACAATTTACCAGGAGGATAATCAATGGTCATAGTTCAATTTCCTTGCAGGTTTATTTTTTTTTTTTGCAAAAGCAAGAGAGTTCATGGTTGTGTCTCTGGTGTACACTATGCTAATGGCAGGATACTGGGCGTGGAACAAAAGCCCTTTTGTTTTTGACATGCCTAAAAGAGGACTCAAAGGCCATTGAGCTTTCAAGAGAAGGGTATACACCAAGCAGTTCCAGAGGCCAAACACTGAGCTCTTTGACATCTGTGGCTGCTCCACGGATAACAAGTAGATGCAGAAACATAGTGGGTATGGACAATACAGAAGCAAACTCTGTAATCTGGCTATGAGTCGCACAACAAATGAGTCATGGTCACTCCACAGAATACACATCGAATAGTTTAGGGGGAAAGAAGTTAGAGTCACGCAATATGCTGATATATCATCAATAGGAGGAAGCTTAGAGTGAAATTCTTGTTTGTTTTTTTTAACTTAAGTTGCTCTTCCAAGAAACAAGAAAAACTTCAACAAGATCAGCACCTAAGGAGCGGCTTTACAGACAAGATCTCATGCAGGTACAGCCCAAGGCCAAGGTTTGCTTTGCCTTGAGAGATTACACTAGATGAAAAACATTCTGTAATAAGCCTGAACTTCCTTCTTAAGTGCTTAAAGATTCCAATGAAAAAAAGAGAGAAAATATCCATTTGGAGTGTACTTTAACATTATTTTATGACATACATGATTGCTTTTATAGTAAACATTAGATATACTTGCTACATTGCAAGGTGCCAAAAGAAAAAGAAAACTGTGGGATTTCCTGCTACTCAATTTAACCTACTATTATTAAATACATCTACCATTAAGAAAACATTTTGCTTAAACTTGACTTTACAGATGAACTCACCAGAAAATGACCAGGTGCCACAAACTTTCTAACCCTTCACACAGTTGGGAGCTTCCGTTTCAGTCAGACATTCCCTTCAATAACATCCCTATAGAAAAGTCTGCTGATATCAAACTTGTCTGTGCCATACATGACTGAATGTTTGATTCGGGTCCCATTCAACCGGAGAATCCTGTTTCAACGATACTTCAAAGTTTCAATAAACCTCGGGAGGTCTGGATTACTTAAGGCGATGTTACGCCGTCTCTTTGTACGCGTTTTGAAAAGCAACCTATTTCCATGGAAAATGAGTTTTAAACAAATGATTTCAAAACATGGGAACACCACCACCAGGGACCAATGTAATGACTACAAACCTAACAGGAAATGCTGTTATAGGAAAATAATCCAGCCTGAATTTGATTGTAAACAGAACATCCTGAAGTATCCTATATATAATACCTTTATATTTACATTTGCCGTATCTGCAGTGACGCATACATGGAACCTGTTCATACTCATGTCACAGCAAATCTAAAGCAGTCTTCTAATTCTGTTGAGGTTAATGTGACCTAAATAGTGAAGTGCTGATATTGGAGACTCCTTCCACAAAACCTCTATAAATCTCCACACAGAAAGGTTAATACTACTAACTGTTTAGACTTTTTTCTTTTAGGTGTTTTATTGGCGTATCTTGCATACAAGGCTCTGTGAACTAGCGAATTCTACAGAAAACACATTAGAATAACGTAATTACCATTACTTACATTCAAAGCTTTTGGTAGATGCACTTATGCAGGTACTAGGCAACTAGGCATCAGTTCTTGATGGTGCTGAACTTGATCAGAAGTCCAATATTTTAACCACTAGTTAATAAGCTTCCAATTGTATGACTGATTTGTTTTATATTCAACATCTGCAATACAACTCTATTCAACAGCTCTATTATATATTTGAATTTAGTGTATACCCAGAAGTGTTTAGAAGCAGGTTTTAGTGTGTTCTTTGTGTTTCTGTAATGCTGCTTTGGGACAATGTCTATTGTTAAAAGCGTGGACAAATAAAACTGAACTGAAAATAGTTCTTGCCTCAATTACCTGCCACATGTAGGTCAATAATTGCAGGTCTTTTCACTAACACTCAAGGCAGGCCTTTTCTGTGAAAAAAAGAGGACTGGACACATTATTTTGTCTCCTTTTCATACTTGGTAAAAAAGGAACTCAATACGGTGGTATAAATGTATGATTTGTCATACTGGGCCTCATTGAAGTTTGGTCCAGACGGATTTATACTTAAATTATTCAAAAGTAATATTACTCTTAGAAAACATTTGCCTTTAAAACATGCTCTAAATATTTGCTGCAGTTTATAAAGCATATGTAGGAGGCTCTTCATGTTCACAGGTTTAGTGTACATAGATTCATTTTTTAAGCATTATTTGCAAGTTTGCCATCAATAATTCAATGCGAATGACAAAGACATAAATGGATCAAAAACTATATTGATGATCTATTTATCATTTGCGAGCATACCTGTGTTTTAGATATGTTTAATTTATTACTCTCTAAATACTGTACATACTGTATGTGTACTGCCTCTCCCTTTACATACAGTTGTAGTGTAAACTTTTTTGTGCGTTAGATATGTACACCCCCCCACACACATACACACTGGTGTAGAGGTGAGGAGCACAAGGGCTAGCTGTCCTGTTGTGTTTACTTTGTTAACAAGTTTTAATTTGCAGAATTTAGCAGAGGTCCTCATCCAAAAAACTTACAGAAATGATCAGGAGTTTCTATCAAAAATACATTCTGATGCTAGCTCATAAATAGAGACCAGGCACTATATATATATATATATATATATATATATATATATATATATATATATATATATATATGATGTGTGTGCACATAGCGATGAACTGTAAACCAATTCCCTAGCTGATGTTTTACCCTGATTTCACTACATGCAAGTGTGTGTCAAGAACAGACTTTGCTCTTTTTATAGGTAATCGATACAAGCTATGTATGAAAGTTCAACGATTGCTAAGAGTTTCTCACTTTTGTTGCTCCAAATTAGAGGGAGGCTCAGTTTGATTTATAAAATAATTGACATACAAATGTACTAAGAGATCGATAAAAATGAGGCCCACTGCAGGAGAACACTATAAAATACTGACTGAATTCTATAACGCATGTTCTTCAGGTTATGGTATATGGCTATATTACAATAAAGGTTAGACCCTGTGAATAAGTCATCAAAATATCATAAAACAGAAACACTGAATGAGCTTGAGATAATAGAAAGACACTGTTTAAAAACCCGTATGTTCCATCTAGATTACGCCAATAATTATGGCGTGCGAACCCGTTTGGTTCCGACCTTAATCATCCATCTATTTTCGACAAACATCATAGCAGCAATCTTAGAAATTTCACACACTGCCAAACCTTTATTGCAAATCATGGAATAAGTAGCTTTGCAGTGATGATATTATGTGATGCATCTGTGGGGTTGCACAATGTAGAAACTCGGATATTGCAATTTACAAAAGTATTTACACCCGGCCAATCAAATGAGACTACACTAGCCTTGCACAATGGGTATATCAAATTGCAGATGCAATGCTTCATATTACCACATGGCTCCTAAAGTGCACACTGATAAATCATGTATATATATCGTTCTGACAATATTGTGCATGCATGCAGTAATTCAGCAAAGAATCCAAACACACATATGTCGAATAAGTCGAGTTGGTCACTATGGGTTTTGTGATTCGAGTAGAAAGCATTTGCACATTAAGTCTCTGTGCGATATCAGTTTTTTAAGGTCAGTATTATATCGCGATATCGGTTATGAATCGAAATATTGCGCCACCGTTTATTGGAAAGGCAATGAATACGGGTTAACACGTGTACCCTGATTTATGAGGTATTTCGAATGCAGAATGTGTCAGGGGATAAATCTGGATGTGTGTGTGTGTGTGTGTGTGTGTGTTAGTCATTCTCCGTTCTGTTACAAACATAAGCTGCGTCATGAACGTGAAGTGTGCATGAAACTGCGACATTGCAGATCAGATGATGGAGATAAACCTGCAGTTCTAATAGAAACACCCTCTCATTCATCTAATGTCTGTGATTCCACATGAAGCTGAATATGGAGTGTTAATTCAGACAGACTTACTTGGAAGTTCCCAGTCAGGGAACACGCTGAGATCCACGAGTTGGGAAATCGAGCAGGGTGGAAAAACAAACAAACGCCGATTTGTTTGATTTACACTCTGCAGTGATGCGATACAAAAATGTCGATCCGTTTAGAAGTAAATCGAAAAATCTGCAAAAGAAAACAAAAAAAACCCAGCGAGCATTTGAAAGGCGTTCAGGGGCCTGAAGCGCGTGCCATGGTAACGACACTAAACTGGAAATGATATCCAGGACCAAGAACAACCAGCACCCAGGATCATGCAGAAACCCTGAACTGAAGTGAACTGCGAGCGGAAGAACTGGATGAGTCTGAAGCCGGTCGGAATTGCAGCCTTCAGCGCGCTCTCCTGCAGTGGGGCATTAGGCGACGTGGCTCAGCGTTATGTCCATTGATCCAATTACAGGAATTAACCACTCGAAGTGTTTTAAGGGGAAACAAAAAAAATATTAACCCAAGCCGAGATGCGTGCGCTTTTACATCCACCAGAAGTCAGTCTGCTTCCCTCTCCGCTTTATCAACAAACCCCGGAGTGAACCCGCGAGCAGAGTAACAGATCTTACATAAACACAATACAGAAAATACTCCCGACCCGCTCATTAGCAACAGGCAAACCTTTAAAACAGCCTTCCAGTGTAAAATAACGCCCCCTGGTGGGGGAATAATGTCATTGGAATCCCTCCATCCCCAAAACACGCGAGTGAGTGAAATGATCCGATTCTTTTGATTCGGATCACTTTTAAATCGTTTGATTAATCATCACACGAAAATAATCAAAAATAAGAAATTCATTATAATATTAACATTGTTATTGAATGATTAATTCTTCCTTAAATGATTATTCTAATTAATTATTTTTTATTTAAATAAATCTACTTATTCAAATCAATTTATTTTGTTTATATTTGAGCATTTCAATAATTCACTTTTACAGTGTATTTGTGAACTCTTCAATCTTCTTACTATTTACATTTGTATACTTATACCCACTTTCTCTAAAAATAATAATAATTATTATTATTATTATATTGTTGTGTGTGTGTGTGTGTGTGTGTGTGTGTGTGTGTGTGTGTGTGTGTGTGTGTGTGTGTAACCCCTTAAAGAAAGTACTACTAGGACTGAATTATGTAAAGACCAGACTGTAGCGTCAGCACTATATTTTACGCCATATCTGACTCTGTCCTTCACACATCATCAGAAGTTGCTGGTTTGATAAACACAAAAACTGCACTATTTACTGTTTATTACCCACATATCATGATATATCATCAGTGCACCACTACAGTAATCTGCACTATATACAGTACACTTTAATATCACCGCTTGCTGTGACGTTATATAGCTGTTAATGTTATGTACAATGTTAGGAGAAGAAGGGAAGTTCCTCTTTGGTCACCGCCTATGTAGTATCATTTTTGCAACCAGAATAATAGTTTAGAATGCAGTTACATTGATAGAACGCTGTAGGAGACCATTTTGAGTACACGAGTAATAGAGACTCACTTAAGAAGATTGAATTATTGCAATTCACTCTTTAAATAACAACAAGTGCTATAAGTAAAAGGTAGGTCCAAAAATAATATATTTGCATTTAATTTATGTGTCCTAGTGAGTTTTCTCTGTCGTAGTCCGAGGATTATTTAATATTTATATATAATGTACTCATATTAATATGTCCCGAATATAAAATTGACCGTACAAGGTTGGCATGTTGAGTAGTTCTCCAGCAGGGAGCGCTGCTGACAAAATAACTGGAAAACAACACGCGTCATAGTGTAGAGGGAAAAACATAAAAGAAAATTAAGAATAAGGCAAATATGATTAGCATGTATTATTAATATTTAATTATTGGTTGGCAAATCTCATATTCATTTTAGTAGACATATGCGTCAAAATCCCATATTCATAGTTTTTGAAAATGAAGCGTAAATTAATTACACTTTCATCCTTGATAGCTGTTATGACAGTAAACATGTGCTACTGTTTTAATTAATATTGGTTTGCATTCGTTAATTTATTTATAACTGTCTATTTGCTTTCTTCAACTATTTTTCCCTAAAGCATGCTTTATTTTATTTTCTCACATTTGTCCTGTATCTTTTGTGCGCGTGTGTGTGTGAACCTCTGCACTTGCTTTCTGTATGTATAATTCGATTCCTTGGCAATAAGAACGTTTCCAAAAATATTTAATAGCACACATTATGTATTATGTAAATAAATTATTAATTAATTAAAATGTAATTATTAATTACATAAATATATATATTTTTATCATACAAAAATCAATCTATTTCCGATGCATAAAAGCAAAACTTGAAGGAGAGTGAAATAATACGAAATACAAAAAAAATGCTGCTATCAGATGTAAACAGTGTCGTTCTAAATTATTGTTTCAGCAGCTTAAGAAAAGGCACGTTTGATGCCTTTTAATGATGTTAATATAACTTCGGACTTTTATTTTGAACTGCGGTAAGGCTCGGGTGACCGGAAGTCGGTCTGGTTAGCGCTGGTTCACGTTACTTGGAGAACAGTAAAGAAAAGGAAGAAAGCCGCCGCTAGTGAGCAGGACGCGGTTTGTTTTAGAAATTAAGGAAATTTCACATAAAGAAAAAACCACCGAAACCCAAGCAGGCGGTGAAAAGAACAGTTTCCGTCCGACATCCGCGTCTGTAATACAGCGGCCGTGGAAGTAAGTCATTAGAGCGCCGCTAAGTGACTAGTTGCTAGTTTGCTAGCGAGCTAATAATGGGTATGTTAGACGGCTAGCACTGGTTAGCTGCCTGCAGAGCCTCTGAGTGACAAGTCTGTATTTACTATCTGGGAGAAAATGTGAATGATGTTTTAGCTGACTCCTGTTTAGCCTTTGGACTGAATCTGACGGAACAAATAAGATGACAGTTAGCTAGCGTTAACGTTTCCGCCAGTTATATTTTGAGAGCTCGTTAGTCGTTTTTGTCAAAATATTTAATTCTACAGCTGCGTTATTTATGTTATCGTGACTCGGTTTCACTCTGAGTAATGGTGCTGGAAAGAGAAATATCTCCCGGCTTGTACATTTCTTTTAACGTGTAACCAACCGAATACAGGCTGAGTTCCAAATTGCACCGTGCCCCATAGACAAGTGCACTACAAGGACTAGGAGATAATGGCTTGCACGCCCTATGTAGTGCACTCCAGCTCAGCACGTAGCGGTTTGGAATTCGGCCAGGGAGCTGCTTGTACAACAGACTGTATCGCCATTCATAAGGGCTTTTGTCCTCACTGGGGGAGAAAAAAAAATCCAGAGGTTGCTAACGTTAGCTCACACGATCAGAATATATAGAGAAACACTGTCCATTGAACATCATGTTATTTAATGACAAGAACATTTAATGATTGGGAATTTTCTATGGAAGGCAATTGATGAGTGAATCATCATCATCAATCTTCATCATCAGCCCTTGATGTGAGTTTCATTTGAGGTGTGTTAAATGTTAAATCTGCCTCCATCATGGCAGATCTTTCTTGCTGAGGGCGTCTCTGTAGGAATCCATCCGTGATGCCAGGCTTCCTCCTGAGATAATCCCTCTTATAAAGGTTAATGACTTCAGGCCAGCATTTTAATGGCTGTATAATCTGAAAAGCAGAGGAGTTTTTTCTCATGTGGATCAGGACGTTTGTTTTTATGTCCATCTTCAACCTTAAATTATTGTTATATCATCCTTTATTGACTAATTTCTTTTATGAATGGTTAAACCTGCCCTGCTTCAGAGCTGTTGCTCACTTAACCTGGGAAAATTCACTTTTGCCCAAACTGGCTCTCAGATTTCATGAGTCAGCACATTCAGTATTAATGACCTACTCAAGCCAGATCATTTCTTCACTGCTACTGATACAGGGACAATGAGTGATGTCTCATATGAAGTCAAGGTTTTATACGGGAACCAACAAATTCTTCACTTCTTGTTGTTTTTCTTCATCACCAACTGAAACCTGCTACAGTTTGAAGCACTGGGACAGCAACTGTGGATTATTCCTGCTGTTGAACATTATGTTAAATAAGAACCTGGATATTCAGATATTCTCCAAGGATAAGAAAAGGCCAAAATGCAGATTGTAGGAAATTCTCTTCTCTGGAACATCAGTGATTTGTTTTTAAAATAAGAGCTTTACGCAAAAAAAAAAAAAAAAAAAAAGGAACTTGAAAGTAACAAAAATGATCTGTACCAAACAATAAACGAGGTAACATTTAGGTAAATGGGTGATCTGGTAAATATGGCAATTTAAATAAATGGTCACAGAGACTATGTATTTGACGAACTGGAGAAAAACATTAAAATGAGAAATGTAAAAACAAATGGCAGATGGATTTAACACAGCTTTATTGTTAAAGACTTAGACACACAATTCACTGACTCTTCTCTGATATATATTTATTATATATATATTTCTAACAAATTTAGTGATTTTGCTCTACAGCTACATCTAGCCGTGGATTATCCCATACATCACTGCTCTGTTTGATTTTTAGTCCTGCGTATGATGTACAATGTGATCACTTCTATAGTAACGTGCGTTGCTCCAGCTCATATTAATCTTTGACTGCTTAAAAGAAATGTTTAATTACTGACCTGTTGACATTTTCTATGAGGGATTTGTTTAGGGTTTAGCGATGGAGTTTCCAGAATCAGGGATTTCTCTCAGTGAGAGATTTCTGCTGTAGTAAAGTCTTCAGGACAAAGCTCCTGCTAAGTGGAGGTTCATTAAACTCAAACATAACCATAAATGGATAAAATTGTGACACGTTACAAAATATATTACAAATATATACAGACGCTGTGTCGAACATGCTCTTGTTACATTGAAATAATGAACTTTTTGCATCATTCCCAGCTGTGTAACACTTGATTATTTTCTTTTAACAGCACATCCTGTTATTTTATTTACAGTTCAAATTGCATTTTTTAATAAACAGCTAAGTCATCTTAAAAACAATATATATCTTGCTTGTAAATGATAGCTGATACTTTAACATCTGTGCTATCTGTAAACAACAAGTTTCCTGCTGATGCAATGTGCGTGCTGGTTAAATATCATGGTGCGAGTTTAATTTTGGCATGTCAGCAATGAAGGTTAGCATGGATGGAGTTAAGCTTGTTCTTGTTGTTAATTAGAAGTCTAAAAATGAGCAGCACATGGTTAATGAACAGGAAGTGCTGTAGACTGTTCAGTTGTTATGCAAAAACACTTTCTTTTGGTAGTAGCTCTGTTAAGGTTAGTCACCTCACGCTGGCATGTTTCCACTTCAGGTGATACCTTTTGCATGCGCTGTTGTTGTGCCAGGCTTATTCAGTTTGCGTACACTACAATTAATGTTACTGCAAATGTTGATGTTTTTTTTAATTGTATATAGTTACCCCCAAAGTTTAGGAGGGTCTCCTCAGCCACAGGTTCTGACTGTGACTGAGCCGGTGACTGAGGAGACCAGCTGCAGGTATATGCTACCATTTGCATTAGATTGATTGACATACATGAATATTCACTTGGGTAAATCTGTAAAACTGAAAGTATGTAGAAAAATGGACATCAGCCTAAACATGGAGATGTCCATGTCTATGGAAAATGTTTAATGTTAGATTATTTGAACTGATTCTGAATGTCAAAGTTGTCAAATGTATGTAGTGTAGTAAGGTCAAAAGACCTTACTACACTCAAAAAAAAAAAAAAAAAAAAGAGAGGATGTGGTTGATCAGATGTAAGAACATTTATTTTCATAAATTTCCATTTTCTTATCAGAGCTTATTTAATCGCTAATACTTTTACTTTCATTACATAGTTTTGAATGATTATTTAGAATTATAATGAGTGAGTATGACCATTGTACATCGCATTTATGTAAATCAATTATAAAATCTTGCAAAAATGTTTGCACTGACTGGAAATATAACTATAGTATTAAATTAACAAAAGCATTAGTGGCGGTTTAGTGTAATGTAGCTGTTGTAAAATGGATTTTTTTGGATGTACAAATGCAAATTGTAATAATGTAAGTTCAGTTCAATCACATGTAATCAGTGTCCTCCCCAGCATATGTGCAATGTGATTACTTTCAGTACCAAAAGTGTCATATGTTGCTTTCTTTATTTCAAATGATGTCAATTAACCTTGAGCAAATCTCCGAACTGACAAGCGAACATTGTCTTGTTAATGTCAGGAACTCTGGAGCTGATTCACCCAATAGAACAATAGAAGTCAAATGATGTGGAAAAAAAAGATCAACTCATCGTCAGTAAATACAACAGCTGTTAACATTTGTGTGTAGTACCGTTCTTCATTTACCAGTGTTTTGTGAGACACCCCTGTAACTTGTAAATATTTTTGTGTGACTTTTATGTAACCACAGCTCTCTGACACTGTTAAGTGTATAACAGACTAAGATTTGTGCAAGCGGTCATATCACATAGCTTTATTGGGTTTTTTTTGTGTTGTTTTTTGCAAATTATAAAAACACTCGATAAACATTATAACTTTTTCTTTATTTGTAAATTAATGGGAACAACTTACATTTTTACATTTCACAAAGATTTTTACTTTTTTCTTCTTTGTTTTCTAGTGTAGTTGTCTACAGGTGCCTTCTATTCTGCCTGATAGTAGTGACGGGCACAGGGCAGTCGTCCCATGAGCTTTGTGTCCGTCTGAAGTGAGTGCCGTGGGCCCGGGCCTGTTCTCTCTGGACCAGTGCATTTTCAGCACTGCAGTGATGGATCACCCCAGAGATAAAGAAGGCGAGAGGCCGGCGAGGAGCAGCAAAGTGGCTCAGGGACGCAGCGGACACTCGCGACCTTCTAGCTCCTCCACGTCCTCCGGTGTCCTCATGGTGGGACCAAACTTCCGTGTGGGCAAGAAGATCGGCTGTGGAAATTTTGGGGAACTAAAACTCGGTAAGAGTCATTTGACATTTGAAATTTCTCCTACGCTGATTGATACTTGGTTACTTAAGCAGTTTGAAATGTCCTCACCATGTTTCTATGTCTTTGAAGTTGAAGGAGTACAAAGAATAAACGAGTAGATTTTTTTTTTTACACGGAGATACTTACTTTCTTGAATAAATGCTGGCCTTGAAATTAGTTTTTTGGGAAAGTACATTTACATTGAATAATATATTAAGGAAAAATCCAGTAATTTCTTTACTTTTTTGTGTCTAATCATTATATAGTTATAAAGATCGACTCTGCCATTATCTTTTCCACAGTAGTCTTTTTTGAGAGTACAGTAATCCCCCGCTGTACCGTGGTTCAAATCTCGAGCCCCGGTATATCGCGGAATTGCATCTGCCACATAACTAATTTGTTTTGCTGACCAAAAAACTTATAGGGAGTTTTATGTTGAAATAATGAAATTTATTAATAACATTTAATTGCTGTGTTCAAATGTTTTCTGTGTGTGTTTAAAGTGTGTGGGAGGATGATTTATGGCTTAATCAATAAAAAAAAAAAAAGTTTTGAGTAGCGTCCGTATATCGCTGGTGGTTTTGCAACGTAACCACCGCAATAAGTGGGGGATTACTGTACTTAATTCAACCATTGTAAATATCAGTGGTTCTGACAAACATCAGGAGAAGCGGGCTTTGTTAAAGAAAGTAAAGTAAATGAGAGGTCGTAATGTGCAAAAGTTTTTTTTTGTTATTCACATTGCTTAGAAACATTAGACTTTTCAGTTGGAATCTTTTTTTTTTTTTTTTTTTTTTTTTTTTTTTTTTTTTTCCCCGAGCAGTTTTAAATATACCCATCATGTCATAGAAACTTTATCAGGGGTCATGTATATGTGATCTAATATTGGCTATTTTGACCACTTCTAGTCAGGAGTCTTTAATTTTAGATGCATTTCTGCAGCAGATATAATAGTGGTGAAGATCTATTGCTCAAGGAAGTTCTACTAAAAATCACATTGGAGGCTTCATTGTTTACAGATCAGCTGCAGCATTTGTAATCGCTGACTCCTTACAATGGTGGAAAATTTCTGAAAGGTTTCAGAAGACCAGCCTACTTTCTTCAGCTTTAGGTTAGCCTTAAAATGCAGGTAAATTCAGGCAATCGTTCTTCAGTTATCTTAGACCAAATGTTGGACAAATGTTTTATTTGTCTAGCTTTTGTGTTTCTCCTTCAAACTGACAGTAAACTATAAGAAATAAAGAGCAAGACCTCCTCAGCCACCAACAACAGTCACCTCGTGTCCAATTGTCCAGAGATTGCAATTTCACTTTCCGACAAAGCCACACTCTTAAGACTGCAATATTGGTCTTATAGGAGGGGTGGCATGCTCTCACATTGTCAATCACAGCCACACTAGGCAGTCATAAACATCTGTAAGTTCATGAAAGCAGAAGGTGGCTGATACTAATTTACTTCGTGTATCACACTGCTCTGTAATGTAGCTTGAATATCACTTTGAACAAATGTGGTCAGACTGAATTTGGAAGGGGAAAAAAGTCTGGTGAGCCTTAATAGCAAACAGCTGCTATTTTTTTTTTTGATCACTCACAGCACCACCTTCCTGTTTTCTTTGGTTCATATTGGAAAATTGTGAAGAACACATCTTGCATCCTTCCCTGACTTAGTATTTCTGCTGAGTGATTTTTAGTTATGTTTGTCATTCCTTCTTTTGCTGTATACTGGGATTTTTGCATTAACCCCCATGTGTCTGCTTGGAATTCTTATGTTAGCAGCACTGTTGCAGAAACTATTGCAATAATATTTACATTTTGTACATTTTGTGTAAGTTAAGTTTTTGCACATTTGTCCACATGTTAACATTTGTAGGTTCAATATGTTTCACTTATTTATACTAGGAATTAAATGATTTCTGGAGTATCACGAGTAATTTGAATACAAAAAGCAAATTATTCCTTGCTTTGTTTAGTCCATTTAACTACACAGCGAAAACTGTTTCTCCACGGACCATTATTACTGACGCAAAACCCGCTAAACTCTTGACTGAGACTGGGATCTCATTTAGAAAATTGGCGTATGCACAAAACAGGACTGGAAAAATGCATACGCCACTTTTATAATAAATAAGATCCCAGTCTCAGTCAAGAGTCGGTCAGTAATGATGGTCCGTGGGGAAACAGTGCTCGGTGTGTAGTTAAACTTTTCACACAAAGGTTATGCCTGCTATCTGTGACTCCAATTCCCCTTCTCGCCTTCTGTTTCTCCTAGTTGTGTGCACGCATCCCTAAGAGTTTACTTACAGGTGTAAGTAAGTAAATCACAACCTTTGTTGTGCCAAAGTTCATGCCAAAGGACACAACAAAGTTTCTCAAATTTGGGATCATTAAAACATAACATAAAACATAAAGAAAACACCATACAAGACATTTACCTTTTTTAAAAGAAATTAGAAATATATTTTTATATTTTCTTCATTTATTTTTGTATTTGTATTTTGATGTAATATCACAATTAAATGCACTAAATGGGTTTAGGTTTCACAGATTGCAATTTCAGAAAAAAAAGAAGCTAATTTTTATGAAAAATAAATAAATTGCTTGTTCATTTTAAGAGGCCCGTCTTATTTTCTCTTATATTTAGTATTGCTCTTTAATGAAGAAAAAGTTACTTCTTATCTGATTAATCGATTAAATGATGGACTAATAGGTAGAATACTCAATTGCTAAAATAATCGACAGCTGCAGCCCTAATTTATTTCTTGAGGCACATGCATGCTGTTAAAAACTTTCAGATGTATTGACGATTTATTGCTTTATAAACACATTGTGTCCCAGATTTGATTTGAGTCCATTTGTTGGGGTTAAAAAAAAGATTAATAGGAACTTTCACTTCTACAGTAGTTTACTGTATCTAACATTAGGTGTATTTCTTTATCTGCTCTTTGGCACAGTGATAAACTGCTTGCAGATTTGATTTTTTTACTAGAAGAGTAATAAGAAACATTCTCTGGAGTGTAAGACTAGTTTTCTACAGTGTTTTTACTGTCATCACATTCATTATTCATAGTTTAGATGAACAGTTAAAATGAGTCTGTAAAATTACGCAAAAATGTTTATGGCAGTCTTAAACGAAAATGATGTTACATCAATGAAATAGCATATATTAAAATTCTGGCACAAAGTTAGGACATGAGATAGAACAGGAATTTCGAATCCAATACATTATATTATATTGGGAATTGAAATTGTTCAGCTGGAGTAAAGGGCTGTAACAGGGTTACAAAGCTTGGTGATTATTACTGATATGAAGTGTATCAGAGAATAGCAGAGCCGAAGCCCCTGCATGACGGTCTGTATGGATTGCATCAGTGTGTGGGTGCTTTCTCAGGGTACGGTTATTTCAGATTGTGCTTTTGACAGTTGGCCGTTTTGTCTTGATTTAGCTCAAGCAACAAATAGGTCTGGTTTAAAGCTTTAAAGTAGTGGAGGGAAAAAGTCCTAAGGGTCTGGATGCTTTTTATTAATCATGGGACGAAGTTTTTTTCATACAGTGCACACGTTCACTCCACATTATAAAATCAGGGGTTACAATATAAAAATAAAATTTACACAAAGCTCTACATGTATCGCTTTTTTTTGTACTGTGTACTGTTCACTGGCTTTTTTTTTTGTTTTAGATAAAGTAGGATGCTTTTTGGACTATGTGGTGTTTTTTTGTTGTTGTTTTTTAACTGTTTCTGATTCCTGGGTATATTTGATAGGTTAATTTTGCTACTGCAGTATATTCTGAGTTGGTTTATTCATCTTACACCAAAGCAACTTGCCAACAAATACAACTTCACATTTATTAATGAACAATTTGTGTTTGTTATACATTTAGAGCAGCATATAACTGTTTATATGTAGTTCCTATAAACATAAATATTGGTCTCTGAGCAACTTTTTAGCCCTCTTCTTTTTTTAATACATATTAAGTGTTTGCAACTTACAACTTCGCAACATCTCTTGAGAGAACTCTTCTAATGATCATATAATACTATATTATTCAACTCCTTTGGACACATCAGATTTGAGATCTCAACAAATAGATTTTTACCCATAGGAAAACCGTTTGACACACAAATAGGACTTTGCATCAGTATTAAAATGAACATACTGTAAAAGATGCCTGTATGTATGTTCTCTTCTATATAAGACAGGCTTTTTTTGTTGAAGATGTACCAGTGTTTCTCTACAATAAAGGACTGCTAATGGTATTAAAGTATCCACAATAACGAAGTAGTCACATGGTTTTTCTTTTTTCTTTGTTTCAGGAAAGAATCTCTACACAAATGAATATGTTGCTATCAAATTGGTATGTATATTTTACATTCCTAGCCTTTCAGTCTTAAGTTGGAGTTTCTAAACAAAAGCTTAGATAAATTAAGTTAGTATGAAGTGTGTATAGTGCAACCCGTATGACCATGAGAACAAGAAATTTGTTTCTGAGAACAAAGCACAGAAACGTTTTTCCCAGATGTTTCCAATTAAACCACTGGATACTGTTTCCTTCTGCTTCTAGCCAAAATCCAGGGCATGGTGGTGACCTCCGTTTCTGGTTTACAGAATCCACTACTTACAGTTTTAACATTTCAACTGTAGACAGAGATAAATAATCTGATTTCTTAACAAGTAATATTAGAATGAGGTTTAATCTTATTTGATTTCATTTAAAAGTAATATTTATTTGGAAATTGACCAATATCAAACATAAATTATTCGCTTATTTTTTGTTCCCATAATAGCAGTGAGCTTTGTTTAATATTAAATTAGAAATGAGTTATGTTAGGAATGAATGTTAGGAAGACTAAAATCTTTAAAGAATAGCTGTTAAACAAAAGTTTAACAATAGCTGGTGGAAACGCTGGCATGCATGTGCCAACTTTGACCCCGGTTCACTAAAATCCCAGTAAGGAAATCTCTATGGTGTGGTTACAACTGCTGTATTTGAAATGTCATGGTCTTGTATGAACTACTCCTAATTCTTTTTCTGATTTCTACCCTTAAAGGAACCTGTGAAATCCAGAGCGCCACAGCTCCATTTGGAATACCGGTTTTACAAAACATTAGGTAGCACAGGTAAGAGTTCAATGCTTTTCATTGCCTTCTGAATTCTTGTTTCCATTTCATTGTTCTGTGAGACACCTGTTGCCTGCGTGTTCTTCAAGTCAGGTGAACGAGGGACCATTTTAGACTGTTTGCCTTCATTTTGTTACAGGGTGTGTTTTCAAATATATAGATAAAAGTGGCAATGTTTACTAGGTCATGGATTCAGCAAAGCAATTAGAAATCGTACAGTTAGTTTTGTGGTTTGAACTTGCACAACTGGTTTCTGCTAGTTCTTAAAATGCAGCAAAAGATCGGCAGAGATGAAATACACAAACGTACGGAGGATACACTGGCACGAGACGAGGAGGTTCAGAGAAAATATTCAAATGCCTTAGTCATCAGCGAGCACAGGCATGAGGTCACGTGCTGCACTGCGGTAAGAACAGTAGGCCATAAAATGTTGTGGGGTATGCGGGGGTTTGCTGGGATGCTGTCAGCCACTCCTGTGATTTCTCACCCAATTTGGAGGCAGGTGCAGAGATGCATTTCCTTCCTGAGAGCACTGATAAGATGGGCAGATTGGCCCTTTTGCACTAGTGCTGATTTGGATTTTCGCAGCGCGTTTTCAAGCCTGATAAGTGGCCGTAGTGTGACGGATGGGCCTTTTTGTTTCCTTCGCGAACTTCTGCTTGGTTCGAGCCTTTCACTCTGTACTCTAATCCAGGAAGTAGCAGCTCAGGCGTCACGGCACAGCTCAGTGACACGGTTTCCATGGAAATGTGATGCAAATGCTGTCTACTTTTGGAACGCTGCAGTTTGAGATGTACAGCCCTTTTACGCATACACTATTGTGCAGAAGTGTAGGTGGTATCATTTTTCTTTTTTTTGGGTGGGGGGATTTGGGGGTAAAAAGAAAAAAAAAACATACAGGAAAGGGAAAGGGGATGTGACGTGTTTAGTTTTGTGTCCACTTCCTTCCCTCAGGGAGCACCGTTACTCGTTTTCAATCACTCGTCGAGGGGAGCTTAAAATGTCAGAACTAAGTATGTTACACATGATGTGATTAGGAATGTTGATATTCCTCGGAAAAGGATTGCTGAAATCTTTAGTGGCGAGTGTAGGGGTAAAAGGTAGCTGCATCTAAGCGGCATCTCATAAATAATTCAGAGCACAGCACTGTTTATGCACCACCCTGAAGTCTGTCGTTGGTTCACTCAGTCAGGCTTTCAAGATACTGACCCACATGCAGTTTTATCTTTTTATAGTGAGCAAATCCACAAATAGGACATTATTGGAGCTACTGTACATTTTTATTTTGATGTCTATTTTCTAGCAGTAAGCAGATTACTCGACTGGTCTACAACAAACCCAGTTCACGCTTAAATTCATTTTGTTGTAGTGATCTGGTGCACGTTTCTGCATGGCTTCTGTACAGTGGCCCTTTAAAGCCTGGCCAGAGAATCTGTGTTGGTGATGAATCAGCACTTCTTTAAAGGTGGCATTCTTGCTAAGAGAGATTCCTGCATGCCCTTTCAGAACTGTAGACATGGAATATATAGAAAGAATCACTTGATATTTAAGGTGGAGACTTTGTTATTAAAACTGACACAATTTATTATATTTCTTTTTTCACATGTGATTTTTTTTTTTTTTTTTTTAACTGAATTGTTGCCTGATGCCAGCTTTACATCACATTATTTAGCTGTTAGCTTTGCTTAGACTATAAATCCCCTGCTCTTAGTGCTTAATAATGGAAGTAAGTGAGAAATCCTGATGCGTGTGGCAGACTAGCTCGTTATCCGATCTTATCAGAATCGCTTGATGTCTTGGCAAAAATTAAAACACAGTAGATAGGAAAACTCAACCACCACCAACGCTGATATGATCCTCAAAGGGACGCAACTGACTGCTGGCTCTCAGTGCTTTTCCAGATCGCAGTAGGAGGGGTTAGGGAGCGAAGATGATTACTGACTATCATGAAGTGACGTCTTCCTGGCCACAACGCTCAAATGAAGTAATGCCTTGTACACTTCTGTTGTAGTGCAGGGTGCCATTATTAGTTTTTGATCACTATATGTTTTGACTTTGGTGTATGTTGTCATTTGTCGAGCAGTTGAATGGCAGTTTCTTCTTAAAAATCTAATAAATGCAGTAGAATGTATGTTTTTCTGTTACAGTATACTCACAGAATTCCATAGATATAACTTATATATATCTATATAACACTTTTGTTAGAAAAAAATTGCTAGATTTTACTTAATGCAGGAGAACTGCAATTCCTCAACTGAGAGGTCATGCAGTAATTGCTCTTTGGGTCACATAAGTCTGTCATGTAGAGACATTGCTTTAAAGTAGCTCTAGAGCTCTGTATTTTTATTCTGATTAGTTGAAAGAGTGCTTATTAACATGCCTTTGTCATTTTCTTTAACAGCGAACAATGTTTACAAACTCATTAGACATAATTTTTCTCATTTCCATAGCATGAGAACAGGATGAAAGCTTTAACAGATAAGCTGAGATCATTACAACAAATTAGATTACTGCTGGCAGGATCTGCCCCATAGCCTTGCTGCTCTTTGACTAAGCTCAGTATACATTCTCTTGATAGTTTTGTGACTGTGGATTGATGAAAGGCACAAGGAAAATGTAATTGAATGTTAATTATACATTACATACTTAACTTACCTTAGTTTGAGACAAACTATTTCTTACAGTGCAATTAAACCTGAAAGCCCTTTAATTATCTGTTTGTGGAGTCCATGTGAACTACTGGTGATATGTCATTTAAACGAATAAACACACAAACCACACACTAAATGTACAACTGCAAAATCGAAGGTAGGTGGTGGAAGTGCTTCTCTATCATTAGTCAGTCAATGTGTAGAAGTTTGTTGGAATTGGCATGTATAATTAGACTGATTTTGAAGCTGCTGCTTTGTGCTTTTGTAGCACCTGTTAAACAAGTATTCAGAAGGAAAGCAGTCTTTACCATCTACAAAACATATTTTGTGTGCAGTTACTGCAATTATACGCGTATTAAACACTTCACTGGTATTGCTTAAATGAGATATAATTTGTAAACAAAGTTGTATTTAAATTATCAGCGAACAAGTGAGGTGAAGTGACCTGAAACACAGCTAAAGGCCTATTTTGATCATGTTAGTTTTACATGAGGAGTAGGGGAACTGTAATTATCATCTCTGGATTTACAGAACAGTTTATTCATCAACTCTGTACAGAAATACCTTGTTGATGACAATTGTCTGAAGAGCATAGCCCAACTGGTTTGAGCTGACTGCAAGGTTATAGTTACTGAAATAACCTCTCCTAATAAAAATGGAGATCAGGTAAGCGTCACAATACATTGAAACGACAGTTAGATGGGCCATATAAGTAGAATCCCACATCGGATTTCACTCCTGTTATCCAAGAATGCCAATCTGAGGCTACAGTAGGTATAGCTTAAAATAAACTGGTCCTGTTTGTTTTTTTTTGTTTTTTTGGCATTGCATGAATTTTGAGGGAGATGGTAGCTCAGTGGTTAAGGCATTGGACTTTGGATAGGAAGGTCACAGGTTCAAATCCCAACAACACCAAGCTGCCACTGCTGGGGCCTCGATCAAGGCCCTTAACCCTTCCCTGCTCAGTTGTAAGTGGATAAGGGCGTTTGCCAAATGCCATAAATGTTAATTTTTTAAGGCGAAAAACCTCGTTGAGGGACATAGCATAATATATTCCTTCTCACACAGAAGTATAAACCAGCCCTGTGAATTCATTGATTTTGATGAAACTGCAGTTATCCATTGACTCCAAGTAATCACACAGTAGAATGAAAAAGTGGCTCTGGGACAGGTGTAGGAGATGTGATTATGATCAAGGCGTCCTCAGGATGTACTTCCCGTGACGTCCTGACCAGCTGTGGAGCTGATCCTCGAGTACACCCTTCCCCCAGACTGTTCTTCTGGTGTTAAACCCAGCTAAGGGAAGTGATCCTGCTTTTCGTCATTCTCTGCTGAACTTAGCATGGAAATTTGAGTTTTACATGGTCCCTATAGACTGGGCCTTGAAAAGTTGGATCTAATTGATAATGCAGCAGTGGGAAGCTCAGAGGTTAGACACAGAAAAGGCTTGAATGTGTGTAAAGCATGGTTGGATCACTGCTGTGAGAATTTGTTTAAGGCTGTTTTCTGGTTCTACCTCTGAGACCCCCCGCTCATGTGTTATGGATCAAGGAAGGGGGATGGGTTGAGGGAGGCTTGATCCCATCTCCCCCTACTTTTCTTCCTTACTCAGCAGTTGTAGAACAAAAAGTTTGATGGACCACAGCATCTGCAGTGTGGTTGAGCACAGAGTCTGAAGGTTTTCAGTTTTCAGATTTCTTGCAGTGCTGAATTTAAGCAACTAGATTGAAGGATTCATAATTTCTGCTTCTCAGATAAGATGTATAAAATCTTTCACTTGACTTAATTGACAGTTTTCATCTCAAGTATCCAACTCAAGTAAAATTACTATCAGACTCGGACATCCTCTGCCTTTAGGTAACAGAGTGTTTAAATATCTTTTGCACATTTTTTGTTCACAAACTTTAGAATCTACAAGGTTGCTGCCTGACAGACATGTCAAGTTTATTTCTATAGCGCTGTTCACAACAGACATTGTCTGAAAGCAGCTTTACAGAATTTTAAGAGTTAAGGTGAATTGTGTGGTTTTATCTCTGATGAGCAGCCATGGCGACTGTGGAGAAACTCCCTTAGATGTAATGAGGAAGAAACCTTGAGAGGAACCAGACTCAAAAGGGGAACCCATCCTCATTTGGGTGACATCAAGAGTGTGATCATAAATCTTTCAACAATACAGAACACTGGAGAGCGAGAACTAACATGAGCACTGGAATGTAAGATTGAGTATGTAACGTGTTCAGCAGAAGAAAATAGACTATTGAGAATTTTAGTGTAAGGTGTAATCATTGGACTGAAACATTATTCATGCCAAAGAAACAACTTACACATTTGTTGAATGACTTTGAGAAGAATTTTGTGGTTGATCACAAGTAATGTAAGTCTGCATTCCAGTAGGATGGTACAATCCTTTGATATCCCTGGATATTATTCACAATCAGGATTTTTCTCCATGTCTCAATTGTAAAACAATTCTCTTTTTTTGCTTCTCCTTTGCACTTGTACCTATAAGCGTTAAATTAGTGCTTTATTGTATTGATTGCTGGCAGTGGCTTCAAGTAGACAATAAACAATATCTGTTAGAAAAAAAGGATTAGCCTGAGTCTTATAATTGCTGACTGCTAGCATGCTCTTTGGGTATAAACTGTGTAAAGCACACCTCAAATTTCCAGCTAATTTTCACAAACCTATGTGCTGCTCATGGAAGCAAATTTCTTCCCATTCTTTTCCTTACTTTTTTTGTATTTGAATAGAAGCACATTTCTGTTCTCCCACTGAGCAAGATTTTTATCAAGGGAACATTACCCACTGACTAAAGTTTGGCCCATGTTTCTAATTTCAGTCATAATCCCTAGATGCTTTCCTGAGGTTTGTTTGAGTGTGCTAATGGCTTTGCTGAGTACTAGTTGTACTAACATGTCCAGACATGAGCAAAGCTTTCTCTTGGCAGCATCATTTGCTTCTTTTCATGGATGTAGAGTTAATTTGCTGGAAAAGACTGCAGTCTGTTAAGGAGACATTGTGTTGGAGTGCATTGTTTTGCATTTGGAAATCAAAAAAGGCAACCTTTTATCTGCCTTTGAGAGGAAGCAATGTGAAAGGGAACATGTCCAGTCTGAACAAAAATACATACAGCTTTTAAAGGGTTGATGGAGCTTTTAGGAAATGTCTCTTTCTTTTAAAGGTAAAGTGGAAGCTTTTATGGGCTGTGTGCTGATGTAAGCACGCAGGACTGTTTACAATCAGGCATGTTATTGATGATTAGTCATCTTCCTCTGCAGCTACTCAGTGTAGAGAGATGGTATGACCGTTGTATACCTTCATGCTTGTGCTTATCAACACAGGGAGAGGGATACTCTATGCGTACAGGAGAAACTCCACACATTGACCCAGATTAAAATCATTGTTGTTATGATCATGTGTCTTGTGATATTTACACTTTGAATAAATAATGCTTGTTATTACGAAAATAGACAAGTTGAATGTCATGGCACGGAATTTTCCATTTTAGATCTATATGATCGAGAGAGACATGAACAATTATATTAAATAGGCATGTAGGGGTGGAGTGTAAGACCATCACTGTCTGCACTATATGGCAAAAAGTAAGTGGACACCTTACACAAATTTGAAGCATAAAATGTTATAGAATGTCTTTGTAGCCTTATAATTTCCCTTCACTGGACCGTAGAGGCCCAACCCTGTTCCAGCATGGCGATGCCTTTGTGCACAGACAGACATGGTTTGCCAAGATTGTCATGGAACATCTCACGAGTTCAGACCTCAATCCCACCAAACCCCTTTAGGATGAACTGGGCTACCGACTGTAGCCCAGGCCTCCTGCCTTTTTCCTGCTAACTTTTTTGTTGTTTCACAGGATCCAAGTCTTGATGTTCTCGTCTACTCGACACCAAATGACCTTCTGACACACACAGCTAATCCACCAGTAATGTTGATTGACTGGCTTATCTGTTCACCAGCAGGAACTTGCTCCAGTCACTCACTTGCCTTCTTTTGTTTGCTTAGCAGTGGTCTGGAGGTCTCGCATGGCTCTGAGCCATTGCAACTTGATATCTCTACTCCCAGTGAAGTGGGCAGCTAGATAATCCTATTGCTCTGACCACGGAGTTTGGAGTGTAGGCGTGCAACCATTACTCAGTAAAGCCATGGGTAGCTGGTGGGAGGTGGCTATTTTTTTCAGTCTTTCAGTGCTTATGCAACTGGTGTTTATTCTCTCTCTGTGTCTGTCTGTCTGTCTGTCTGTCTGTCTGTCTGTCTGTCTGTCTGTCTGTCTGTCTGTCTCTATTCTTAATCACTAATCAGTACCATTCAAACCACAGTTACTAGATTTTTGATCAGATGCATTTTGCATGAGAGGGTCACGACTTTACTTTGCCACATAGCATAAGATCTCTGGGAGTCAGGCCTTGTTTATTTATGCCAAATGTCCATGTGGCATCAGCAATCCAGTAACCATTCAATCAAAAACTGTGTTCATCTAGCACCTTTTGGATTGTACATTCATTTCCTTGTGTAACCAGTAAAATGTAATACCTGAGGCTGGATTTAATGCATACAGTGATTACAATGGTCACTGATTTTGAAGCCCACTTAACTGCAGCAGATGCAGCACACAAAAAAAAAGTGGACTGTGGCACTCTATGTAGGATTTTTTTTTAATTTCTTCTCTTCAATAATGACACAATTTTGGTTATGGTTTTGTTAAATAAACATGAACCTAGTTTATATTGTTCAACTGTATCCAATGTGACATGCGACTAGTTTTCTTTACTTTATGTATAAACAGTCATTAGATTTCTATTGAGGCGATAATTAGCCACCTATTCGACTGCACAGTATGTGTCATTTGGGCCAAATGCGTAGTGTATGCTGAAGCCCAGCCATGTGAAAATCCCCCACTCGCATCATTCCTACTCCTCCAGGAAGAAAGCCCATCCCTGAGGCCCAGTACAGTTCTTCTTTTGTTTCTGGTTAATGTGTAGCTAGTATTGTGCTAAACTCTGATACTCCTCCTGGCTAGAAGCCCTCGCACTGGGGGTTTACCGAGTGCTTCTGGCTGAGCTTCAGCTTGGCGACTGATCAACCATCTCCACACACCAGATCAGCCAAGGCTTAGCCATTCTTTAAGTATTTAAAAGTGTATGTGTGTGGTGTGCATGTGTTTGGATGGTGGTGTTGCCTCGGGGTAGTCTGATGTGCTGTATATAAACTAGAGGATCAAGGATCACACAACGTTGTGTTCCAGTCATGTATCTCTGATTCAGCAGGCGTAGGTGGGTGGCCTGAAACTGGCCTGCTGGCAGATGGTGCTTTGCTGGAGCAGAGAGGCTGTGTGGAACTGACTGGAAGGGGGATGTACAGACCCTGAACATATTACAGCAGTGATCACATAATGTACAAGTTTGGTTCAGAAATTAGTTATAGCTACAATTACAGTCTGGTAAAGTCAAAGGTACTTTTTATATGTAACTATAAAAAGTTGCTTGGTACTAGTTAGTTTGTACAAGTTGAACGATCTTGTCCAGATATGAGCAAAGCTTTTTCTTGTCAGCATCATTTGCTTCTCTTCATTGCCGTAGAGTTAATTTGCCTCGAAAAGAGTCTGTTAAGTAGACATCATGTTCGAGTGCATTGTTTGTATTTGGAGATCAAAAAAGCAGTTTTTTATACGTAGAGTTGATTTGCTATATACTGTACAGTATGTATAATGTTAACATTCAAGATAATTTCTCTTATTTATACTATACACTATACTTTATAATAATTTGCTTTAAAATATAACTATATATATATATATATATATATATATATATATATATATATATATATATATATATATATATATAAAAGATAAATATAATAAATACATTTAAATACAAATACATTCATCTGATATATTAATACATAATTTTTATTTGATTAGCAGGGAAAAAATAATGTTAAACTAGAAATCTAATTAAAAGGAATAACATTTTACTTTATTTCTTATGTTATGATGAATTTTTCTAGCATAATTTCTTGCCATATATTTTGGCTCTAAGATGACTGCATCTTGTGCAATGCAATATACATTTTTGAGTGATGTGTTTAATGGTCCAGTGAAACGTGCATTACACTGTCCCTGTCATCACACCACTGAATCTTGACTCCTGTTGTTATAATTTAGTCGGGTGAAAAGGGTGAGTTGTACTATTTCTGAAATGAGAGACAGTGTGCTAATGTTTTCCAAAGTATAATGAAAAAGACATTTTATGACTGTTTATACCACAGTACTGTTGCTAGGAAAGACTTTAGTAATCTCAGAGATTTAGTAAATCTGTCTCTTCGTATGTGGTATTCTGTATATGATTGTCATTGTTGGATGGGTTTCGGTGATTGTCGGAGCATTTTTGTAAATTTTTGCTTCTTTGGCATGTCAGTTCATCGTGTACCAGTGCCATGTAATCAGAGAGCAGCTAGCAAAAGTGTTAATCACCACGGAGACACTCTGCTGAGAATGTGCTATGTGCAGCCTGAACACTGATGAGTCATAGTCAGGCCAGCGTGTGTTCCATTCTCAGGGGTGTTACAAACATAACCACACAATGCTCTGTGTAGGCCTAAGCCACAGCTACCCACTACAGTCTTGCTGGATTCACTGAGACTATGATAATTATACGATCCATGCTTCAATGCTAGCTTGGTGATAAGTTTCATACAATATAGTGAGGCATGAAATACTTCGTGTGTGAAGCTTGTTATATTTTACACACAGTTTTAGAGGCGCATGAAGGCTTTGTGGATGTGATGCTGGCAGATATTATCATTTGCAAAAACAGCAGGTCCTGGTATTATATGGTGTAGCAGCTCAGATCTTACCTGTGTGTGTGTGTGTGTGTGTGTGTGTGTGTGTGTGTGTGTGTGTGTGTGTGTGTGTGTGTGTGTGTGTGTGTGTGTGTGTGTGTGTGTGTGTGTGTGTGTGTGTGTGTTCACTCTGTGTTATGCCACCTAGTGGAAGGATTAATAGGTAAATTCTAGGCTTGGACTAGAGTGCAATTTGCTGTATATTAAAGTTTTCCCAACCTCATTTTTTTTTTCCATCAGTGGTGGCTATTAAAAACTATCATTCCAGCCGTGTTTCCCCTCCATTTATCAGTCGTTGCATATTCATTTTAAAAAACCTTTCATATTAAATTGATTTATTTAAACAGTGTCTGATTGATTTGAGCATAATGAGCTCCATGATCATCACATTTTTTGCATCACAATGCTATGAGTAACAGCTTATCTTTTTATCCATTAGTACTACTCAGTTTGAAAATTGGTTGTTAATGCTTTGAGCTATTCCCTTGAAGGCTGTGAGTTTATTTATGCTTACATTCAGCTTACAACTGGGCAGTTAAGAGTTAAGGACTTTGCTCAACAGCCCAGCAATGGCTCAAATCCCAGCTCAGCCCAGCTGCTACTGTTGAGAGACACTTCATTTTCAAATGCTTACTTGTATCCGGTCTCATCTATAAGATGATTTGTATAAAAGTATCAACCAAAAATGCAAAATTCAAATAAGGAATGTGAATTTTGCTTGCAGTCAGCAAGTTCCAACTGAAACAAGTTCTCAGTTGGTTTTCAGCTTTCTTGTTGCGCCTAAATGCATTTTGTGGAGTCGTGGGGGTGAATATTTGTTTTATTTCATGCCACAAACATTGACCAGTAAAAAGCATGCCAACCTTTTTTATTTTTTTATTTATTTATTTTTTTTGAGATTTGTATATGTATGTATTTAAGTGCAGCTCTGATGAGAAAGAACAAAAAAAAAAAAAGGTGCATTTTCAATTTTTTCTTCCACTCATCTTTATGCATGGCCACCCTTTACTTATTATTATTATTATTATTATTATTATTATTATTATTATTATTATTATTATTATTATTATCAACCCTGTTTTTTTTTTTTATTGTATGCTAAATCAAGAATTGATATGCATTGCTTAGGTTTACTGAAACTTGGTAACTTACTAGCATGTTCACTTATTACTAAATCCATATGTTCAAGGTTTAGCCAGCTTCAATCTGTGGCTCCATCAGACTAGTTTTTAAAAGAGGCTAGATATTAAATTTAATTATGAAAAGCCCATTTGCATATTGCCTTTTGAAATAGCATATTATTTTGTTTAATTACATGACTACTTATTTAACTTGCTATTACACTTAAATATATCATAGATTTTGATTATAAATGTTTATGTAACGTGTTTCAAAACTCGATATATGTGCAGCATGTGTTCTGTATATGTGTGATTAAGGCAATGCTGCTCTGTTATTAAATGTTTTCGTGCTTTCCTGCAGCGGAAGGCCTGCCCCAGGTGTACTATTTTGGGCCATGCGGGAAATACAATGCCATGGTGCTGGAGCTGCTCGGCCCCAGTCTGGAGGACCTCTTTGACCTTTGTGACCGCACCTTCTCCCTCAAGACGGTCTTAATGATTGCCATTCAGCTGGTGAGTTCACTTTGCTGCCCTGGCCTCGTTTCAATACACCCTTTATGTAGAAGGCTCTGTGAGACAGTACTTTGCTTGTGGGTTTTCTATTAATAAATAAGCCTTGTTTTTGTGTCATGTATTAACGATGCTGAGCAACTCTCTGCAAAAGATTTAGTTATAATATTTTTTATACTGCCAGTAATAAAAAGCAAGACGGTTTCTGTATTTAAAAAAAAAAAGAATCTGTAATCAACTTAACTTGTAATTATAAAAAGTTAATATTGATGCATTTGGGTAATTAACACAAACATATCCAGAACGAACAACTGTTATATGTGCTGTCTGCTAACACAGTTCTGTTAATTTATTCACGAGATTTTGCATGACAAGATTTTATAAGATTCTAAAAGGCAAAAATAAAGCTTTTCATAATCACCTGCACTTTGCTTACTTTGCATTAGCAAAGCTTTAGCGGGCCTTGTTGGAGGGATGAGACTGCCTCAGAAGATTCTGAGAGTAAATTACATGCTGTAGGCAGAACTATGTACAAGTAGCTTTGCTGGACGTCTCTTTGTCTGCAGTGTTGTTTTTTGTCTAGTTCAGCAACAACAAGAGTTGTTTGCTTCATAATTCAAATGTGATTTTCTGATTTAAATGCAGTAAAATGATGACTAAGAAACAGATGCCCTTTTTTTTTTTTTTTTTTTTTTTTTTTTTTTTAATGAGTAACTGAAACTAATGAATCCTGTATTCTTAAGGTTCCATTTAATTCAGAAATATAGCTCCAAAGTCAAAATGCAGCAGGTTTGTTTAGCGGCCTTGTTCTCGGCTACTGTAGATCACAGCAGCCCAGGGCTTTTGTTTGAAAGCTACTGATGATCTTTCTTTCAAGTTTCTGACATTATTTTGTATCCATACAACCCACTTCACAAGTGTAGATGATCTCTGTACTTGGCTCCGGTCCTACACAAAATAATGCAATCATGTTATAAGTGTCCTGTCTAAACATGTAAATGTTTGGTGCATAATAAATAGAATGCTGATTGCCACAGTTAAATTTCCATATTAACACAATGCATATAGTAACATTTTTGCATCTCCCTGTACCATTACGTAAGCGAAATGCAAAATTCAGCTACCTCATTATTGTGTGGTACTTAAAGGCCTTTTATAGAACACATCAAAATGTTTCATATGTCACAGGCTTAACTGCATCAGAAAGCATTGGAAGTTTAAGCAGCATCCAAGCATGATTATAGCCAATATGCTTAGCCTTTATGTGATTACCAAGGGTTATATGATATTTAAACATCAACATCATGAAAAATTATAGCAATACGTTTTTTTTTGGTTGGTGTATGTATTGGGATATCTAAAGATAAATTTTTCCCTCTTTTTCTTAGTTGATTTATTATTGTTGATATTAAATAAAATGCACACAAAAATACACAAACTTTTACTCAAGTTTTTCTAAATGCAGCAATACTAATTCAATGTTTACTGAAAGATTTCCGCACCAGTGAATAACATGACAATTTTTTTGTCAGATTTCCCGCATGGAGTATGTGCACTCCAAGAACCTCATTTACAGGGATGTGAAGCCAGAGAACTTTCTCATTGGACGGCAAGGGAACAAAAAGGAGCACATCATTCACATCATCGATTTTGGCTTAGCCAAAGAATACATCGATCCTGAAACCAAAAAACACATTCCTTACCGGGAGCACAAGAGCCTTACTGGCACAGCACGATACATGTCCATAAATACGCACTTGGGAAAGGGTGAGATTGCAGAGATTCTTCTTTTCTGTTTGTTTTTTTGTTGTTGTTTCTTTCCCAAAAAAGTGTTGCATATACCATCAGTAAGCTGGGAAAATATTTCATTGGTTATAATTTGTTAAAAAAGTTATTTCTGGACCAGGCTTTGTCTGAGTAAGTTCTACAAGTTGGGTCGTGTTGCTTGTTTTTGCAGAGCAAAGTCGACGGGATGACCTCGAAGCCTTAGGTCACATGTTCATGTACTTTCTCCGAGGCAGCCTTCCTTGGCAGGGACTAAAGGTGTGCCACCGAAACGGTGCTAAATTTTTTTTGTGCTAAAATACTTATTTTGCTCCATGCACAAACACCATACTGTTTGAATTTATGTTTCAGGCTGACACGTTAAAAGAGAGATATCAAAAAATCGGAGACACGAAACGGAACACTCCTATTGAAGTTCTCTGTGAGAACTTTCCAGGTAAGTAAGTTCTTAGTGTTTGCTTTTTGGGGAAAATAGCGAACAATTGTTTTATAAAATGAGAACATTTTTCTATTGTGCTCTGCTCTTCCAGAGGAGATGGCTACGTATCTGCGCTACGTTCGGCGGTTGGATTTCTTTGAAAAGCCTGACTACGAGTACTTAAGGACCTTGTTCACCGAGCTTTTTGAGCGCAAAGGATATACGTTTGATTACACGTACGACTGGGTCGGCAGGCAAATTGTAAGTTCATCTAATATTTGTCCCCTAACTTAAAGGGCATGCAATTTCCAAGACTAATCAAAGGATTATAGTTATTAGCTTGTTTTAATAGAAGCTCATTCACAGGGACTTATAGATGATAAGCAATTTTTTAACACAAACACTTAAATTGTTAATGAAGCTGAAACCGTGTCAGCGTTGAAACTATAAAACTGTAAAATATAAATTTTCTGGGATTACTCTAACAAAAGTAACAACAGGAACGAACATGTTTCATTGAGGCTATACAACATTAAGTGCACCGAAAAATCTTTTAAAGGGTATAATAATTATACAAATAAATAATAAATATATAATTATTGTTATTGCTAGCAATTTCATAAAGGGATGTTCAGAGGAACTTGGATAAAAATAATCAGCTACGTTGTCTGATAACCACACACTGTCATGTTTTAATCCCTACATTATAATCATGCATCGTTCTAAAATTATGACAAATAAGTTTTTTGTTTGTTTTGGGCTTTTTTTTGCTTGTGAAGCCTACTCCGGTTGGGTCTGTGCACGTGGACTCCGGAGCATCAGCCGTGACACGTGAGAGCCACACACACCGAGACCGACCTTCGCAACACCAACCTCTAAGGAACCAGGTAAGATTTGCCCTTGCTTCACTAAACACAGATCAGCTTGCAGCTTTGGCACAACTCTGCATTCCTGTGAGGAATTTGAGCCTTTTCCCTAAACCGCAATGAGTTCAGCCTGGGTGTGTGCAGAAGTTGGCACAATCTACCAATAGTAATTATGCATGATTAATGTAATACGTTGAGTAAGAGTTGAAACCGAATGTGGAATCCCCACACCGAAACCACTCGGCACACTGCATAACAGGGCTTAAGCTGTTAACTGAGCATGCAGAGCACACACAGAGAGCATCCTGTGCTGTAGAATGCATGCTGGGCATAGACATGTTAAGTATGCTTGTTATATACATGCCTAAATTATTGGGATGTTTTTTTTTTTTGCCCATTTAATTTGCTCTAATTTTAAGTATAAGCAACTTTGCTTTTACTTCCCCAACAAGGCCACAATTCGTATTAGTCTCACAGATGGGACACCAAATAAAATCGTTTTTATTTATTTTTTTTTTTTCTTTGTAAATAGGTTCATCCTTAAAGGCTTATAACCAAAGATTGTCACTTCCTTTACTAGCTTAATAGGCTCAGCACTTTTACCTGCATGCTTTTCATTACTGCTATCCACTAGTGTTTTATTAACTTATGAATAGGCATCGCACATGAATCTTCAATTTGTGTTTATACCTTTTTAAATTTTCTAGATTTTGTTTGCTGTTGTTGCTTTATTTCTCTCATTTATTGCTCGCTAGTAATTAGTCTTTTTGTAAACCGAATGCACTGTATGATGAAGTATAACTTAAGTAAAGTGAAAAATTCAGCGTCACAGTCGGGACGTCTTCCTGTCAGAAATACAAACCACACACAAGGATTATTTTTGCCCTTGTTTAACAAACTGAATGTACACTTTTGTATCTAACGCTGATTTGTGGCTTTGCCTTGGCTCTTTTTTTTCCTTTTGTTTGTTTCCCCTTTGGTTTCCATTGCCCTGCATGCCACCTGCTCACGCTCGCTCGCCTCCTTCCCTTGCTCCTGCGCTTCCTCCGGCCCGACCAGACGGCCTCCTCCGACCGCAGAGGCGCATGGGAGGTGCAGCCCAACCGGCAAACCAACTCCTATCTGACCTCCCACCTGGCGTCGGACAGGCATGGAGGCTCAGTGCAGGTATCCCTCCACCTCCTCCATTTCTGTTTCCCAATCCCATTATCCCTTTGTAATCTTTTGCTGCCATACCAGCATGATCGTTCAACTTGGACCAGCAGTCTAGAACTTCATCAGGATCCTTAAGCTGGTCAAAGGTTTAAAGGTTACCTGCTCTCACAAGGTTATCTGTTTTCGCTTACTTTCTCTAAAGAAAAGCTAGTAGCTCTTGCTCAAGGACCAAAAGCCCAGGACTTGTAGTTGGAACTAATCCAGCTCTTCCTAACTGGGTGGAGTAAAATCTGACAGGATGTTTTCTCATAACAATTATGACTACCTGAACATTTGTCTGCAAATGTTCTTTGTAAATGAAAGAAGATAGTACAGGGAATGCTTTAAAGATGAAATGCTTGAGTATTCATTTAAGTTTCAGCCTGAATGTTGAACACCGCTTTCATTCTGACTCTTCAACCCTTGTGCAACAGGTGGTCAGCTCAACGAACGGCGAACTGAACGCAGACGACCCACTGAACATCCACTCCAATGCTCCAATCACAGTGCAGACGGAGGTGGAAGTTGTGGATGAGGCTAAGTACGTGACTGAGCAGGATTTTACAGCTTCTTTAACACCACCTCTGTGTCTCTCAGTAGGGTAGATGATTGCATTTATACCTACTGGAGGTTTTTGTTTTTTTGTTTTCTTTAATTTGATGGTGTTGGAAAAACCAAACTATTGTTGAGTGTTGATTATGAATGAAGTTGTTGAGTATTATTTGAATGCACCCCCTTTTTAAATCGTGATTTGTTTACGTCTGTGAATAGAGCTTGTCTGTTTCTGCGATTATAAATATGGACACTTTTCTGTTCTGTCAGTGCTTTTGATGTCTTAAATAGATGCCCATCTTTGATTTCTGATGCAGACTTTAAAGTAAGCAACAATGCAGGCTGTGTCCAATTAAAAGCCTGAAATAAAAACGCCAGGGTTTCTGTGGTTGTCACTGCATTTAACCTCATTAAACCCCTTTTCTGTGAACCATTCACTTTGAACCTCTCACTTTCCTTCTCTATAATTTATTAGACCTTCTGATTATCCCTCCTTTATTTTGTTTGTACTTTACGTTAACCATCAGACAATTAGTTCCCTGTCCGCATGCTCTCTCTTACAAAATGAGTGGAACCCAGCTAGCAAACCCTCGTCCTCTATTCTCTATTTTCTCCTTGTTAAATTGGGACACCCGATCACAGCAGATATGTTTAGATCGAAGGTCTGAGTCTCTTTTTTTTTTTTTTCATTCTCCGAGTTTTTTTAACCTCTGTGTGTCCTCTTGTTCCTCCTATGTGCCTGGCTTGAGGTTTGTCTCATCGTCTCACCGCTGTGTAATAATATCTCTGTCTTTTCTCTTTTCACACTCTTTTTGTAGCTGCGTGAAAATGCTCAACTTGTGGTGAGTCCCTCTCTCCAGTCCACATCAAAAACCCAAGGGGAGTGGACCAGCCTAGACTGTGGGCAAATAGGCCTAGATCACGTGAAAGCGCAAAGCCCAAAACAGTTGCAGGCTTTCTTGAAATATGCGCTGATTAGTCTCAGTTTAACCGAGGGAGGCCTCTCACTCACCAATTATGGGGTTTAAATTGGGGGATTTCTACTTTGCCTGAAATGTGGTCCTGCCGCAATTCAGATCTAGATTTTAAAATAAATTTTTATTTGGGACTATGGCCGTGTTAACATCTAATACCTCATAATTGAGTTGTTGTTTTTTTAATTGATGGACTTATGGCCAGAGTGAACTGCATCACTTTTCTATGTGTCAGTCTGGAGCTGTTCTCTTTCCTCTGCATGCTCCACCAGTCATTCCCATGGGTTCATCCTGTCGTGTTTTTGCTGTCACAACTCCTAACTACACTAAGCATAAGTGTCTGTGTTTGTGTTTCCATGTATTTTTGTGAATAATGCTGGCTGTGTGTTACCTTTATCTCAAAACAATGTAATCAACCAGCTGGAAGAGATTTGTGTAGCATAACAGAAGGTGTTTTGCATCAAAGGCTGCTGCTGTACATACAGATTTAATGTTACTAGCCCATGATGCCTGATATGCATCATTTGCATCGATCAGACAGAGCAATGGGTCATTCTGACTCTAATCTATTTCTGTGTCCTCAGGTGCTGCTGCTTCTTCAAGAGGAAGAGGAAAAAGAACACCGCTCGGCACAAATGATCCATCACCCTCTCCACCCAGCCCATTTTAAGAATGTTCAATAAAGAAATTTTATTCAAAAGAAGACAACAATGCCCTCAGAATGAATTGCCTCAAAGGGGACCTGCCTGTGAGAGAGAATAGAGACATGCACATATCGTGTAACGCGAATGCAGGGCTCATGGACGGTTTCCTTGTATCAGAATATACACACAAACACACTCATTTGGATCTCTAAGCACTGGAACAGCATTGCACTCCTTCATTCTTCTTGTTTTTTGTTTTTTTTCTTGCACAATGCGTCAATCTGTGGTGAGTGAGACGGGTCTAGGAGGGAGTCGTCTCGTGTGTTCCGCCTTTTGTGACAGACCCAGCAGCTCAAGAGAGAAGGTTTGGAGGGAGTTTCACTCAAACAGAGGAACTTCGTTCATATATCGATTCTTTGCGCCGCCTGCTAGCTTTCACTTCTGTCCATTGTATTTTTTTTTTTTTTTCTGCTCTTCCTGACTGCGTGGTCAGAGCCTTAGAAGTTTGTGTATCTTTTGGACCGAGTCAGCATAAACATCATAAAAAAAAAAAACTAAGAAAACGCTAACTGTCTTAACAAAAGCTAACAGGCCTTTTGTTGTGGACTCTGTACAAGTGTAAAATGAGCAGCCAAGTCTAAAGTGACTGCATTGTATTCATGGCCTTCGACCCTCATGCTGATGCGATGCAATGCAATGAGCTACCTGGTTCTGTTCTGAGGGATGAGGAAAGCATCGAGGTCTGATGCCGGGTCTGCATTACAGAGCCTCAGCACATTCCACAGTTCTACTGAATGCTATTTAAGCTGCTTGTTCTAAAGCACTCCACCCACTCCGACCTGCCGGCCAGCCATGCTGCTTTCTCCTCTTGTGATATAGTATCGCTTTAACGTGAAACTTTTCTATTAGCTGGGATTCAGAGTTTCACTCACCAGTGAGTCGCTCTGTGGTTCTCTTTGTATCAAACATTCTCACTGCGTTTTATTTGAATTAATTTTCCTTGTAATAATTTTTCAGAACTCAATCCCTGGTTTAAATGTGGCGTTTCTTATAACTTTTTAAAAAAAATAATTATTACGCCATATAAATGGAAATGATTGCCGAAGAGAATAATTATTTAATGTGCCAGGGTGGTGTCGAGTCAGTCAGTAGGTGACTGACATTCTTTTTACGTCCCTATAGTGTATTTCTTCACACCATGCGCTTATATGTCTGTTTGAACAGAGCGTCAGAATGATGTAACGATTAATAGGAAAGCTTGCTAACCTTTGTAATGTGTAATAATGGCTGTTTATGAAGTGTTTCTTGCCTCGTAGCAGTTTCAGTGGGTATTCATGATCAGTGTGCGATTCAGATTTTTTTTGTTGTTTTTTTTGTTTTGTTTTTTTAAGGGAACATGCAAACTGATGATGGTAACTCGAGTGCTGTCTTAGAGAGAATCTCAAACTGCCACTCCTAATTATCTCATCTAAATGCCTTAACTAACACTACGCAGCAGGGCCGTTTCACAAGGTTCTGTGTTAAGACACTACAGATCTCTTCTCTTTCTTTTTGTTAATGTAGTACTCTCCTATAATACAAAAATAAATCCCTGAACAAGCAGATCCAAATTAAGCTGACTCCAAAACCGCATCTGATTATTCTAAATATATAGTGACTACTGTAAAATGCTTGGTGCGACATCTCGTTTCTGTTTCCTTATAATGCAGTCATAGGTGGCTCCGTCACAGGTAGGCCCATGATCTCTGAGATATAGGACGAGGCCAACCTTAGAGTCAACAGGCTCCATTTAGGAATCACGATTTTAGTATCTGGCTTCAGTTCTGGAGAGCTTTATCACACCTGATTTAACGTGTCTGGTTTAAAAGTCTGTCATCAGGTTTGTAAAACTGTGTGGTGCTCCAGAAATGGAGTTAGACAATCCTTTCATCAATTAAATGTACCTAGGGTGTTTCGGGTTTTTTTTTTTTCTTTTATAGAAAGTGGCTTTGAAGGAATTACAGTTTTATCTTAGTAATGCTGTGGCCTCGTTTTTTTTTTTTTTTTTCTTTGCCCACCAGTGATCTAATTCCTTGTTTTTGTGAATTTTTTTTTTTTTTTTCTTTTTTTTGTATAGTAAATGTGAATTGAAAGTATAAGAAATTGTTTATTTTTTTGTCCTCCCCAATCACCCAGACATACAGAATTTGGAGAGAGAGAGAGAGATAAAGAGATAAAAACCATGAAAAATATTGACTGCACTACATTTTATTTTTCTGCCATTTAGTCACCTGTCCTGAACTCTTGCTGTTTTAACTGCCTCTAGCCAGTATAAGAAACTGTGTAAAGGGTGAGTTATGAGATTTGATCTTTGACCTGACCACTAATATTCAAATATTTGAAGGTCCCTTTAAAGTAGCACCATACTAATTCAATATATATAGAGGGTGTGGACTATAAGGGAAACATGACTTATTTTCAGTGATCCAAATGGTCATATTGGACCAAAAGAACAATAAGGATTACCTTGAACATGATTGTCTAATTTTGTTGCTTGCTTGATGCTTTTAATTGACTTCATGTCTCATGTTAAAGTCTTTATGTACCTCTGAAATAATTCATACAGAAGCATTCTTTATCATTTTAAATAATGCTATGATGAGTGAAATCTCTGCTGGATGAACCTGGTGTCCTTGTAGCCGAGTACCAGATGTCACTTTGTGTTTGTGGGAAAGGGATTGTCAAGGATGGCCTACTTGCCATTGAACCAACATGTATGCAACATGCATTGTGAGCAATATTTCAGATGCTTTGCTTATCTAGAGTTTTTTTTTTTTTTGTTGTTTAATTCTGCACTCATCCTGTGTAACTCAAATCACTTCAGTTCTAAATTATTTTGTGGAAAGTACTTGAATCTTTCTCGCGCTGTTGCTGAATCTCCTCTGGTGGTGTCTAAAGAGAGGCTTTTTTCTAGCATTGTTTTTTTTTTTTTTTTTTTTTTTTATATATATATATTATTTAAACAGTTGTTTCTTGTATTTTCATATTACGTGCCTCCACACATGTTTGGTGGGAGTTCAGTTAAATTTCTTTGTTTTTTTTTTTTTGGATGGGTGCTGCTTGCTGCTGTCAGGTGTGCCTGTGTGCTCGCTTAAGGGAGAACGACTCGTTTGAGAAGACAGGTCTGTACACTTATCCTCCTCCTATCCCATGCTCTTCCATTTCTCATTGCCAGGTTTCAGAGTTTAGGGTAGTAACTTGTCTGTCTGTATGCTGCAGATCATCACTCGTTTTGCCCAAAATATGAGATCAGTGTTATTAAATATAAGCTTGGCTTTTGGGTAAAGAAAAAAAAATCCAAATCAGCTCATTTTAAGCTTTGGTTCTAGGGTGATTCTTTTGGTTTGTTAATGGTTGGTTGGATGGTTCTTTATATATGTTAATATAAGAATTATCCAACCAACCATTAACAACATTATATATATATATATATATATATATATATATAATATAAAAAATAAAGTAAGATTATTTGACAAGCAAAGGGAGCCATCTGCTGACCAGTCTCTTTATATTAAAAAACCTTAACAGGGATCACTATCTTTAAACACTCAACACTGAAATCCTTGACATTTTGCCTGTTATTTAGACGTTGTTCCTTTTTACTGGACTCTTGGTCGAGGTCAACGTGAAGACTACTAGCCAGTTTTAAAACTTCATCTTTCCAAGTTGGTAGACCAACACGTGTTTTTATAATAATTATAATTTCCAAGAGAAGGTGGTTTCCTTAGAATATGGTAATAAATAAATAAATAAAAATAACCCTGCACTCTATTGATGTCTTAAATTATGTTTGCATCACTTGTAGTGATAAACGTCCAATTAAGAGTTAAATGACCGATTTTGAAAGGCATAAAGTCACAATATTAGTTAAAGGTTCCAGAATTTCTGCAGTTTATACAATGCATGGCTTATTTACAAGACCTCACTGGTAAATACATTGAGGTGGGACTTTATTTAATGTACAGTCTGGGCATGAACTTTTTACACCTTCTGTTCAGTCGCAATCTTACAGCTTCTGTAAAAAAGCTGCTTTTAGTTTTTTAACATCGAAGCTCAGCGCTAGTCCTGTAAGTATTTTCTAGCTCAGTCTGGGTTTTTTTTTTCCCTCAAAAAAACATAATTAAATAAAATGTGTAAACATTTGAATGTGAAATTTATAGATCTGATTTATTAAACGGCACATTGTTTAACAAAGGTCAGATTCAACAACACTTCAATATTCCAGTTTTCGTCCATATTTTAACACTGCCCCCCCCCCCTCCAAATTGTTTCGTAAAAGATTCTGTACAACACAATGATTTGCTTTTTTTTTTTTTTTTTTTTTTCCCCTCTTTTCAAGTAATGAAAGTTTGAATTTTACAGTACTGTAATTCCTTTCCTGGTTCTGGTCATATTTTAAAAAAAAAAAAAAAAGGAAGAAGTCCTCTCATGCATTGAAGTCATAAGTCTGTGTTTAAATGTGAATGCAAATACATTTGAATGGTTTCATTTAGTCACGGGCTTTTGATTTGGAGGGACCCGGCTTTTTTTTTTTTTCTTTTTTCCTTCCCCCAGTTGTGGTTTTCTTTATTTTATAATTTTTTTTTTTTTTTTTTTTGCAAAAAGATAACTGTATTAAAGGCTATTTTTCCCTGAGGAGTCATATGAAGTACTATACTTAACCTTTCAAAAACAATTTTTATTCCCTCCACTCTAAAAGGGAAACTCAAGTTTGCACCCTTTTTATGTAAAATAAAGGAAATTGTCTCAACTTTGGTGTCTGTGTCTCTTCAGGGGATTTGCTCTGTTGCCTACAGCTTTCAGGATTCCGTCCCATTTTATGAGGTTTTTAAATTCATTATTATTATTATCTACTTTTAAATTTCTGTTAATTCACTTGTCCTAGTCTTTCTATGTCAATAGCTAATCTAATATACAGGTTCTATATAAATAGATACAGGAAGTGCTTATATGGTTTATTAAATGAATCTGTGATTTGCAAATAATACAAATCGTTCTAAACGTTTTTCCCCCAAAAAAGACCTGATTCAGTACTTTTAATAATAGTGTTATGTTAAGGTTTTAAAAATGTTTTGTATGTATATTATTACCAGGCTGAAATTTTGTTCTGCATTTTCTCACATTTATCACCTCAGTCAGTGTTGCTCAGGGTGCACAGGGATGGGCAGTATTTATGATGCATGTATTTCAAATATATGATAGGCTTTTGTCATTTGTATTTGATAGGGATTCAAATATTTTGTATCAAAATACTTTATTGTATTTTTGTAATTTTAAAATACTGTAAAATACTTTGTAAGAAGTCTACACGATGACATCATAAAAATGTTGCCTGTGATATGGGCCTTCTTAGCACTTTGCCCAGACTTGTTGAGATCAGAAAAGAAAATTGAACCATACGGAAGAAGGTGGTCAAGGTATGAAGTGTGCAGACTGCCAGCTTTCAAATCCAATGATTGATAAATAAATATTTGATTGATGAATATTGTACCCTAATTGAAGTAGCTGTTTAGTAGGATCATGATTTTGCATACCAGTGCATGAATGAACTGCCTGACACATAATATATTATATTTATGATTAACAATCAAATTATTTATTTGTTAGAAACTAGTTGCTATGAATGCAGGTGCCATCAGTTGTCTTCTTATGACATGTTTGTTATTGAGTCAGTGTTGCTGATGTAAAGTAACCCTTCATTACCAAACACCAAATAACTACATTTCACAAACTGTTAAACATAAAAATGTTGGTTAATTCAAAGACTAATATTCATCTGGGAAATCACAGGTAAATGAATGTGAATATTTGATCTGTTAACTGGTTGCATATGTCAGATTAATTGCGTGACTCGGCCAGAGAGACGCTGTTGCGATCAAACATTGTTTACTTAATCAATGAGTCAGTGTAGATCAAATAGAACAATTGAACGAAGATTTGCGAAGAAATTTCATGCTTCCTTGTAACATTCATTTTTTTATATTTATAAAATACATACAGTAATTTATTTTGATAAAATACCAAATATTATAACGATAAGTTTATTTTAAAATACATTTTAATTTATATTTGCCCAACCCTGCTGCTCCATTTATTTTACTGACTCATTATGTTTCCTGCAAATTCGAATCGTATTTACGACTCGGTTCGTTCAGGACTTTTATCCTACTTCCGCCACAAGAGACAAACTTCCGCCCTGCTCCCAGTCAGGTCCTTTTCTGGGAGCTGAGTCAGTATGGTGGGTTGTTTGTGAATCTGTACTCATCTGTGTCTTATTCCTGATTATTAGAGTTTGAAGCACCAATAATCTTTTCTTCACACGATCAGGGAACATGAGCAGCGTGAATGAGGGTGTTTTTATAAATGAAAAAGGTTTGTAGATGGAGAGAGCGAGAGCTCAATGGGACGCATTTACGATACCTCTAAAAATGCGGTGACGCTCATTTACTTCATAAGATACTATTATTTAAAAAACGGCCATTTTATTTAAGTTTTAATAGCGATTACTTTAGTAGCGAGTCGATGCTGCTATCTTAGCTTACAGGTAACTAAAGTCTTTTTAGTCGCCTCAGAAATGGTGTCGCGTAACCAAACTTTTTACTCGGTCTTTAAGTGCGTTTAGAAGTCAGAATTTTTCTTCCACCAGTAATGAAGAGAATTAAATTTGAATTACCATCTGAATTACCAACATTTCTCATCAGGTGTGTGCAGGTTTTGAGGTATGGGGTAGCACAGGGCGGATAACGCAACAGACAGAGTGTCAGTAATACGTCAACCTATGCAGTGATGATACTGATCCTACAGTATAGTTCTGGATATTCCAGAGACTGATGTATAAATTAACAGTGGCCATTTAAGTAGGAAGGAACCTCAGTGAGATGAAAACAAACCAGGAGAAAATTCAATACCGGTAGTCGTCGACTTACGACCACAATTGGGACCGACAAATCGGTCGTAAGTAGAGTAGGCTATATGTACAGTACTGTGAAATTATGCCGGAAGCTGGTAAAAAAAAAAAAAAACCGTACGCCGCGGCTAGCGATTGCGGTCGTAAAGTCGAATGGTCGTAAGTTGCATAGGTTGTAAGTCGACGACTACCTGTATTCAAAATTCGTAGTTGACACCATTTCTGATTGACTGTACAGATTGAAAATGATGTGTGAAGCTTTTGTGTACGTGTGGGTTTCCTCTGTGTGTTTTGGTTTCCCTCCAATCTCATATACATGGCAGCAGGTTGATTTGACTGTGTTTAACAGACCCTGAGAGTACGTTAGGTCTGCAGGATGCTACACAATGGTCTGGAATCATGTCTGGTTTGCATTCCCACCTTGTGTGCCGGAGAGCTACTGAGGATAAAACTAAAGGGGGGGAATTCACGAATAACACATTGTATTTCATTGCTTTCTGCATAAAGCTCACTATGACACTTTTCTCACAGCCCTACAGAATGACAAACAGTAACTGGAATGAAGCTCTGTGGGATTTAGTTTCATACTTTCTTTCTTTGATTAAATATCCAGGGTCGTGTAAGGACAAAGACTGTGAAGAGGGCTTCTCGGCTGATCATTGAGAAGTACTACACCCGACTGGGCAACGACTTCCACGTCAACAAGAGGGTGTGCGAGGAGATCGCCATCATCCCCAGCAAGCCGCTTCGCAACAAAATAGCAGGGTGAGTGCACACTTTTTTGCATTGTGAGGAAACAATGAAGGAAATGCTATATCTGACTAGAGTCAAACCCTGTTTATCATCTGTTTCTTCAGAAAGGAGATTAATATGTTTAGTGGGGGTGTGAGGAGTTAGGACAAAGACGAATAGATTCTTACAGGAAATTTTCTATTTACTCAAAATGGTGTTCTTCACTCAGGTTGGTGTGTAACACTGGCTTTGGATCTAAAATGTAACAGAAGTCAGTTTCACCCATTTTTCCCCCCATAAACCTTTCATCAGGTTTTTGCCCACTGATGTGGTGCAGTGTGTCTTAGTTATCTACAGACATAATACCCACTTGGTTCTTCATGTTCATAATGTAATAAGACAGACATTTTGGACAACCACTTTATCCTTTAGGCTATTCTTCATCTTTATCAACAGGAAATATCTTAAAACATTGTCGATGATATTAAGAGGTAAGGACGTGTAACCAAAGCTTGTTGTAAACGTTCTTTCTGAATGCTCTTGTAGAAGAGTACTGTACAGTGGAGCCTGACATAGAGGTGCTTATTGTTTTTATTTTCAACTCTGAGAATGTCCTGAAGTGTTTAACTTCTTTTACACAATCAAATAACAGATTGCCTCCTCTAAACCAAGTATTAGACTATATGCATTAACGTAAACATGACCGCCAGAATAATTTTATAGGCAGCTTTTATGGAAAATTGAAGATCTTCTGAGTTAAGCAGCAATAGCAGTGTGAAAATAAACCTTGTGGTTTCATAATAGATCTGGCTAAAAACATGACTGCTTATATTTGTGATGAGAAAATTGTAAATGATTGTCTAAGGGTGTCTTGCCTGTATTTGTATATGTACAGATATGTAACACATTTAATGAAGAGGATCCAGAGGGCTCCAGTCAGAGGCATCTCAATCAAACTCCAGGAAGAGGAGAGAGAGAGGAGAGACAACTACGTCCCCGAGGTCAGTGGATTACAGCTGGATAAGCGAGGCACTTCTATTAGATTGTGTTAGCATATTTTTTAACCCCATCTCAGTCAAATTGGTGCATTTTAGCTCTAGGTGAGGTTAATTTCTTAATATCTTCCTTTCTTGCAAAGTATTGAATAAAAAGTATTTCTACTAAATATCTAAACATCTATTCTCTCTCAGCACAGTTATTACTCACGTGTAAAACAGCTCCCACTCTATAACTGTACAGATAAAATGTTTCCCTCCATCAATTTGTGCAAATTAAATCAGGTCAAGTAGAAAAAAAAAAAGGAATCAGTCATCCATGTAGGGTAACCAAGCGGATGAATAGGTTTCCAACCCTCCTTAATTTTAATAGAGCTCCGTTTCTTTAGACCGTTGTTTTCATTGCCAGGAGTTTGGTTGTGCTGTTGCATTGCATTTGCTGATTGTTTTCTCAATATTCACTCTTAATCAGTTTTTTAAATGACATCATGCCCATTGTTTCAGGTCTCTGCTCTGGATCAGGAAGTCATTGAGGTTGATCCTGACACCAGTGACATGCTTAAGATGCTGGTAGGTCATTCAAGTCATTATAGATGATAGAGGTCATAGTGTTTTCCAGTGATTCTCTATCAAGAAGAAATGCTGAAGACGAAAGTCTAAAATAGTAGTTAATTGGATTTGAGTTATGAGGGATAAGTGGAGTGGTAAGACCCCGATACTGTTTTCTTTTGTTAACAAGCTATACCAGATAGGTGGCCATGTAAAGACATCTTTAACATTCCATGTTTACATTTACATATGAAATGGTGGCATTTAAGTGCCAAAATATATTCATTATAAAAGAATCATCAATTTTATACTACAGTTAATGGTCTTATAAGTCAGAATGCATAACCTGAGATTAGTGTGTGTAGTTTGGCCGTCTGTTTCATGCACGGTTTATAAATACAATATTTCAAATTCATTATGTTGTAAAGCAAATTTAGACTGTGGTAATGCAACTGAAAATAAAACAATTCACTTCCAGAAATAAAGTTTTTGGTGTGACACAGCATGCTACATCATATGTTAAAATTACTTTGGAATATATCAGAATACTATTTGTGTAATTGCACATAACAATAATTTGATTTTCATTGTTACACCTTAGTGTAAATTATCGAAGCCATTAAATAACAGTTTTAGTCCCATAAATAGTGAACACTTAAGGAAATGTTTTAAACAGGGAACTGGTATTGACTTATGTTTTATTTTGCAGGACTTTGGTGGGCTCTCAACGCTGCAGGTTACTCAGCCAGCTGTTGGAATGAACTTCAGAACTCCCAGAGTCTAAGTGCTTCCAGTAAATAAGGAAATAAAGACAAGTGAATTCTCACATGCATGCAGTGTTGTGTGGGTGTTTTTTAACGCAGACCCTTTGTGTGGTTTAAGACTGTCCATTTCTGTGCCAAAAATTATTGCTAATTTCTTTAGTGTATTGATTCAGCATGGAGCTAAAGCCGTACAGACTCTCTAGCACTAAACGTAAGGTAATTTACTTATGTGGTGCTTGTTCATGTTGTTAAAAAGCACTTCTCTATGCATTCAGAGCAAAGAGCAGAGCAGAGGAGGAGAGCTAGTTCACATTTACGGGCAATTTAATGTATAACAGGACAGTAAACCCAGACAGTAACCCGAGCCATGAGAGGAAAGTTCTGCAACATTTTTATATCACCTGACCAAAACAAAACCATGGAGTTGTCTAAATGGAGAAATGTTTAGATATAAGGGTTCTAAAAAACATTTAGCGCCCCATCAGGTAGGTAATAATTTTTTAGAACCCTTATATCTAAACATTTCTTGTGGTAATAATAATTATATATATATATATTTTTTTGTATTATTATTCAATTCGGCAATTATTTTTATATCACGGTCAATGAAGCTGGTCGGGACTGGGAGTGTGCACCCACTGCCCGGAGAAGTTCCCTCAATCATACACAGAAAGGAAAGGTGGAAGTTGGGTGACGTCACCTCAGCCTTCAGGGTTTCCAGTGGGAGAACTGACGAGACCTGGAGTGACGTCACTTCAGTAAGGCGTTGAAGCCAAATTAAAATTATGGATGACAAAAAGGTCTAAACCCTCGGGGGCCCAATTCAGAAAAAATGAAATAAGTACAGGTAGTCGTCGACTTACGACCACAATTGGGACCGATATATCGTTCGTAACACGATTTGGTCGTAAGTAGAGTAGGCTGTATGTACAAATTATGCCGGAAGCTGTCTCGCACCGCCGCGGCCAGCGATTGTGGTCGTAAAGTCGAACGGTCGTAAGTTGCATAGGTCGTAAGTCGACGACTACCTGTAGGAAGGGAAACGTGCAAAAAAAATACAAATAATTTTGTGTATGCAGCTCTATCATTTATCTCGTTATGAGGATAGTAAAGTCTAATGTATTTAATGAAATAGGCTAATAACTATTACTTATGCTGTGTTGCCTGCTATGCTTTTACGCATAGCACAACAATATTTCTTAGCCTGCATAACATTATTATATATAGTATAGTTTATCATAATGTGTGTGGCAACAAAACAATTACAACCTAACTAGTCTAGTTGGATTGTAAGTAAACTAGCACTTATTGGTTTGGATACCTTTAACTAAGGAGATCATAAAGGTTTTCTGTAAATGTACTCTGTTCAGTAAGGGGAATCTCCAGTACTGCTTAAAAGGAATAAGGATAAAGATGTTGTATGTATTTAATGGCTACAATTATCCAGAGTTATATGGTTCTTGGTTCTGAGAATTTAATAAATTGTGCACAATGACGTGTATTTAATTGGGGTAATATTAAAACATGAATGTGAGCTCTAAGAAATGTATTCAAAGTTGTGGACTGCTCTGAGAACAAGTCTTATTCATCCACTGACGGTAGCTGAAGCAGAGAGGAGCTTTTTAAAGCTGAAACTATTTAATAGGGAAGGCGTTGTGTCATGGCGTGGTTCAGCATCAGTTCAACAGCAAGCAGAACATTGTGAGAGTAATAAACAGAGGTGGCAAAAGTACACACATCCTTCATATAAGTAGAAGTACAGATACTCCTGTTTTAAAAGACTCTGGTAAAAGTTGCAGTACTGACTATACTTTTTTTTATTGAAGTAAATAAGTTTGGGCTTTGACATTTACATAAGTAAATAAAATAAAAATTAATAATAAAAAAAGCCATTACTACTACCTGTACTTGGTGTCACGCTAGTAACTGGACCACACATTAATATTAAGGCTGTCAACAGATTACAATATTTAATCGCACGATTGTCATGAGTTAACTCAAACTTAATCACACATTTTTATCAAAATGTACCTTAAATTAACACTTTTTAAAATAAGTTTTTAACACTCATCAACATGGGCATAGTCAAATATGAATGCTTTATGCAAATGTATGTTTATTATTAGTGAAACCAAACTCAACATGGAGCATAAAACAAAATATGCTTGTAAAGGTTTAAAAGTAATTACATTGTTTTAATATCGATGTTCATTGAAAAATAGACATTTCGAATTCAGATATCCGTCACAACATATATAATCATAAAACGCGCCGGCACGATTATCGACCCCAGACGGTTAATTGTGTGCATCATGGCGGATTTTCCTGCTGTTTCCAGACTTGGCGCATCAGTAAAACAAATATTTAGCGATTAAAAATTATTTTACAGTTTATTTTTAAAATTCCGAGTAAAGAAAGCACGTCCTGAATAAACGTGCTGCGTTGAAAGTTTTATTTTGACCTTTTTTACATTTATCGTTATATTTTTAATAATAAAAAAAGAAATGCGCTCTGCATTATTTACGCGTTGATAAAATTAGTGCTGTTAAAATGAACGTGCATTTTGACAGCCCGAATTAATATATTAATACAAAATAATTGAAAATGTTGCTACTTAATGAATGTATCCAGTCTGAACATCCACCATATAGAACACGCCGCGGCCAGCGATTGTGGTCGTAAAGTCGAACGGTCGTAAGTTGCATAGGTCGTAAGTCGACGACTACCTGTAGGAGGGAAACGTGCAAAAAATAAATAAATAAATAAATAAAAAAATTTGTGTATGCAGCTCTATCATTCATCTCGTTATGAGGATAGTAAAGTCTAACGATACACCACTGGTGAAAGTGAAAGTAAAAAGTTGTCCGAAAAATAGTAAAGTACTGATACCAGAAACATCTACTTAAGTACAGTAACGAAGTATTTGTACTTTATTACTTCCCACCTCTGGTAATAAATGATGGAAGAAACTCCTGACTCTTATCTTGCCACAACACAAACTCTATGAAAGTAGGCTTTATGCTCATAATTTATTTATGTGACTCGATATCATTCTATTCATAAATTGGAGCGTTAAGAGTAACAGAGTCTTTTCACATATACTGAGTTAAGACTCAGGACATTACAGCCATAATAAATCATAGTACTTGGATACTTAAGTACATTTGAAGGCAAATACTTTTCGTACTTTTATTTAATTGAAAGTTTAAAGGGATCATTTTTTTGAACATTTTACCTAGTTTATCTCTACTTTTACTCAAGTATATGCTTTGTGTACTTCATCCACCACTGCTAGAGACTGAGCTCTTTATCCATGAACTTAATGCTTAACACTCAGATACTAAAAATATTTTGAGATACAAACCTTTCACTTGGTCCCATGTAAATTACATCACAAATCTGATCTAATGTTGTCTGAAAAAACAATGTATTAGAAAAGAACACATCATCCACACTTGTATTTTGGAACTTGTTTGCTTTTTTTTTGTTTTTTAAAAAGCCACAGATTATTCTACAGACAGCAAAAAGATTTTTTTACAGAAATAAGCAACAATAAAATTCCTCATGTGGAACACAGTAAAACCTGTTGCTCAAAAATGTCAGAGGCAACAAAAAAAAACAAAAGAAAAAAACAAATTGAACAAGACGAGCTGCCTACTGCTAAGCTATGACACTACATTACACAAATATAGCTTTATATTGAAAACACAGGATATGTAAGAAATGTTTTTTTTTCTGAACCTGTTGAAAAAGTGCAAAAAAGGTTTACTGTCTTGACAATTTTTTTTTTTAAATCCCAAATAAGTAATCTCGTTGAACGTGTTCCTGTAATCTGGAGATTCCTTACGGTCATACTGACATTTAGGGGATGTTCAATATGATGCAATCGTAATCAAAGTCGAGCGAATGCTACGACTGCAGTGATGCTGTTCTTTGGGTAGAAGGCAAAAGGGAAATGATTTCCAGCAGGAGAACATTTGTGTCAGCAGCCTGGGAAGACCCTTCACATGGTGACATTTTGATATATTTGAGATATATTTACTGTATAGTACTAAAAGACAAAGCAAAAATTGCATTTAAAGATTTTCTCACGACTACAGCGCAAAGAGCATTCAACATACAGTATTTTGATATGCGGTGCCGAATTCCTGACTGTTCTGATTAGTGTCAAATCATTATTGAGTGAGAAAATATGACATCTGAGGTTACAAGTTTCAATACGCCGAGCAGTATTTGCAAAATGTTCATTTAAAAAAGAAATGATCAAAATTGCATTTTGTTTGCCGCAAATAATGAAATGTACACAACTCCAAGCAGTTCAATTGCTCGTTGTTCTATGAAAAAAAAAGTCTTTAGGAATTGCACATTATTTGGTTTTCCAGCATCTTCTGCATAATTGATCACCTTTCCAACAGCACCTATACATCTACAGACTCATTTTTTCCACACTGGACATTTGAAGAACTCATACACAACTATTACAAAAGCCACAAACATTCACTCATTCTCAGTGTAATGATGACATGATAAAAACTAGAATCGAATAGAAATTCTGAAGAGAATAACTTGTTTAATTGCAAACTTTTATTATTGTGTCATCTCTAAAACATGTAAACATTATATGTTCTTCTGAAGGGCAATACCGCATGGATTAAAATCATTTTTGCAAGGCGTTTGCAAACTTAGGACCTCAAATGTAGCTAACAAGTTTTTAGCCCTCTTTAGAAAAACTACCTGATCTTTGTAAAAGTAAATAAAATTTCTAATTTCGTTCTTTTTTTTTTTAAATAAATGTTTAAAACTGACAGATCAACATATATTTTAGGCGTAATAAAATCAAATTTCCATTTTTCTTTGCTCGAATTCCACCATGGCCACTGCTAACAGGTTTTCCCAGACTGCCGCATTTATCATTTTTTATTCACATTGAAATACTTCATATAAAATGGCTACATGAGAGGAACTAAGGGGACAAAAAAAATAAATGGGCAGAAGAAAACCGATGACTGGGAGTCCTGTTCAGAAGGTTTTGCACTTGACATCCTAAAGTATGTGTCTAAAGAGCATGTGAGAAACGTGTGTACTGCATTTTCCTGTATAGCATCAGTTTCCAGGTTTCCGTTTGTATGAATACAAGTGAACGCTAACAAATGAAGGGAAAAAAACCTGAAGAGCACCGACAGTAAACAGAATGTAAGCTGTAGTCTAGCAGCCAGCGCACCCATGATCTCGCAGCTCAGTACAAGAGCAAGTCTGTATATCACAGTGGCAGAGGTGACACACAAGCAGTGGATTTTTTTTTTGCTTCCCTCCTTGAAGGATGAGTGTCCGTGCAGACAGAAGTGTAAGGCAATATTCTTAAAGGAGCTCCCTTTCTGAGAAAATAATCTTTGCGTACCGAGGACAAATCATCAGCATCACGCCATCCAACCTTCAAAAAATCTAAAAATAAAGAACCCAGAGCATCAGGTCTCGGTGCTCCTGTCAGGAGTAAGGCTGACGTACTCTCCTCAAAAACAAAAAAAAAAAAAAAAAAAAAAAACCTATTTTGAAAAGACGTATGAGGCAGTTTAGACCTTATATACATATCTATAAGCGTATATGTATATAAAAGAATACAAAAAAAACCATACAAAATAACGACATGGCACAATAGATGACGTACAAAAAGGAACGATGTCGCTAAATCAAAATGCATAATACAAAACAAATGACATGAAAATAAAAAGGTAGAGTGTCCAATGTTCACCTCACTGGAACCTGTGGAAAATATATAGATAAAGAGGTCGAGAGATACAAAAAACGCACAAATGAAACACTGTAAATTGTGCCATTAGCACCAGCACGAACACCAGCATACTGTAATCTTCCTTTTTTTTTTTTTTTTTCCTTTTTCTTTTTTAATTCGTAAGGTAACAAACATTGTCTCCGAAGCGCAAAAAAAGTACAACATTCCAGACGGAATTAGTACCCAAATTGTTTTTTTCCCCACTCCTTTAACCGATGGCCGTTTCCTTCCTGAGAGTTAGCAAGGCAAGCCAAATGTTCATTTTCTCTCATTCGGTTCTGTAGAGGACTGAGAACTCTGTCCATGCCGTGGCGGATTGTGGATGTGTGTGTATGTGTGGTGTGTGTGTGTGTGTGTGTGTGTGTGTGTGTGTGTGTGTGTGTGTGTGTGTGTGTGTGTATGTATAGTGTGTGTGTGTTTGCTAGGGTGTCTGGATTGTGCTCAGGCCGTCGTGATGGCGTTGAGGTCCTTCATTAAGCCCTCCAGGTGGGCCATCTCCTCCGACAGCTCGTCCTTCTCGTATTTCTGAGAAAGAGGGAGAGGGTTAATGCAGGAGGGAGGGAGGGAGGGTAAGAGAACAAGCTTTCAGAAGGTTAAGTTTTGTTGTTGGGGTGGGGGCTGGGGAAGCTCAGGAATGGAATGGAATTTTGGGTCAACTTTACGAGTTATAAAGGTGACAGGCAATGGAGCTGTAAGAAAAGAAGCATCACCCAAAGATGCGAAACGATGACAGGCACAAGCATTCGCAAACATAACAGGATTTGGTTTTTGTCATTGATGCGGGACCAACAGGGGCAACGGAACAGGTTTCAAATAACACAATAAGATGCAAAAATGTCCATTTAACAAGCAGCCAGAAAACAAATAAATGAATTGTTAAAAGAGAGGGCAGAGAGCAGAGATGTGAGGGAGAGAGAGTATCAGATTAAAATTCCATTTCAAATGCAAAACAATTCCATTTTACAGCAAAGTGCAAACGTTTTGATAAAAAGTAAACTTTTGCCTAATTTCAGAAATAAAACGACTGTCCTTTAATAAATGTTAATTTATTATTTAATTAAAATTATCATTTTATTTATAAATCATCCACTCACAGTAAACACATTTTAATCCAATTATTATCAGTCTTCGATTATGTGTTAAGTCCACTATGCAAGTCTCTATAATTGAAGTATTACTATAGAAACAATAACATGTTCAACCTCTTTGGACATGCAAGAATTCCAGTGTTGTGATGGTCAAAAATCCATCATGAACTCCTCCAGTCTCAAACATGTCTGTCCTAACTCGTCTTGAATTGGATTAGGACTGAAGCAACCTAGATGTCAATGGTGTACACTTTCAAGACCAAAGCGTGTCACTGTCCCAATACTTATTTATCTTACGAATCCATATCAGGTCTTAAGACCAACATGATGCTCTTTTAAAAAAAAATAAATAATAATGTTGTTGCAGGTTATTGAATGGGGAGGATGCAAACGTTTGCACTCAACTTCATTTATGGATTTGAACACACTTTCTGATAATGTTTAGAGAGTGTATGAGACAGGCTGGGATACTTACGCTCTCGCATTCCTCCAGCATTCTGCTGTCTTGTATGTCTGGGGCGTTCGGCACGATTACTGGCATTGGGGTCCTTGTCCTACTCAGCGTCCCGATGGAGGCAGTCTTGACCGAGTGAGGACCTGAAAACATCACCACACGTGTTTAGGTGAAGCTTTTGAACCATTACAGTACAAAGGCAACCCAATAATTTTGCCTTTTTTAAATGCTATTAGTTAATTGGGGCTGCCAGATATGCACCAAAATCATTCTAAGATTGTGACTATAATTTAAAAAATGAATAATGTATTACTGCATACATTGTTGATTTGATCCAAAACTCTGTGCATTGTTCTATTCTTAGTGATTTATATTGAAACCTGTAAAAACTTGAGTTCACTGAGCTCATGCATGACGCTCCCTAAAAGTTTTTTTCACACTCCAGTCTCCAATCTGGCATGTTCACTTGTTTGGTGCAAACATTTTTCTATGCAATAATAATTTTATTACATTTGAAATGCAGGCAGTGTAATGAATCTGGTGTCATCAGATAGATGTAACAATGTCATTGATATTCATGTGCTAGTTAATAAAGATAAACAAATATTCATGGCATCAGTTCATGCTGTGTGTTAATTTAATAGAATGCAGTTAATAAATTAGAGTTTGACTGAGGTGTGACTATTTAAATTTAGTCAGTGTGCAGGGTTGCCAGGTCTCAGCAAAATGTATAGCCTGGGAATTGCTAAAGGGAGACGTACTTCTTTACATCTTGCACTGTGGTGTGCAATTTTAATGTTTTTATTATTTTGTCTCTTTGTACTACACAAAAAAATATACAACTGCATGCTATCAAGTTAACTGAAATTAAACTAGGTGCCTTTTATGCCATGCCTGCTCACAACTGGCCAAACTGACCGACATTCAGCATCACTGGCTCGAACAAACACTCGTACCCGTCTGAGAGAGCAGGGGTGTGCTGGGCAGAGCAACTCCCTCGTAGGCGGCGCCATGGGCAGGCACGGAGGGCACAGCGAAGCTCTTGAGAGGGTGTGAGGGGCGCACGTGTGCAGTTGGAGGGTTGTAGTTGGGCTCATCCTCGGCAGCCGAGCTGTGATAGCTGATGTCGGTCTCTGAGTGATCGATGGAGCAGGAGAGCTGGGCTGAAGCAGGCAGTAGGTCTGTAGTGGGAGTGTTTCTCACTGACTCTGTAATCATAGCCACAGTCACCTCACACTACACTCACATTCCTGATACATACTTCTGCTAGGCAAGATTTCTGCTGTTATTTATGTGTGACGCATGTCATGGATGCTATTTGAAGAAAATGTGATCATGGAATGGAGCAGGAGATTTTAAGAAAGCATTATATATTAAATGGTCTGGAAAAATCACCTTAATGCAGTTATAGTGTAAATCAATGCAGATAAAAATCTAAAGCAGTACATTTCTAACCAAAGTTGTGCAAGCAAACATTGCTTTTCTATATGAGATAAAACTTTGTCCAACACATTTCCCTTAACCAATGCTGGTGCATCTACTGACACGAAAACATAACATATTAAACATTTTGTACAATATTTTTAATTTTAACACTATTTAACTGCTTCGTTTGTTTGCTAATGTTATTTTAAAATGACCACAATATGTTTAGTGTCTCAGAATACTGTATTGTGATATAATTGATCATATCAGTATTATATAGTCATATTGCCCTAGAAAGCAGTGCGTCTCTGCCATTTTACTTTTGTACTATTTTTCTCTCCATGTAGCTGCATTGAGACCTGCTGTAAGGATCTGATAAAGACTTTATTTTCTAAACTCAATCAAAGGCACTAGAATGTGAGAAAAGAAGGCACAAGCTGGATGTCTTTTTTACAGTCTGGGGCTGCTGGCTCACCTGGTGACTCGGCCCTGTCTAGATATGAGATGGAAGAGGTGAGGGCCCGCGGGCTGCTTGAGTGTTGCAGATAGTTGTGGTTCGGGGAGGCCAGGCTGCCAAGGTGATAATGGTGGTGATGGTTATCAAGCGAATGGATGGGGTGAGCACTAATCACGGCTGCGGATGGACACAAATAACACAAAGGCCATGTTTTTACATTGAAACGTACACAAAGCACATGGGGGAGTACTGTTTATACTAAATGATACACAGAGCATGCAAACAGAACCACACTGACCAAAAAGAGACATTTTAGCTTGTGCAAAAAGAAGATTTTTAAACCAAGCCTGAAGAGGATTCTACATAATTAAATAGCCCTTTAAAGGATAGTGTGCTTAAAAAAGGGGGTCCCAAAATTTTGGGAGGACCAGGAGCACTTACGCTGAGGGGGCTGAGCATCAAAGGGCATCATCATTTTAGGCCTCATTCCACGCCGACCTGCCAGTGTAGACATGCTGTCCTCTGACTCATGGCCTGCAAACCAGAGAGTGACCAAGCCTTTGAGAGAGCGAGCCAGGCTTGTCCAGGCATCACCACAGCCTGTTTGCTAATTTCCCAGAGTTACAAAGCAGTTTCTCCACTAGGGGGCACTAAAACCATCTACAAAACACTTAAAAAATAGGTTCTAAACTGACTTTTTTTTGGACCTTTTTTGCAAGGGGGGGCTAAATAAAAAATAAAAATAATGGCAAAACCAAAAAAATATATTAAGCACATTTAGGCAGGTTTTCAGAAAAAGAAAACCAAAATGGTAGAAGCAGTGAATGAAGCAGTAGCACATGGTCGGAGATGAAGGAAGATCCTACCACGGTATGAATTCCGTCTTTGGAGAATCTGGTCCATGGTGCCATCTACAGGAGTGATGTCTTGAGAGGAACGTGGAATTGGTGTGTCCGTCATGACCGGATTGGGCTCAGGTGACTTATCGATGGGTTTGAGTTCTAAGCGCTCATGGTGGATCCAAAGATCAGGTGGCTTGAGGTCTTTAGAGTTGCCTTTATACTTGTGCGAGCCATTGTTGGACTTGCAGGCTGCCCGTTTCCTGAAGAACATAATCACATGTTTAGGAAAAAAGGGCAAAAACATGCCTCCTGCAGAATGGACTGTGAAGGACCTGCATACTCCCTTTACGCAACCTTTGCGGATCACCATGACTTTAAAGTCTTGTACTTACTTTTTCTGCTGGGATGTGGAGCGACGAGAGCACAGTAGGGCTCCCACAACTAACACAATGATGATGAAACCTCCCACGGACACAATGATGACAATCACCAGGATGTGGTTCTCGCTGCCAGGCATCCCTGATTTCCCTTAAAGACATTGCAATAACTGCTGTTAGCATAGAGACTTTATACATATACCATATACATGTGCACAAAAAAGAAAGCAAAAAGCAAACTTTTTTTCATGAGATATGGATTCAGTCCACTCTGAAGTGATCATAATTGCTTTACTGCTGCTGCTTTACAACAGTAAGAGTCATTGGGAGTGAAATTTGGCGTCTCTAAAAACGTTAGTAGGTTAATCAACCTGTTCAAAAGGTGTTTAAATTTTGACTTAATAACGTAAACTATGTAATTAGATTTTTTTTTTTTTTTTATTTAAGATTTCCTCATCCAAGCATAGAAATACACAAGCTACACACCGAGTTAGAAATAAAACATGGACCCTACACCTTTATACCACCACAACCTACACTGTCTGTTATATTTTGGATATATTTTTGGATCTGAACCGGGGTCAGGAACCTGTGCCTTAGAAACTCCACTGGCTACCTTTAGTGTATTCCATGTTATAACCTTGCACAGGACAATCACTTCCTAATGAACATATATCTCAGAATAAAAAGGAAATAAAGAGACTTTACCAATACCAGGGTCTAGTGTAGCAGCTTTTCCACCAGGTTTTCCCGGTATTCCAGAAGCTGAAAGAAAAGCAGAGAAAAACAGGTGAGAAGTTTCCATTCGTGATTTTTTTTTCCTCAATCTCCACAACTAATTCTCTTACCAACGTCTCAAACATCAGTTTTTACAAGCAGCCAAAAAAAAAAAGTTCTAAATCCTTACCAAGCTATTTTCATGTGTTACTTGTGAAAAAAAACAGTGAAGGAAAACTTTAAGGGTAATTAGGTGAGCTAATCATCCAGTGTCTACATAAGCAGCAGCACCTAAATCTATGACTCGAAGCTCACGAGAGCTGAAGCAGCAAGCGTTCGGAAAGATAAGGAAGGAAAGAGCAATTACCTTGGTCATTAGCCATTTTGTCAGACGATTCAGCTAGCAGGCCAGAGTAGAGAGAACACAGAGCAGAAAGGTTAGAGGGAGTGCCGTGAAACAAGAGACGAGCGGGCCGTGTGTGCACGAGTTCACACAGAGGAAGACAGAAAAGGAAAGAGAAGGAGGAAAACTGCTGTCAGAAAAGCAATTGTTTGTTTGATTAGTTCATCAGGCATGCATACTTTTCTAAACCAAAACTAAAGAAATTAAAGTTTTACTAGGTTTTTTACAGGGCAGAATTAAACTTGCCACAATGCAAAAACGTTTTCAAATTATAGTAGTTAGTTGTATAAGAATTTGAAGTGATTCGGTTCTGTTTTATTTTACATTCCAACCCATGGAATTTTATATGTAAAAATTTTAAATGAAAAAATTGATATACATGTTTATACATTGGCAAATATTTCATACTTGTAGCTTATGTACCAAAATCCAAAGTGTTGCTTTCAGATGTATCCTGTATCACCTTATCAAGAGATGCGAAAGCCTACAATTTAACACCCGTGTACATATGAAATGTTTTCAAAAAATGAAATGATTTATGTCTTTAATATGTACAATATTTATCCTTATTTCTATTAAACAGTTTAATTCATTGTTCTACTTTGCTAAAGAATTCCGTTAATATTTAACACAAATACATTATACATTCCTGTACAATGGCGTGTTAATACAATATGCACATTTAAAAAGACATTCTTACTAACAGTTGTACCTTTAAGAGTGCGGAACTGGACTGCGTCTGACATGGGCCCCATGCCCTTGGAGTTGCGAGCCTGGATTTTAAAGTAGTATGTTGTGTCAAGAGTCAGCTCCTGAATCTGATGGGTGAGTCGGTTCCCCACCACTGGCTCAATCACCCAGTCATGTACCTCAGCATTGACGTCAGTGCTATAGTATATAATGTAGCCTGGGACAAAACATTTATTTATTTATTTATTTTTTACAATTTACACAAAATTCTTGCATGAAAATACAGTTTTTATATTGTTTAGGTTTTTGCACCTGTAATTTTGCCATTTGCTTCGGAAGGAGGCTGCCAGTTGACAATGATGGTGCGTGGGCGACCCTCCTTACTAACCACAGTCACGTCTTTTGGAGCAGAACTGGGCGCTGAGAAAAACATTATTATAATTATAAATAACATATGATAGAGAATTAGTAATGAGTGGGATTAAAAGGAATTGAACAGTGTTCCAATTCATGTTAATATCCAGTGCTAATGGAGGCATGTACACAGATTATACAAGTGGTGATTGGATAAAACATGTATATGCATCTGACTGGCTTACTCGCTTCTAACGTTGTCCCATGAGCTGTCATACTCCATGTGCTAGATTTCCTGCCTTTAGTGACCATGACAGAGAACTCGTACAGAGTGTTCGGCTTCAGACCAGTCACCACGTGATTCAGGTTAGTAGTGTTGGCCGTCTAAAAAAAAAAAAAAAAAAAAAAAAAAAAAAAATATATATATATATTATCTAATATGCCAGGATGGAAAAACAATTCTGCAACTTTTCATTTAATCTAAATAAAAGCAAATACCGAGTCATATTCCAGGTCGAAAAATAAAACTAAACTTCATAACAAATTAAAAATATATCCAAGATTTTAAATTGGTCAGTTTTGGTCAAGGATATTTCATTTATGTTCATAGATGTTTAGATGAACTGTACCTTAAACTTGGTATTTGCTGGTATGTTGGTCTTCCAGCGCACTGTGTAGTATCGTGCGTCTGTGATTTTCTGATTCTTGGCCAGCGAGTTGTCAGCCCATGTGACTTTAATGGTGTCGTGGCTCAAAACCGAAGCTTGAACGCCCACAGGAGGCATCATGGGAATGGGGTCTGGTACTGGAGTGTATGGAGGATGGAAAAGTTCGTACAAATCAACATCAGGGTCTATGGGGTCTGCAAGCCGTTAACACAATGTTGAATGGCAAAAAAAATATTGGGAGGGGGGAAAAAAAAAAAAAAAGGAAACCAAGATTGGGGTAAATAAAGGGGCAGAAATGTGTTAATGAGTTAAATGGGGATGCAGGGAGCAACATGGATGCAGGATTGGGAGGGAGAAAGAGAAAGAACATTCTATTAGAACAGGATATCAGGAAAGACTGTTACAAATCATAAGAGTACATCTATTTCTACACGACCAAGGACTGGTCTGTTGGGGAGAAAAGCTTAGTTTACTATCAAGCTATATTAATAAAAGTAGCAAGAGAACCAGTAGCAAGAGAAGTGTGTATGAGGAAATACAGTGCTGGAAACATTCAATAATGCCACATTAATTTCTGAAAACTGTAATGTCCTCCTAAACTATGAAAACACTAGCCTTGTCCAGCTCAAGGTTTTACTTTATTGTGCTACTGCATAATGAAGAACCTGTACTATGGAGGGAAACAGTTCTTTTTGCTAGGTCACAGTCACAGAGGGTCAAACATGCAGCTGGACAATACTTTGCTGTTTAAAATCGAATGCTAATACTGTATATAATTTTCACATTAAAACATACTTTAAAACACCTTTTTCCCAAAGCACTAATGCCAAAAATGACCTGAATTAGTGGGGAGAGAATTAATAATTGCGGAAAAACAGGAACAAGTCTCTGGCTCTCACTGATAGCACAAACCTGCTCAGACATTAAAAAAAAAGTGGAGCTGCTTTATACAGTTCTGCAGTAATGGAGCATACTACTTATATATACACACAACTTACTATATGGAGCTTGCCATGTTAGCAGGGGGCAGCAACCTGGCAATTTTTATGCCTACCCCAGATGATGTCATTTTAAACTACAATCAATCTCTGATGAAAGCCAAAAACTTATATCACTACATATCACTACCATTGGAGAGATCAGCTAGCCAGCTGACAAGTGGCTAATGTACAGGTTTCATTAACTTTATGAATGTCTTGTCTTGACACAGTCTTGATTTTAAATTAAAATAATAAATCAGTGTTCTACTGGTTTCAGAATTCTGACCCAAACAATGTATGCAGCCAAAATCAGTTATACAATAGATCCTAGCCAGCCTGTTAAACACACTTCTTTTTTTTTAATTCATGAGTACTTTAAAATGAAAAGATCGTATCTAATTCATTCAACTCATGTCTGATTCATTTAACAAGTTTCGTTAAATCTAGGTCAGCATTCTATACACTGCTTCATAAATTCGAAATATCTCCACACTCTAAATCATGAAGAGAAATCATATCTGATAAGAGAGACTGTGAAAGTGGGAGCAGCGGGTGGTCCTGGAAGCGTTGTGTTTAAAAAAACAACAAAAAAAGACATGACTAAGCCCCAACACAGCATGGCATGCTGGGAAAGAAGAGCAGTGTAACAAGGAGCAAAAATTGTAGGAGTCTTCATAATCTCAGCCATCCAGTCTGTTTTCCGGTCTTATTCCAGGTCTGAATGTTTGTGACAAATCTGCCATTTACATATTTAGCACAAGGATGTACAGTATTCAGACATAGTGCTCTGAGGTAAAAAAAACAAAAACAAAAACAAAACACAAAAAAACAAAAAAAAAAAACCCACAAAAAAAACTTGTATGTTAAATTGAAATATTTTCTGCTGTCCCTAAACACAGTCTAGACCCTGCTGATAGGGGGAAAAAAGAATCTATCAGACCCACATAATATAAAAACAGAAACACTGACTCTACAGAACAACAGCTACATGTTCTCCGACATATTTTATTCACAAAGCTTATCACTATCATGAATAATCAACAGAGTTATGACTAGCTTGCATATTAGATTAGTAAGTGTTTAATCAAAGCTCTGCCTCACACACGCACACATTCTCTCTTTTATTACAATGAGCTGCTTAAAGCCGTCCCTCAAGTGCTAATGGTTTGGTTCGAAGCTTATAATCTCAGGATTGGCAAGAAGCAGAAGTATTAAAAGAATTACAATTTAGCTGGCATTCAGAATTCATTATTTTACTGCGTTTTGATGAGAGGCCAGTGATAGTAATGCCTTTTTTTTTAAATAAGAAATCTGTATCTTATGAGACTGGAATAAGGACTTGTCTATGGGCTAAGGAAATAAATGGGAAACACTTAAAGTCTATGCACAGCTGTTAAACAAACATTCATTTTTAACATGCATTAAAAAATTACATTTTATTGCATTGTTTATTTTATTGAACAAATAAAATATAAATGAAGCAGAAGTGGGCATTTGTTTTAACTACCAGTAGCTCGAATTGCTCACTAAACATCGACTTCAGGTTTTTGCCTCATGGTCCATGGACTCCACAAAACTTTCAGGATAGTGTTAAACAGAACTACAGTGATTAGGAACAATACTACTATTCTTTATCTGCATCTTCCTCCTACATTTACAGTTACATTTAAAGCATTCTGGCAGAGCTCTATGCAGAGCGTCCGCCAATTTTCTTGTTTATACAACTGAGCACTTGAGGGTTAAGGGCCCTGCTCAAGTACGCAGCAGCGGTAGCTTGGCGGTGCTCGGATTTGAACCTTCCAATCAACAATGGAACCTTCCAATCAATCGGTCAACTACCACTTCCACTAGATGTTAATACTTGTTCTTAATGATCCTAAAGTGTTTCTATAAATAACAGCAGTTTTATCGTGAGTCTGTTTAAAACTTTGCTTTGTTGATCTTTTCTAAAAGAATTGGGCAATATTTGCCTCTCTTTTTCTCTCTTTTTTTTCTCTTTTTTTGTTAACCCCTAATAGTTTCACCAATTTCTTCTTCGTTAACTAATCATCCTTGCATTTACTTTTCCACTTCGGGGTTACCTTTCTTTTCCTTTTCTTCCACTCATCATGCTTACATTTGCTTTCTATCTTCCTCGTTTTGATTTGTTCCCCTCATCTTTCATTTGTATTTCACTTCTTGTATGTGTCAGGAGTCGTTATTCTTTTTCTGTCTCATTTCAGCCCCATATTGTTCGATGGTTGTAGTTTTACATTTGTATTATAAAATAGTGTTTGTGCAGGTTCTGTTTTTAGACAGAACAACTGAAAAGACAGCATCTTCATTTTGCTTTGTAGGTAATCACATGAAAAATGTATAGCCACAAATCAACAACAAACAGTAACACACAGAACACATCCAGCTTCACTGACTACAAAAATCTCATGCTCAGTCTATAAGCACAAGGAGTGGATTTGTGTGTGTTTACGACTACATTTACAATGTGAATAAGAGTGATCGTGCTGGTGGGTCTACCTGTCTGGGGTCGTGTGAGGGCACTCTCGTACACCGGGATGCCCTCACCCACGTTGTTGTAAGCCTTCAGTGTGATCACGTAGATAGAGCTAGGATCTGGGGAACACAGAGAGAGGAATCATTTAGCTAATCAAGCCGGTTCCTCAGGGACCCTTGCTCATATTCATCACTGGAGCGGGGGTGCATATTTAAACACCATTATTGATTCCCTTTCTCATGTAATTAGGGAAATTATGAGAGCTTCAATTATGCACATTTTCTTTTTGATTTTTTTTTTTTATCCCCCTGTAAATTGAATTACAGCCAGGCACAGCAATGGGTACTGGGAGATCTCCCATTTCCAAGTATCCATCCCACATTTCCCTCTTTAAGCATAAATTATGTTTACTGTAACACATTTACAGATGTAATTAGTCACTTAGTAAATAATGTTGGTGAGAGAAATAGGCAGAATAAAAACAATAATAATTCATAGGAGGTTCTCACCAAGGTTCTCAATGTTGTAATATCTTTGTTTGTAATCGACTTTAATCATTTGGCTATGAGGGTTTCCGATTCCATAGCCGATGATGTAACCTCTAACCACAATGTCCTGGTTCTCTGGAGGGGACCAGCTCACCACGATGCTGTTCACCAGTGGCCGGACATGTAAGGAACCAGGCACATCGGGAACCCGGGACTCTAAATATCACACATGAAGCATTGACGTTAATAAAAGAAACAGTGAGTTTGTGGTTGAAAGAGTATAGCGTGAGTGTAGTTACAGTTTTTACCATCCAAATCGCTCTCGAAGGTCTCAGCAGTGGCCCAGTCTGTCGCAGGGCCCGAGCCATTTACAGTTATGGCTGACACACGTACTGAGTATTCTGTGCCACGCTGCAACCCTGAAAAGCACAAATAGCATCTCTTATAGTGTCTGAGCTGAAGATACAGCTGTAAATCAAAGCTTGGAAACAAAAGCACAGACTTGTCTTTTAGAGCCTTTATAGAGAGCAGTGGGAAAAAAAAACCTTCATGTGTATTTGTCTAAGGGCTTAGACAAATGAGACAAGGATTCTTATTCCTGAAATAATTTAGGGTTTAATCCTCTGGGTAAAAACAACTAAAAATCACCTCCATACTTCACCTGGGTATTTCTCCTGGAATATTAACCTAGTCGAGTTCAATACCGCTAAGAGCGTCTTGATATTCTCAACAGACACAATTTATCAGGTTATTTTGTTGCATAGATGTTTTTATAGTCAGCACTGGATTAACATTGCACAGATTTCTGTAACACTGATGTTCACATATTCATAAATAGATGCTAAGTGCCAAAATACCTGTGAATTAACAAGCATCAGTTCACAACCGAGGACACTGACAACTAAAAGTCTATTAAAAGCAAAACGTACAAATAATTACTTAAACCAGACAGGATGGAAGAAGGAAGGAGCGTGCTAAATCTTACAGTAAATCACTCATTGCAGCTCACTGAAACTAAACACTTTCTCCTTTTAAGGGCTTTATTGCTTTTGTCGAAACTGATTGCTTAGGCTTACTTGTGAAAGTATGGAACTTGTGTCAATTATACAATCGAGGATCGCATTTGTGTCTCATTGTAAGTAAATGAAAACCTGAATGTAAATGAAACTCCTAGGCCTTCATAGAATACAATATAATATTTTTTTTTTTTATGCAAATGCTCCTGAGGAATTTACAAATACATTTGTTCTTAAACGAATTAATAAATAAAACCCAAAGACCCTTGAAAATATTTTTATAAATCTAATCCGCATCTGCTGCAGTGTTGCACGAAACAACATCTTTTAAATTGAGTTCTATTGCAAACACACATCAAAACAACAATGCAACCTGGAAAAACGCTGCAGCTCTCTATAATCTGAGAAATGTCTAAAAATATCAGCAATCTGGTTTGTGCTTCGGGTCTCTTTTGGAATTCAAAGGCACAGCGGTTGCACACTGTCTTTAAATAATACGTAGTGCTTGTAATTGCTTTAAAATGCTAATAAGCTTCTGCTTTGCCGTTTGAACACTAAATGCCGAAGAGCCATCGCACTCCCCGGAGCACTTCCGGCAGCCACTGATGGGGAGTGTCGTGCTGTGCTCCTCTGAGGCTCAATGTCTCGCTGCGATGCCTTTGAACTAACAAGCATCCCCATCATCTAGGCCTCAATGCAACCAGGAATGCACGCTAACTGTAGATTCTGTTTGTTGCCAATTGCTGCACAGTTCATAAAAAGCTGCAAAAAACACATTTGAATTTGACGCCTCTGTGGGTTTATTTGTCAGGCACACAAAATGTCAGGGGACAGTTGTACAATAAAATGCTTGTTGTGAAGTTTAGGTACTTTACAGCTGTGCAATAAAAAAAAAAGCATACTATAAGATTGTCACAAACTTGAGCTGTGAATTACGGCCAAATTTAGTCATAGTCGTGACATTCTAAATAAAAAAAATATATAGCTTATATGGGCCTGTGGAGTTGTTTTGCTTTTTTAAATGCAAATATTCTCAATAGTTCTCCTGTAGCATCTCACATATTAGTTGAGCTACCAGGTTTGATTAGCTTCTCACAGTCGAGCTGAATCAGGCTGGAAAATATGTTCTCGCTGAGTTTGGCACACAAATAGCACCTTAGACAAACCATACCAAGGAGATAAACTCATCAGTGATCAATTCAAACAGAAGGGACACTGCATGAGTGAAAGCGTTTACCGTCTATGAGCTTGCTGAGCTGGTTTCCTGTGGTGATCTCCAAAGGTTCACTCTTTCTTGTGCCCTTCTTGTAGCGAATCTTGTAGTCGATTATCTCTCCGTTCTGAGCATCAGCTGGAGGGGGTTGCCATCGCACCATGATGCTCTGTATTTACAAAATAAAATCGCCATACATATCAATTTAACACAAGCATAAGACTACTTTGCTAAGTACAGGGGGAAGGAATTCTCACTGTATATTATACCCTGAGCCCAAACTAATATCTGAGCCAATGTGCAACAGCATGTAGTATTATTTATTCTGCATGTTTATTCCCTGAGGATTTCAATGCAAAGGGCATTGTGGGGGGAAAAGCGGAGACCTGCACATGCTGAGCCTATGAATAATATACAAAGCCAGGAGGAGCAGGCAGCAGACAGAAACGAGCTCTGAGGCTTAGTGACGGAGACAGACTGTTTCCTGCTTTGCATGCTGGGGAAATTCAAGGTAGGGAAGATGGGAAGCCCAGTGTGGGAGGAGAGTTAATTAATGGTACCTGCCCACGGCCTCGTGTTCACAGTCCGGAGGAATAAGCCAAATTAAATTTCCACTAAGCATGCAATTACCTTATTATCATTTTCTACTTGGACCAATTAACTATTTTTCCCGCTCTCCAAAACTAGCTTAAATTAATTAACTTCTAAAGAAGTGAAGGAGGAGCAGAGACCAGTGCTTTACTGGCTGTTTACGGTGAAAGAAACACTATGTTAATTCCTCACCCAATAAACAATGCAGATACATGCATCTGCGAACTAACTTCGAATAAGCAAACAGACTTCACAGCTTCCGTGTGTTCTGAAATACAAGTCGAGATATACTCCGGTTACTTGTCTGTATGCATACTGAATCTCAAACAGACTTTTAAAAGACTCGTGCGGCAAGCAGGGACTGATCCTCCGTGCACACTAAGAAAATATCAATTGTTCTCATAAACAGCTTGCACAAGGGGGAGGAGAGGAAAACAGAAGAAGAGTGATTGAGGGACTAAGGCTTTGTGACAGCTCTGTGGTTGAGCACAGACGTGCTGTTTGATGCAGTTAGGCGCACTAACAGATGAAAGCCTAAATGCAATGCGTTCTCCATTCACGCATATTTATCCTGCAAGGCCGCATTGTGCTTATGTGCCTTTTTTTTTTTTTAGATAGCAGAGACCTGTTTACCTTTGAGTTTAACACCTCCACGGTCAGGTTCTGTGGAGCTGCACCGGGAACTGGAAAGAAAACGAAAAAAGAAAGAACATTTTCAACAAACACACCGATTTGAAAATCTACAACAAGCAGCATGTTTGTGTAGCAAGCATGTGCATGAGTATGTTCAATAAATGCAGGAAGTCTCAAAAGACAAACTCTTCATGATCTTTAGAAGCTTGTAACACTAAAGGGGTGGAATAAATGGTCCACATCAGGGGTGTCAAACTCAAGGCCCACGGACCAAATCCGGCCCGACGTACAATTATATCTGGCCCGCGAGATGATTTTATATAGATCTATTATTATTATTGTTATTAATGTCTACTACAACTACAAAACCCATAATGCAACGCTTCAGCTGCTTTACCGAACGCTAGGCTACCTGGGAACATTTCAGTGTCAATCAAGTCGAGCTTCTGTTGATGTATTTAACTCTATTGTAAAGTTATTGTGAAGCCCCTCACAATGGCGAGGAGACACTGTGAATTTACTGACACTGGCGGTAAACACGTGTGTCTTATTAGTGGAGCGAATGTGGCTGTAATTAAGGAATTTAATCTAAAAAGGAACTACAAGACAAAACATCAGGAGAAGCTGAAAAACCTGAAAACAGATACAGAAAGTAGAAGAGTTAAAGAAGAATCTGACATTTCAGCAAAGTGAAGCTGGTGTGAAAACAGAGGAGAAATCAGAGCCACATGAGCCGGTTATTTACTGAGGGAGAGTTTCTGAAGAGCTGCATGATGAAGCTGTAAGACGTCTGGTGTTTGACAGGAGATATTTTTTATGGAGAGCAAAATAAGTGTGTTCAATAAATGTTTATCCTGTTCGGCCCGCGACCTCAAGTGTGCTTTGAGTTTTGGGCCCTGTGCAATTGAGTTTGACACCCCTGATCTACATGGACTGCAAAAATGGTGGTTATATAATGATAAAAATGAGGAAAGCAAATCTCTATAAATATATTACATTTCAAATGCTTAACCTCAATGTGTTTGTTTCTGTAAAGTTGTTTTTTGACAAAACGCAAACATCCAGATACGTACCTATGGTTTAAAAAAAATGCAGTGACGAGTATTTAACATACATTAAATATAAACAAAGGCAGAAATAAAACACTTTTGGACAATCTAATATACTTCAGGGTTGTAATAGCAACTCTGCATTGCACTGAACTGAATTACATTTATGGTGTATTTACATTTTTTGCATTTGGTTGACACCTTATCCAAAATAACTCTGAAGTGCTTTGATGTCTATGAACCTTGCCGATGATTATTTATCATTATTTACACCATAACCTGTTGTGTTGTTCCTTACTAGCAGTGACAGGACATAAGCCTTCATGCATAAATATTATTTGGGCCTAATGAAAAACCAGAAAGACAAGTACACTTCTTACACATTTCATTTTGGTTCATGCGGACTTCATGAGCTCATGAAGCAATGAGCTAAGAGTAAACAGGAGTGTGGGTTGTGGTTCCCCTTTTTTTTTTTTTTTTTATAATTGCATTGCTAATTTGAACTCATCATTGTTACCAATTGTAGATTTTATAATAGCACTTGTTAATAATAATGAATAAATAAATAATTAAAAATAATTAAATGAATAAATTAGCTGGCCAAGATATTCTGTATTAAGGGTAGCTCAAATACAGTAGACATTAGAAAGCTGATCTTGCATGAGTTCCACTCCCAATTCTTTAATTTTGAATGCAAAAAGTATCCATATTATGACACCAATATAACCTGGATTAAACAAGCTGCCAGTACTGGCAACTAGAATTATAGCTACATACATAAGGCTTTAGAATCACGTTTAAATTAAAAATAAATAAATAAATATTTCGTACCATCCGAGTAAGTCCGCACCATCACGTCATCTGTGGAAACCCCAGGGCCATGCTTGTTGTGGGCTACGACTCTGAAGTTGTACTCTGTGAACTTCTTCAGCGCAGTCATGGTGTATGACAGTCCACTAACCTCAATGTCCTAGAGCAGAACAAAAGAGATGTCATATATACGTCTACAGTTATCAGAGGTGGTCTACCCTCAGATTCTGTCCACTAGCTCTCCGCTCTAATGATTTAAAAGAGTGCCATTTAATGATCTTAATGTGAATGAAGAACTACCTTCTCGTCGCCCAGACTTTTCTCCATGTAGTATACTTTGTAGTTCTGGATGTCACCGTTGCCAGTCAGAGGTTTGTCCCAGCTCAGGCTGACTGAAGATGATGTCTGGACCACAGCTTGGAAGTTTGGAGCAGGCCCAGGTACTTGAACTAAAAGAGACAGAAAATAAAATGAATTGACCGATGTTTTGTACTGCAGGTGTAGATCCGCCATCTTTGTTCCAATAACAAATAGGATTAACAAATATTTAGCTTTGCAAAAAATAAAAAAATTTAATAAAATTGTTTACAAATGTTTGAATTATGAACTATAGAAGCGATTCTCATAGTACTTGTGCCAATCAATCTACATTTTTGTATTGTTTGTTGTGTTTTTTTATCAGATGTATTAAGTGTTGGCTCAGTGATTAAGATGTGGAACCTCTGATTAAAAGGTTGCAAGTTCAAATCTATGCTCCACCAAGCTGCTTCTCCTGGGCTCTTTAGCAAGTCCCTTAACAACTGCTCAGCTATATAGATAAGATCATTGTAAATCACTCTGTCGGCAAATTCTATAAATGTAAATAAAATAAGGCATTAAACCTGAATCAGAACTGAAGTGATTAACCAATCAGCTGAAACTTTAAGTTGCACTGCAGGCTGGGTTGCCTGGTTTTAATTGTTGGATATATGTTGGGTATATGTTCTTTACACATTTTACATTACAGATCCTCATCACTATTAACAGGGTAAGAGTTAGTCAATGTTCCAGCTCACTCTGACTTTATCTCTGTTTGAAGCAGCACCTGCTTTATGAAACCCTTTGAAGGCAGCGATGCATCACAACACTGGCAAGATACCAAAATATGCCAAGATGACTGGATTGAAGAAAGTACTTTTAGAGAAACATTAATGAATATCTTGTGACTACACCAGCTACTTATCCACACAAAAGAAATCAAAACATTTAATGTTTACACACAAACATGTTTATACAAAAACGCTTTCCATCGTGCAGATTATTTGATGCTCGTGGACTGTCTCCTGCATCTCAGTAAAGAGAGGATTGTGGGATATTTTGGATAGTGACAGATGGATAAATGCTGCCTTGAAAAAAAAAAAGGCAAAGTGAAGTCTCTGTAAAGTCAGCGTTCTGTACAAAGCATTAGATCTTGACAAGATTCAATGTCTTCCTGACTCTGAAGGCAGAATCGGTTATACTATAGACACTCATTTTTTAATGAATCTAGTACTTCTATATATGATGAGAAGTAGGATACACATCTATAACAATCCACTCTTTAATAGGTTAACTATGAAAAAAATACACTTAGTTCAATAGTCTGCACATTCATGAGGTTTGTCACATGTTCACTGTAAATGTGCCGTCAATGTCAGAATGTTCCAACTTGTACACGCACTTCACACAGAAATCCTGACAAAGCCCATAAAAAAAAGCATTTCCCTCAGTTCGGCACAGAAAGCGAAGTGATAGCAGTTGGCTCAATAGCTCTTGTGCTGCAGATTCGAACAGTGCCGGCCCTTTATGTGATGTTTATTAAATTGTGTTCGTTTAGCAGAGGTGGAAGAATGAAAACAGCAGTCTGCGCTGTTTAGCATCTACTCATCGCCGTCCCCAAAGCTTACAAAAGATTACAATGAAAGCCTCTGATCTCAAAGTGCGGTTTAAACATAAAGAAACGTCATGTGATTAGAGTATAAAAAATAGATGAACCAATCTGGACTTTAATAAATCCAAGCAATAAATGTTGTTATGCCTCATAAACCATAGTCAGAGATCATTACCCACTAATCTCATGATCTGTCATGTGAGAAGGTTTGTGATAAACATTATGCAATGAATCTAAACGATCGCATGACCCATTAAGTACAGTTTGATCACCAAATTTACAAGATCAAGTGAACATTTTTGTCATTTATCTCACTTATGGAGGCTCCTTCTTATAATAGTTAAACTTATTAGCGAATATAATGCCTATTTGAGCTTCCCCTTGGTGATCCCGTAGGACTTTCTGGAATACATGACAAAGATTAAGCAGTTCACTGAGTATGTCTGTGTTCGGCATGTGTGTATGAGAGCTGTGTACACACAGGGGAAGCGGCAGGCTCTGTTGGAGGTCCTGCCTCTGGAAGCAGTTCAACAGTTGAGACCTCATTCATAACATGGATTTCAGGCTGATTGGCTACCGCAGCCTCCCCAGGGTGCATGGGATCCCTCTAGCACTCATTATGAAGTGCTTATGCCAGGCTGCTCCAAGGACACACAGGGTCAGCGGCGACCCAGAAAGCAGCCTGGCTCTCTGCTGGGCTGTGCACAAGCTGATAATGTTTCAAACCATTGGGGATCAGGCTTCAGGACGTTCCCTTGCTTTCCTGGTGCATGTGTTTGTGTTTACCTGCATAATGTGATTTTTGCGAGGTTAACGAGGAGAGTGCAGGAGAAAAAAAAACAGCCTTAGACGAACACGTGATCTTAATTCCTTCTGCCACATGGGCTGAATTCCAAAAGTGCTGAAAAGATCGGTTGCTCCGAAAGAGCAAATTCTTAGTGGCATTACCTTTATTTTGAAAGCTTGTATGTACCTTCTGGTTGGGTGGCGACCTTCAGGGGGACAGAGCTCTCTCCACGGCCGTGCTTATTGTATGCCACCACTCGAAAGGAGTACTTGGTGTCTGGCTTGAGGTTCTGAATGGTGACCTGCATTTCGCCTGGCCTGCTGGTGTTTACGGTCCTCTCCCTGCAGAATGTGACAGTCAGATCAGATCGCAACATAAGCTCAATGTTGACTCACCACCTTTAACCACGTATTTATAAAAAAAAAAAAAAAAAACTCATAGCACAACAAAATAAAGACTCACATGCTCATCTGTAAGAAGACAGGTTTTAGTTTATGTCCTACCTTTTGGCACCCTCAAGGCCGTAGTAGACAGAGTAAGTGATGTCGTCACCGTGTGGCTCGAGTGGAAGGCGCCAGGTCAGCTTGATGAAGCGGGTGGAGACGAGCGAAGCCACTACATCGCGGGGAGCAGACGGCACGGGACCGGGACTGGGACCAGAGCCAGAGACGGGGTTGGAGCCGGAGCTGCCTTCTGAGCCTGGTGTTACACGGTCAGCAGTGGCACGGATCAGTGTGGGTGAGCATGTGGGGGTGGCTACATCATTGATCGGAAGCGAGTTGTGGATAAGTGAAGTGAGAATGAAGTGCAAAGTGCGGAAATTCAGGGAGCAAGAGGAAAAAGAAACAGCAAATGAAAAAGAACAGGGAGGAGGAAAAAGGCAAAGTAGGGAAAAATAAAATAAAAATAAAAAAAGGCATACATAATGGGCCTTTATAAAAAACTAATAAAAACAATGGAATTTCAGTAAAATAATCACAAAAGCAAAAGAAAAAAATGAATAAATAAGAAAGGAGAGATGGAATGCAAAGAAATTATAACGACTCAATGCCAGGAATGCACAACACCACTGATCCGAGTTCAGTTTCAGTTAAAGAACCTCGAGACCCTGAAACCTATCTCTCTTAATAACTACCACATTACAAATCTGGCATGGGTTTGGAATATGGGTTTGACATTCTTAATGCAGATATGTGAAATATTTCAAGTCCTGACCACTGGAACACACTGTGGTTGGACTTCAGCATATCTTACTCTTGTTTTCCACTGACAGAGTGAAACTTGAGAAATAATAATAATAAAAATAAAAAAGCCTTCGCCTATCGTCATTGTGAATTATATCCTCCATAAACTGCACAATTCCAAGTATGCATAATATAAAAACTCAATAATGTGAATCATAACCCTGCCTCTGCATGACAGTAAAAATCAATCATGGTCATAAATGAATGTCTGTAGTGAGGTTAATGCAATCTGAAAGTAAAGATGAGTGCCATTATTTGCCTGAAACCAAATACCAGCTAGGAAATTAAAGTATTATTCCCTAAAAGCAATGCTGTATTGGCATAGAACAAAATTAACATTAAAACAAACATGCCCAGCCACATAACCAAAGTATGGTTTATTCAATGTGATTTATGCTGGCACTCCATTATAATCTGTTCATTATTATCATATATAATTTTATTCTGGGAAATATGAGCACAGATTAGAACCAAACATAGCCATAATTACACACCACTGCTTCTCTGTTGCAAATTTATTTTTTGCACAAACTACAGCTCTATCTGCAGCTAGCCATAATGCTTCATTCAGAAAACTACACAGACTAATGATGCCCATCTGTAAAACACTCATTAATTGTGAGAACCATTAGTCTGTAGTATTCTCTAAGGGATATGACCCATTAACCAGAGAGCATATTAAACATTAGCTGCAACAATTATAGAATCAAACATACATGAAACAAGAAGCCACAAATGTTTCTATGCCATTCTGTCCACGATCTGTATTTAGCTTTTGTGTTGTGTAAAAGTGTGTTGCAGCTCTGTCCATGTCCTAGCAGTTGAATTTCCTCTATCTTGCTCACACACTGTGCCAGAATAAGCTTTCAGAAATCTGCTATCGGATTGACCCCATTTCAAGGCTGAGCTTCAGTAAACAGCAAAGGCTTGACTTTAGATGAATCGGGGTTCGGAAACAGGGAAAAGGTGAAGGGAAGGGTGAACAGAGGAGACTGTACAGAGTGAAAACTGCACCGAAGCCATGTGCTGGTTATCCATCTGGCTCCATTGTGTTTTCAATCCCTCTCTTTTTCTGTCCAAAACTCAACAAGCGCTAACGCGGCAACACATGGCGGCTAACGGCGAAAGACTCATGTTTGTTCTATTCATAGTGAAGAGCAATCGCTGGTGTCGTCTGAACAGATGGCAACAGTGCCTTATTAATAGCAGACATTACAGCTTAGTTGGAAAGGTCACCAGGCAGAATGAAAAAGAAAACTCAGGAAACTATTAGCAGGAAAGTTGCATGGACTTCTGAACCACTTTTACTTTGTATAAACAAAGGAAAGCGTCGGTTACCCAACTGCAAAAAGAGTTCAAAAACAAAAACAAGAGTCTACAGACTCAAGCATTAGCTATTACCTTGAGATGTGCTGGAGTTGCGTTTCATTATTAATGGCTTATTATATCAATATTGATGTGATTTCAAAATACAGAGAGCAGTGATGACTTCTGCATCTCCACTCATTATAGGAAGAAAAGACTGGACAAAAGGGGACACCACCATGTGCAGCTTTTAGATTTTAAAATTGAAATGTGCAGCTGTTTCCTTTGTGTAATTATCCTAAGCCAGGTGTAAGGATGACTGGTTTGCATTTTCTAAGGCATTATAAATATTGATATCTCAAGCTTGTATGGTACACGTCTGAGGCACAGTCTGATGTAGTCTTTGCACGTCCCATGTGTTCTTTCTTAGTGTCTCTGATGATAACATCATGTGAGACCAGATCTGACAGCTTGTGACATTTGGCTGAGCTGCTGATCTGCAAACAAAAGGCTAAAAGCTTGATACACATGAGTACAATGCTTTTAGGAAGGAAGTTAAAGAAATCAAATCATACAATCTTTGGGGGTTTGATCATTTTGTCTTTTTTTTTCTGTCGGTTGTTGATTGATTAAACATATGCTCAGGAGACAAGATTGGACTGCAACAAATCTCCCCCACCACAGGTGGACAAATGATGCAATGTTTGTCTGCATTCCACCTTGTTTTGAGAAACACTGGAATATACCAATTTATAAGCTATATCTCCAAGATGAATAAGATAAGATATACGATAAGATATGCCTTTATTCGTCCCACAGTGGGGAAATTTGCACCAGGAAGCATTGCCTGGTCATTGTGGAGTTTTAGAAACGGAACTTGATCAGTTCTGCAGAGGTTTTGTTCTCGCTTTAGAGTCTGCAAAAAAATGCTGCAGTGTCAGCACTCTGCCAAAGCAGCACAGAGAATGTCATGAATATGGGAAGAAGATGGATTAAAGCATAACACTGTTTTTGAGATTAATTGAATGCAAGATGACTGGGTGACTCAGGTGACTGGGAATGACTCAGCCTGCTCTCAAATGAAGCATCTTCTTGCTATATTTCTAGGGATAATAGCAGGTTCATCAAAGAGTATCTGTGAAGGCCACTGCTTTACAGAGCAGGACACATTGCTTCACACGAGTGTGTGACATAGATCTCTGCATTGTCCTTGCAGGTAACAACCAGGTTTCAAAAGAGGTTGAAGCCTATTTGCCATCAAGGTCCAGATATGGGTATCAGTTTCACTGAACTCAACTCCCCAGGTTCACAATCTTTTTTTATTTTATTTATTTTTTAAGATAACACTGAGTGACCAATACGCTCAGGATATAAAAAGGTACAAAACTGTAATTTCCTTGCAGCTGTAGTGGTACCCTAACATTCAGCACCTTTACTCTGGTTTTTTTTTACATTAAGTGGAATTGTAATTGTAAAAGTACACTACATCCGTCTTGCTAAGAAAAATAGACATACTAGTAGTATAGAAATGGATAGATAGAGCATTTTATTCATCCCAGAGGGAAATTCACATATTACAGGAGCACAGTGAGTAAGAAGTATACTAAAGCAATTTATATTATAGATGCATAATAACGGAAAATAAGTATATAGATACACAGCAGAGGTGCCCAAAATTTGTACTATGAAGGGACAAAAATCAAACTTGATTGAAGGCCATGGGCCATTTACATTATATAAAAATAAAAGTCATATACGACATGGTGAACAAAATCAAAGAGCTAAATTTGGCTCTTTTTTTTTTTTTTTTTTGCATCTCCAGCAAAGTTGCTTTCTCCCCAGCATACTGCTACAATGAACTGCACATGCTACCACAGAGTGATAGATCTTTATCATCTTACTGCAAATATTAAAGGACCTGGGCTTTCTTAAACGTAGAGTCTGTTTATCCAAGCGTATACATAATATATACGCTTGAAAAACCCACCGAATTGGTCCTACTTCCTAAAACTTCAGTCACTAATTAGTTTTTGTCTAAGTGCTGAATCCATGATGTTATTAAAATGCAAAAAAAAAATGATCTTGCTAAAACTTTTGAAATTCAAAAGAGAAGGCTAAAGTATATATCAGGTCAAACATTATTTTGTAAAACCATTCATCTTTAGACTTTTTGTTGTGTGTTGGGAAATTAAAACACCACAGCTTCAGGGATAGTCCTGGCTTGGCATTTGATACAGAGCCATGCTGTTCTGTTTGGAACCAATATTAGTGTGCAAAGGAGTGCGGAACGGAGACAGGTCTATCAGCACAGTCGGCCTTTTGAAAGGTTGTCTTGTAGTCAGTGGTACGGGCAATTGGGCAGGTTGCCACCTTTTGGGGAACTTCCTGTCAACAGACACCCAAGCTCTCATTGTTCTTTGAAATAAATAAATAAAAAAGTACTGCAAGGTGGCACCTAAAGCCGATGGCTGAGGACACTCATTTAACGCTTCACTGAAATTCTCCTCTCAGGCTGAGATAAGTTTTTACTGTGAGCTTATGGCTAGGCATTGTGACCTTCATACAACGGCTAATTTGCTGGAAGAGGATGAAACAATGTGACATTTTTGTGATTTTGCCAGACTTGCTTTAGCCTTTTCATGTCAGCAAATAGTTGCTCCATGACATTGTTTCCAGGGTTCCAGCATTGAGGGGTTGACGCCTTCACAATAAAAAGCAAAAAAACAAACAGGTCGCAGTAGTTTTACCAAAATCTTTTTGTAGCAAAGCAAAAGCCATAACAACTTGCTTGAACTGAGCATCTGCTGTTATGTTTACCAATTTTGAAGGGTCTTCATGAAAGGTCTTCATTTGATCACAGCACTTTCATTACTCTATTCGGTCTTAAAACCAAATGGAGCACGTTAGACCACTGGTTATTAACCAGGAAGCCTTGTAAACAACAAGAGAATGTAAAAAGTCACTCGGGGGGCTGCTGAGGTGCTATAAATAACAAACATGTGTGCTCTTCTATTAGTTGTCTTTGCCACACAGGCCTAATTTAAGTGTCAATGGAAAACTAAGAACTCTCTGAGGAGACATTCTGTTCATGTTTTATAGCATACTGCAAGTCCAAGAGCACCACACAAAACAAAGCAAATTAATCACAAATTCTGTCTAAGTCAGCTTGGTGTACCTTGGCATTCTTCACCCTTGATGCATCACACTGACAAATACCAGCCAGTGGGGCAAGCCAGGGGTTCGACTATGGGAAAAAAAGCAGGTGAGAGAAGAAACCATGAGTTCTAGGGTGCAACAGTGTGGGAGTTATTCCTGTGCCACGTGGCCTGAGCAGGCTCTCCATGAAATACAGAAGCAGCCATTACAGGGCAGATCTGCTAAAAAAGCCTGCTGTGTGTCAGAAGCTTCTTGTGGGTTTTATTTTCTCCTCCCTCAAGCTGGGAGTTGCAGAGCAACACATCACTCGACTCGCCCCATGCGGAAAATTCCTCACACTCCACCAACCGCACCCAAGCACCACAAACCTGGAGATTAAGTCTGAGTAAAGAGCACTATGGGAGGATCAAACAAACACTGGTAAATGGCTTTCACGGGATGCTGGTTTGATATGAAGCCTCAAGGAGAAAAAAATAAAGTGTGAAGTATGTGATAAAATTTGGGACAAAATAAAGCATCTTGGAGCCACAAATGAAAGCTGAGAAAAAAAGCAAGCATTCAAATGCAAATATGAAATCATTCGAATCCAAGTGGCAAATAAATAGGATCAGACAAAAGAACAAGAGTTCATCCACAAGTCGTGCCATTCCCATTATTTTTTTTAATAAACATCCGAAAAGTGCAGTTTATTGAGATATCTGCCAGCCTTTCACACTGAGGCATGTGAAAATATGGCTGAAAGACACAGAGTGAGAAAGCAACTAATCCTCATTCCAAAAGCTGAAATCCAATTCAATGATATAAGAAACTCATTATGAGCTATGGAATAATGTTAACCTAGCTGGCATTTCTGTTTAATGCGTCTAGTTTTTTTTTTTCTCTTCACATACAAACACAACTATCCTTCTGTTGTCTGAGGAAAAACAACCCCACAAACCTCAGCAATAGCAGAGTTGCGCTTTGGGTAATAATAGCCTGTCAGGCCATGAGATAAAAACAAAACAACTCAGGTGAGAAAAAAATAAAGTAAATCTCCGATGTGTACAGGAGAAAAGAAGGCCAGTGATTTAAAAAAAAAAAGAAAAAAAAAAAAAAAGAAGAAGGGGTGAACAAAAAATAAAAAAAAACAAGAGAATGACTTCTAATGCTTACTGAGCAATAGCATGCATTTAAATAAATGTTCATGCTTTAATAAACATGCTTCCCAGTTTAGCATGTGCCAGTCCAGATGGTAGTGAGGCTCAGGGCTTTAATAAACGCCTTCCACTACACCTGGCAAGCTGCTTTAATAGCATAAAGCTGAATAGCACTGGCAGAATGGAGTATTTACAGGCAATTTAGTGTTGTGCATACTGGGGACATCATAGGCCTTCTGGAGAAAATATCTTATTAAACACCAATATCTTTATTCTTCTGTATCTTCTGTTCAGGCAGATCTGCTACCTATGAAGGTGAATCTACCTTCCCAACATAGGTGGAATGTTCATGTATAAGATTTTTTATGTTTAAAATATATATATTTTTTAATTAATAAAATAACCTGCTACCATTTCAAAAAAAGTCCTGTTAGCACTTACTTGTCTAATATCTCTTACAGAAGCCAATAAACGGCTTAAAACAGCTTCCACAAGCCTAATTATATATCAGTGTTCACTATATGCTTGTCTAAGTTAATGAAGTTTAACAAACTGAGAAATGCTGTTTCTCCGTTTGAGTTTCTAGAGTTTTGATTAACATCAGAGTTGAAACCTTTCAGTCATTTCCGAATAATCTAGGGGAGAAAATTGGATGCCAGAGCTTTTCATTTCTAAACTTTCCATGTGTAAAACAACTGACACTGGTGCCTGGACTCCTAAATCAATTTGGATAATGCAAATTGTGATTTCCACTACTGTACCAAAATCAGCCACACACACTTAACATGATTAACTCACTTGCTTAGATGAAGTGCATGAAATATTCAGTGCTTGTTCATGTAATAGTTCTGCTTTGCTGCAAATTACAGCACACATGCTGATTACCAGCTTCTTATGGTCATCTACAGCCAGTTCAAGTGTGCTTTTATTATTAGACACTCAACAATAACACCACCACTGGCTCATTGGAATTACAGATCTTGTGATTCAAAAATTGCACTCTTTCAAATAATTTCAATATAAAGCAATCACTCAGCCCTACTTTACAGAACCCTACTAACAGGTAAAGTAGAAATTAAAATGCACAAAGAAACAAATGAGTCTTCATAATATTGAGCACAAATCTATCCTGCATATTTTCTGTCAAACAGATGTTCACATCTTCAGGGGAATGTTCCAGAGATATTATGATCTTGACTACCAAATGACACATGAGCATCAAGACCGACCAAGGCACCCATGAGGGTGAGGTTTCTCAGCCACAACCCATATGCACAAGTGTGTGCACAAACACACAGAACAGTTGGCACTGGCAGACAGAAGCAAATTTCACCACATACTTCACTTACACCCATTACTGGATTAACCTCAGTCCATTGCATGAGTGTTAAAAGACTTGTTTTGCTAATCCTTAAGCCTGAATTCCCAGTCACCCTAAAGAGACTTAGATTGATACTGTTCTATTAGCATATGATCTTTGGCCTCCCTGCAGCTGCTGTGGGTGCCGTGTGGGAAACAGTATGCAAGACTGCACTAAGCAGCTTAAAACTCATGTACAATCGAGAGAAATGACCTATGATAAAATGATGTAATATTTTACAAGCGTGCTGCATGTCAATTTTAATGTGCTCTCTGTTGAACTTTTGATTATATTTCAGTTCATTATACAGCACATTTAAACTCTTTTGTTTTATTTTTCCCAGGAAAAGTTTTGGCCTGAGTGCCTTTAGTGCTGATGTATGGAAATTTTTATTTTATTGGTCATACACATAACCACACCCATATGTGTTGTTTGGGAAATATATTAAGATAATGGGAAATGCTTTGTTCCTGATGGTTCATGACACAAAAATAGAATTTACATAAAAAAGAATTTCTTGTAATACACAAATTTTGGGGTCAGTAATTGTAGTTAAAGTTACTTTTAAATCAATATTTATAAATAGAGTAATGTGGGTATGTTAACAGAGCTGTATAATGTACCGTACATGTACCGTAATTTCCGGACTATAAAGCGCACCCTTGTATAAGCACACACTGAATTTTACAAATATTTTTATTTTTAACATAAATAAGCCGCACCTGTCTATAAGCCGCAGTCTACACTGAAACTAATGAACTTTACACAGGCTTTAATGAAAGACAGTGTCTGTTACACGGTGTAACGGGTGAAATATGTTGTGGCTCCTTTAAGAGCAGAGCAGCATTTTGGGAACAGCACGTCACTGCATTCTGCCGGTATTACTGCGTGTGTGCGTGTGCAACTGAGGATTATGTGCTCATTATTTTCTGATGCTCATTTCTAAGTTTCTTTGACTAACCCATAACGCTGTAGCCAAGAAAAATAAGTAAAAAAGTAGCGGCTTATAGTCCGAAAAATACGGTACTGAAAGCAAGTAATGTTTTTGTATTTCATTGGGCATATAGCTAAAATTCAACCAAACTACACTAAAATAACTAAATCATAACCTATAAAATCTTCTAAAGAAGCATAGTGGAAAAGTGAACCCAGCAGTATAAACAGTGCATACATTTACATACTCATAATATAAGTGCTATGTAAGTTCTATCACATTAAAAATGACAAATTTAAATGCATCAAAAATAGTATGAATCTGAATATAAAAGTACTGGTGTGATATTGTAAAATTGGATGCGTTTAACTGATACATACCTTGATCTAGAATGAGGAGTTGAGCGCTGGCCTGTATGTTGCCCACTTCATTCTCAGCTAGACACTGATAAAACCCCTCATCTGTTTTCACCAGGCCTTGCACCTGCAGATTCTGCTCTTTCTGCAAATCCAGACATCACAAAAGCTTATTAAAGTCATCAACAATTACAAATATCATTGCAGTCATAGCGATAACGCCAGGTTTACCAGAATTCGGAAGTAGTCACTGGGAACCACGGCGTCGCCATTTTTAACCCATTTGATGGTGGGGGCAGGGGATCCGGTTGCTTCGCATTCGAAAACTATGTCCGTAGCCTCGTGTGCATACGTGTCAGATGGTCTCTTCAGAAACTGTGGAGGAACTGCAAAGACAGATTTATTCATGAGTGGCAAGCTAATGAGAACCTACTGGAAGTTTGCAGAGACGTTACAGAAAACAATTGCGTCTTTTTGCATCAGTCACCTACATGGTGTGAAAGTATGTGCTTCCACATCCCTGCAGTAACAGTACAGCAAAAGTAACAAGTTCTTACATCTAAATGCCTGTTGATAGTGAAAGGAACAAAGAAAAAACCTCCAACATCCATTTCTGACCTTCCATTTAAGACTGGTTTGATCTCTCCAAAGATTGCAGCATTCGTGTCTCATCTGCTAAAAGGTCACACAGCATGAGTGAGGGTCACGTATCAACTGCCCCATAGAGCTCGTAATTGGGATGCTGTTCTATAATCAGAATCAGGTGCACTCACCTAGACCTGCCTGTCAGCCCAAAATCTCTGTTGTTCACTGAAAATCTACAATGACCGCATCAGCAAAGAGCACTACTTTTACTTGATAATATGGTTGAGGTTATGATTCTACACTTAATCAGTTTCCAGTCTTGGTCCAGTACTGTCTTTAAGCATTCTAACATTCTAATTAATGCAAAATAGTTCACTGATCATCTTAAATGTTTTGCAAGCAATTGTAAACCCAAGTATCATCAACTAACAACTAGAAAGCGCGTGCAAGAAGCAGTCTGTTAGCAAAAACACAGAATATTAGTCTGCGACATAACCAAGATATGCAGAGGCATTATTTTTTTGCAAAAAGAGAAATAGTAAGAAAACATTTTCACAAACAATTTAACAATTACTGTAAAAATATTAAAATTTAATGGAAGCATTAATAACTTAATGTTAAGAAAATGTCAGCAGCCATTCAAGGACCAAACTATACTATACAAACTTACTCACTATATAATAAACCCCAAGCTTTAATTATACCACTACTGACTCAAGCAATGTCCCATCAATTTAATACGAGCAAACAATTACTTTTGAATAATATATATAAAAATCTTGATTAATTTAATAGGTGGGTAAAATTATTTTGCTCAGGTCTATGGAAGTGGGGAAAATAAAATATTTCTGAGTACAAATGTTGAAAATAATGCAAAATGTATAGTGCATACAGTTTGCTTCCTCAGTGCATACAGTGTGTTTTCGTGTGTGTGTGGCGACTAGGGACTGTTGAGTGAGCCTGAGTTTCTGCAGCATTTGTTATCTGCTAGAGGGAGTAATCCTGCTTGCAGCACTCCCTCCACTGCCACGCGCCATTTAGCCCAAATAGAGTACACACACACACACACACACACACACACACACACACACACACACACACACACACACCCAAACGCAGACAGCTTACTGTACCCAAGAGCAGATTCACACTGCTGCAGAAGCACGAACGCTAATGCAGCAAGCAGACCACGGCGAGTGCCGCAAGCTTAAATTACAGCATGCACAGTGTGAGAAAAGTGTAAATACGCCGATTAATAACCACGCACTATTCATCATGAACAAAGGAGAAGAGGAATTCATTTACATTATTTAAAAAGTGTTCACCCTTTTTGAACGTCTCCACATTTAGTATTTTTTTGCGATGAACTACCAAGCAGAGAGACGAGCGGAAGGGTCGCCAAACGGTGACTAAGCCGGAGAAGAACGTGACGGCCGGCAAGTGCACTCGGACAGACACTAGGAAAAGGCGGGTAAAACGGGCGGACCGCGGAGGAAGGCGGGCCGATCCGCGACTGGACGCCGGCAGACGTCAAGATGGACAAGTGTGTGGGTGAACCCCGGCGTGAGTCCAGAATAGGAAATCGCCGGGGTAAATAAAGAAAGCTCTGCTCGGTGAACTATTGTCTGTCTCTTTCTTCCAGTGGAATATTTTACAGTAAAAAATGACATTAATTATGGTTTTAAACAGAAAGAAAGAAAGAAAGAAAGAAAGAAAGAAAGAAAGAAAGAAAGAAAGAAAGAAAGAAAGAAAGAAAGAAAGAAAGAAAGAAAGAAAGCTTTGACTAATTCAAGTAGTCAAGAAACAGAACAGAAGAAATATGAATGTTAATTAAAGCTTTATTAGATTCAGGCTAAAGAATGAAGTTGACTGGCTTTGTCCTTTATCTTTTCACTAAGATTTAGTAATTTGCTTCTTCTACACATTCCCTCCACTACAGTAACAAATTATTCGATGGTCATTTTCTTAACATGTTGAATTGCTGCATTATGTTAATCCAAAAATGAATGACGTTTGCAGATTTTCAAGATTGATGGCATAGCACATGATAGCTACATCAATTACAGAAGACACATGAAAATGACACTTTTCTGGTTTTTCAGTAGTAATCACAATTCTCTTTCTCCTCTCCTCTACGTTACTGTTACATCAGTAAATAAAAGGAATTTTTTTTTTTAACATGCTGTAGATTTTTTGGCTGTTTTTCTTATTAGCAAAATTAGAGAGTGGGGAAATCTTGTAAGGAGCTCACCATGACATAAACACAACCGTTGTTGGTCCTTTAACTAAAGATTTTCTAATCTGAGAAGCAGAGCCATGGCAAGGCTTAAACGATGAACAGCTCTCGACACGTCCTCTGGTAGGCTGATGAGGTCTGGGAAGCCAACCTGCTGAACAACACTTGTCTCACACTGCTGGTTTCACACTCCCACCATCTACACACTGGACAGATGGTGTGTCTAACATGAGCGCCACTTAAATCTCTGACATCTGACGCTTCTTCATACACAGCAATATGGTGTGCAACCCCGCACACTGAAAAAGTGCACACCATCAGGTTGTGGTTAAATCTTAACAGACAGAGATATAATGTCATGATATTGATATTTTGTAATCTCTCCTTAAAAAAAATAAAATACACAAAAACCTCCATAATATTTTTTCTGTAGAAATATATGTCCTATATTCATAATGATCCTATTGAACACCTTTAGCGATGTATAGATCACATGCTGGTATTTAATGGACGAAGACAGGGATCATTAGGACATCTTAAGCAGCCAGAATCCTTGGACCTCAGCTCATGACGCTGACATGACACACTGGCCAATCATTTGCAGCATGCTAACTCAGAGCCAGGTTATGAAAGTTTAATACACCAGACTCATAATTTATGAACCACTATAGGCCCTGAAACTCGCACACACATCCACATGTATTACACAGCATGCGAACACTCACATGCATTCCCACGCATGTTAGAACCCACTGACACATTCTGGCTTACATATGTGAACTCATTACTGCTTACAGGTCACACGCACACACATACAGTCCCATTAGTGCAAGCGCGAGGCCTGGAAATAAAAAGACTTCGAGCTCCACTGCTCACCAATCGTACTGCTCCGTAATTAAAACCTACTGTGTCCTCTGGCCCAATTTATTGTCATGCCAACTCCAATAAAGAGAGAGGCAGTGCAGCCGCACTGGAGCTCGCTCCCCATTCACTGAAGCCTCAAGCTGTTGCTCTCATCTTTAACCTCTGCCTCAGCGGAGATGGCAAGAAAACATATATTTAAAGGCAAAGCGTCCATCAGATACTCTTTGAGCCAGTAAATAACATGCCAGATTTTCTGTTTTTTTCACATGAACTGCAAATGCAAAACAACCCTTTTTTTTTCCTGAAGAAAAAGAAAAGAAAAAAAAAAACCAGATGTTGACTTAATTGACTAAGATGTTGAGCTAATTATCAAGAAGTAAGAATTATATTTGTTTCAAAGTTTTTTCTTTATCTGGCAGCACGACAAACTTCTCAAAGGGTACAGGGTTAGATTTCAATTTGTGTAAAGTAAATTAAGTGATCAAACGGGAAACCACTAACATTCAAAAGAAACAAGGCACACAGTGCATGCTCAAGTTCGTTCAAAGAAAATCAGCTGGACATCTTGTGGGAAAAAGCTGTTTTGAAAGCGCCTTTCTGTTTGTTCTGTACGGAAACAGAGAGTGCCGTCAATCCTGCTATGCATCTGGTTAGGTGACTTCATTACCACAATGGCGTTTATTAAGAGTCTGTGGCAAAACCTTTGCGTTGGATCCAATGCTTTTGAAAGAAGCTCATCTCTGGGGCTCTAGGGATCTTAAATTTAAATGGTAAGGAAAAAAAAAAAAAGGAGAGGGGAACTAGAAAGCTGAAGACCTTGGCGCAGTACCACTGTGCCATGTTGGGAATTGTGAACAGAGCCCCTCACACTAGTGCATCCACACAATGACTTTCCCACCCACAGAGCCACCAAGCTCTGTTTCTTTCATTCACTTGTCACACCCAGAATATTTGCATGAAGTGTGAAGCGTAGGAAAAAGATCTGGGTCCTACGCCATTTTCCTGATTTCACACTCGCCTTGTGCACCCTTCATCCTTGACACAATGCTTCGTAGGCTTTACTGACGGCTTCCTTTGTGTCCTACTCGGTCCCATGTCACGGCAATTCAAAGCATTAGTCTCAGTTCTATACCTGTTTATGTAAACACAGTCAGAGCGTGCTTGAAGCATACAATCCAATTACAGAACAACGTCATTTAGAAAGCACAGACGGACTTAGGATAGAGTAGATGAATGTTCCGCAGCCAACCGTTCACTCAACGAGACAGAAATTTATTTTTTCCCTAAATTGCATTTAGTATTGATTCTTTGTAAACATATAAGCATGAAAAAAATCGCTTGGTTGTTGGATGCCACTTTAAAAACGGTGGCCAGGATGTTAAGGATATTGGCTGATAGAGGATTTGCAAGCTTTGGGTCAGGTTTATTACTCCATGCATAATTTTACACTGATGCTTCTTCTAAACCTGTTAGTAATAGCATCAGAAATAGATGACATCAATTCCACAGCCGCACAGAGCGAAAAGCCATCGATAGTCATTTGTAGGTAGCGTTTGTGAACTCCCCTGAGACATTTGCTAATACAACGTGGAACATACAAAGCAAGCGTTGTGGCAGCAGAGCAGCTGAGCAATTAATCAGTCACAATCTATTCAAGCCACCACCTCAAACCATGTGTGAATCTGTTAAACATTCAATCAACAGATTACTACTTTAATGACCATGTATGTATATCGCACTACATGCTGTAAGGGTTATATGACATGCAGTTTCAGTGTTACCTTGTATCGTGAGCTCTCCCCGGGCTTCAATGGAGTCGTTTGCATTATCCGCCAGGCAGCTGTATATCCCACCATCCTCTTCGGTCAGGTTAAAGATCAGCAGACTGCCCCCACCAAGCAGCTCAAATCGGCCATCAAGGCTGAGAGGAAAGGAGAAAATAAAGAAGCTGGTCAATACTCTGACTGAAGTGCTTACAACCACAGCAGGAGCTTCACGGGTACAATAACTGAATTATCACTCTAGCTTCACTCAGGTCAATGCTATTAAATACAGCCACAGTGAGGTGTGATGTGCATCAGAATGAACATAGATGAGTCGGGCATAATACTAAATTAAATGGTACCAGAAGAAATTTTCTTTCACTGCTACCTCACAATTTTACCCATGCAGCTGAAATTTTCCAGTGAAAATCGACTGATCTGTTTCTTTAAACTGCTGCAAAGAAAAAAAAAACCTTTCAACTGTTTGGCCAGGTGGACTTTATGATTCATACACCTGCGGGACTGGAAGGGTGTGGTCAAAAACAAGTGAATGTGGTCAAAGTATGTGTTTAAATGAGAGCAGATGAGTGGTCAAAATAGCTGTGTGAGTGGGTGTAGTCACAGATCAACTCTACCTGTTTGGAACTGTTTATCCTGAACATGTCTAGGTTATGCCACCAAACCTTATTCGAGTTGTCCAGAACTGCAACCAGAGCCCAAATAAATGTGCATTATGCAAGAGACTGGGAAAGAAATAATTGGCTGTGCCAGCATCAGTTAATTACATTAGAATTACTGTCCAGGCTTTGGTACACCAATGGCATCTTCATGTTTTGCTTTGTCTTTTAATCTCCTCTGCACAGGGGGTGGGGTTTGACTGCACTGAAGGAGGAGCACAATGGGATAGAGAGGAAATCGATAGGCCAAATGAGAACAACTGATGAGACATCCAGAATAAGCAAGCAAGAAGACTGACAGCGAGAGACAGTCATGAGGGGAATAGATAGGAAGAGATGGACAGAAATAGAGAATGACGCAAATAGAAAGCGAGAGAGAGGGAAAGCTGGCCTCTTGCTGTGTTAACATGTGAATGCAGACACAGCAGTTCCTTTGCTTAACCCAATCCACCAGCTATTGATTGAGTCAAATCCCAAGGCCACTAATACCACTGTTCTCCTAGTATGCACAGGGCACCTCCTCACTATCCACACTAGTCTCTCTGACCTGGACCATCTGCTGTGGGCAGGGTATAAGAATCCAATATTCACACTGGAGTTCTGATTACACGGTCAGAAACATGTTTTGCTATAGAACATGCTTTTAGGTATCAACTCATTTCCTTTAGAAGGAACTATGGTACCATAAGATCCAGAATAACCCCTGTTGGTAACATTGTCAGAAATTTTGTCCTGAAGTTCAGTACAGTCTGGCTCTGATATAGCATGCACTGCAGTATGTTCTTTAGGAAATGAGCAGCTCAAACACTACCTCCCCAAGAGAGTCATTGGGCAGCTCTGGCACCCAACCCACAAACCCACAGGAGAGAGTTCAGCACCTCTCATAAAGGGGGCCTTTGTCCTTCTGGTTTAAGCCAAACCAAACACATAAGCTATACTCCCAAGCACAAGACCACAGAACGTTCCTTTGTATGCTCGGGTAATACTTTTTCTAGGCAATGATGTCATTATTTAGGGGAAAGAAGCAAGAGCCTCAAATCATCAGAGCCTCAGTGCATGAGGTTTCTTGTGGTCTGTAGTTAAAAGCACAATGTTCATGAAAATGATGTTTGACTGCACAGTCTGAGGGGCTTCACAATTTTGACATATCTTTGTATAAACTCAAACTGCATTCTGTCTGGGTAATACAAAAGATTGTTGAAATGAAAATCAGACGTAGTGTTTGCATTTGAGGAAGCAAATGAATCAATTAAACATGAAGCCGAACATGAATCAATTAAAAATGCATTACACAAAGCTTGTCCCCCTACAAAGACCTTTTAATTAGTTGCAAATTTTCAGTATCGCTTATCTCCCACTTATCCACAGTAACAGGCATGAAGCTAGGGACCTCTTGGGATAAGTTAACACTGGTGACAAATAAAATTGTTCTTTAAACAATGAGGACTCGCAAGGGGGTTGTTTTTCTGTTAAATCTTAACTTGGTTCTGATGTTAATTTTGTAAGAAATACCAGCACATCTTTACCTTAAGTTGCCTTAAACGATCCAGAACAAACATGGTTAGACTGCTGATTAAAGGACTACCAGATACCATGACTGTGACCAGGAGATACATTAATTGGGATTGATCCAACTGGCACGAAAGGAGATTGTAACTGCAGCCTCAGAACTCAAGGTGAAAAGACAATCAGGTAATGGCTGGTTATTTATAAACCACCATCTCTGGGTGTCCAGTTCAATGTTGTATCTGACAGGGGACACAAAAGAGTGCCTTTAATTATGTCCCTTTTTTTTTTTTTTTTTAAATAGGAGAGGTGTAGAAACAACCATATGGAGAGAAGTCCAATGTTGCTTTGGTTGGTTCTAGAAACCCCAGAATGTACCATGTACCTCGCTCTATTTGTTTTGTTAGGAATTCTGCTGGCAAACCGATATTTTTTATTAGATCATTACGATAGAGCCCAAAGCCATAACTTGTCTAATGCGCAGAGAGAAGAGATATAAGACAAAGAGGCAGACAAGGCAAGAGATATACCAGCTGCTCAATGCATGGACAAGCTAGTGAGGGTCCAAAAGAAAGAAAGGATGCAATCGGAAAAACACAAACACAGCTGGAATCCTCTACTTGCTTACTCATGGTCCAAATTCCCCATTTTGAGGTCAACAATGTTTTTTGTTAGGGTTTTGCAATGCACTGCCCTTTACTGAATTATTCATTAACAGAAAGCAGAAGTGGACTTGTCCAGGATTCTATGCCAACCATTAGTGTTTATCCTTTACAAGTTATCCCTGTCTATATTTATTCCAAGCCTACCATTATATTCCCTGGTATGTCAGTCAGTGAGTCACCCAAGACCTCATTTTAGTTTGGCTGACTGTGAAGGATTCAAGACATTTGGTACGATTCCATGGTCAATCAAAACCAAACATTTCCCAGCAAACACAACAGAAGAGACCAATGCACTCTGGCTTCTCTTTCAGGCACTATTCTAATACCAAAGCCATTAGCAACACAGAAGGAATGAACCAGAAACAGCAGACGCTCACTGTTAATCTTGTAATAATACAGACACAGCACAAAAAGGCATCAGAAATTATAGCCTATTAACATTGATAAGCGGTTCCCCCAATGCCACTCTCACAGTCATTTGGTCCCTCTTTTGTGTAGGACAGCAGCAAGTGTACGGTGATTGACCCCAAATTGGATTTTAAATGGTGTTCCAGAGAATAAGCAGAGACGAGTGACAGACACAAAAAGAAGTGAGGGAGGGAAAGACAGCCTATCAGTATGCTAATGTTGTAAATGGACGTCAGACAACCACCTCAAATCAAACTATCACCTGGACTGTCCTGCGAAACGACAACAAAACAGTCTTTTAAATCGTGCTAAAGAGACAAAACTATGTAGGCACTGTCCTGCTTCTGACCATCCTCGCTGAGCTGTGTCAACACAAACGTCATGACATTCAAATGTAGAAAGAAGAAAGACGATCTGAGGCATGAGGGATGATTTACATGCAGTGTCAGCCTTGTTGCCTATACATTATTCATCAACTTTATTGAAGGCAGATGATTCCATTCAACCCTAGACAAATGCTTTTCTACCTTGTGGCTGAATCAGTGACTCAGACTTTTTAGCAGCCATTGTCTTTGAAATGCAATGCTTTATCATCGAAATTCCTTTTTATTCTGCTGCCATGCTTAAATAAACTGTTCATGGAGTATTCACCATACTGCATATACAGTACATGTGCTCCTATTTACCCACACCACCAGGGGTCATTAAATCTGGCACTTCAAAAATGGTTCTTTAGCTTTTTGTCCCCATAGACAAAACCCTTAAAGGGCTTCACTTTCATGCAAGGCTTCAAGTAGAATAACTTTAGAAAGTGGGCTTTCAAAATCCAACTTTTAACTTTCAAAGTTCTTGCCCTTTCTTTGTGGAAAAAATTCCAAATATTTTAAAGATGTCTTTTCCCCCCAGATGTTTCCTGTACTACTTCCTTGCTAAATGTCTCCACATAATAAAACATCAAATATTTACAGAGACAGATTTCGAACCTAGAGACTTAGTGTTTAAGTATGCTTTTAAATAATAAGTGTTAGTTAAAACTAAAGCTCACCTCGATCATTGTTCAGAACTCAGGCATTGTTTAGGCTGAAACCCTGGTTGTTTAATATAGATATGCACCGGCATAGAAAATGTTTTTCTGCTTGTACATCTCCTTAAAACATTATAAGACAAAAACATACAAGTGTGTGTGTAAATAAATATATATATAAGCGCACTCATATATAAGCCGCACCCACTGAATTTTACAAATATTAAATTTTTTTAACATAAATAAGCCGCACCTGTCTATAAGTCTACACTAACGTACTTTACACAGGCTTTAACGAAAGACGGGTTACACACGGTGTAACGGGTGAAATATGTTGCGCTTCCTTTAGAAGCATAGCGGTATTTTGGGAATAGCATGCCACTGCATTTTTCCGCTATTACTGCATGTGTGGAGACCAAGGAATATGTCCTTATTATTTTCTGATGCTGATTTCTAAGTTTCGTTGACTAACCCTTAATGCTGTTGCCAAGAAAAATAAAAAAGCACGAGTTTTGGAAACCTGTCTGTGCTTATATGATTTCTGTTGCAACTGGAGTTAGTGAGCTCTCCCTTCACCCAGACTCAACGCGTTACAACGGCTTGTATCTAAACAGTAGCTGACCAAGAAAGTCATTGTTCACTGTCTTCCTTCTTCCTTTCACAACTACTTCTCTCGGGAGTTTATCTTTTGGCATCGTCCTGCGTAAAAAAAAAAAACACGTTTTTTCTCCCGATGCCGTGCAGCTCAGAACACAGGTGAGGTGCGTTTTTTTCGTTTCCGTTTAGAAATGTAATTGGTCTAAGGTTATGTCGCTCAGTTTTTTGGCTTCAAGTTTATGAAACCGGGAAAAACCCAGGAAAAATTTATAAATTAGCCACTTCGTTGTTTAAGCCACGGGGTTCAAAACGTGGGAAAAAAGTAGCGGCTTATAGTCCGAAAAATATAGTATGTAATTGTATATTATATATATATATATATATATATATATATATATATATATATATATATATATATATATATATATACACACATACATACATACATACAATTACATACTATATTTTTCTCTCTATCACTTCCCTCTCTGTTTCTCCTGCTGACTGATGAGATGCCTGCCCTCTGGACTTGCCTGATCCATCTCTGATGCACTACTCCTGCTTGAGGCATCCTTCACCTGAAAATTACTTGCTGCTGCTGAGGACTGCCCCACATGGATAGCCTAAAGCTCACTGTAAGATTCCTACAGTCAGTACCAGACAAATTCCCTAAAGATGAATATGATGTGGGTTTTGCTTTTTACTTCGACAAAGCCTAAATACTGCATTTTTAAAAGTCCCAATCATTAAACTGTAGATGACTACTTCGATACTGCAGACTTCAAGTTAAATCTGTGTTATTCACAAAAATGCCCTGAGGCTTGTACTTAAACATCCTTTCAGCACACATAGCACTGCATGACTACACAATATAGCAGTGGATGAATAAAGACTTCTCGATAGTTACTCAAATCCGGTGTCACCTAGAAGAAGATGGGTTCACTTTTCAGTTTGGTTTCTTTCAACGTTTCTTCCTCTTCGTCCATATTTCTGTACTGCTGCTTTGTGACATGTCCATTCTCAAAACAAAAATGGCAATTATGTCAATTCTCTTTCTCTGTGCAAAGGATAAGCACTTGACAAAGCATTTTCCTGATCCCTTAACAGACTGTCTCAAGCAGCACTTTAGACAGAGAGCAATTTGCAGACCCGCGCTCTCACCTACAGCCAACACAGAGGCGTACACTTTCATCTTTCTCCCCCATACTTTCATCAGCCTCCTCTGCCTCACTGAATCCAACTCTCCCTTTAGCACCACTAATCCCCATTGCACATTCAATCACACTTCCGTCTTCAAAGATGTACACATCAGCACGTCCTGCAACAGTCACTTACTGTCATCAATGTGGAGCAGAAAGAGAAATGAAAGGAAATTTTCTGAATAAATATGTTGATTATTGAGGGAAAATAATATCCTTTAATCTTAAACCTGGTGAGTTCATCAAGAGAAGGGCAAAATACAAATTTGCATTTTTAACGTTATTGATTGAGCTTACATTTTGAATCCCGTGGGAGGGATGTCAATGTCAATTTTTGCAGATGTTGCTTTTTATTTCACATATGGAGTTATCCTCATTTGTCCATACAAATCATTTGGTGAATGCTCAAGTAAATGCACCCCCTCCCCCATCCTTCCCAAATTGGCCTCTTGCCAATTCCCACCATCTAGCTAGCTCTATCCTATTGTAGGACAGCTGCCAAACAGGGTGTGTGAAGGCTAACATGTGTTTCTTCCGAGACATGAAGCCAGCCAACTGCATCTTTTTCTAACGTCTTCTCATGTGCAGTGGCACACATTTGGAAGAAAAGTGCTATCTACCCTCTTTTGCATACATGATCGCAAAAATGCCTGCTGTTGTCACTGTGTCCTGCCCTAAGAGGATTTATAATTTTGCTCTATAGAATAATGTCTATTAACGCAGTGATGATGTATGTACTCACAACAAACAAACAAACATCAATTACACACATCATTGTTAATTTTACTTACTATTTTAATACCAATACTAATAGCAGAACACTATACTGGGCAGGCTACACATAGGGAAACTACAAGCAAACAGAATGCAGATAATTGTGCATATGATATAAACTGTTAACTGGTGTTTATACAGTGCTGACCTAAGTAACATGGCAACAAGCACCTGAAATGATCAGTAATACAAAAGCAGATGCACTTATGTTTTGTGAGGCCACCAGGGCAGCATGTTGGTGCCAAGATTTGTAATCATGATCTTTTTTCTATAGCTTTATTAAGCAGTCTAAATACTAAAAGTGAAATACATTGATTTCTTTGTATTGGTTTACAAAAAAAAAGCACAACTTATTTTGACAGTAAATATTTGGAGATCATTACATGAGAGAGAAAAAAAACTATTAGAGTTACTTAGAAAGTATTGTGAATAGGTACAAAAAATATTATTATAGATATGGATATCAACACAATAGTGAATTCTGAAAGCACTCTTGCTCAAAAAGCATCTTTTTTATATATTGTTTTCCCAATACAAAGTCAGTCCTGTTTTTCAGACAGCATAAAAATGGCCGTCTTTTCATGCTCATTGTTGTGGACAAATCTGACTCAGTGCATGTCTCCTACTGGGAAAAGAATTCCCTATGATGGAGAAAAAAAAAGTTCCAAGATAAACATGGTGGCTAAGAACTTTTCCCTAATGAACTTTGTAAAGCCTGGTAAAATAACATTCAGCACATTTGGTAATGAATGAATAAGCCTGTGGATGTTTATACCCTGTAGATACTGATGCTCGTGGCAATGGATACTGTAATTACACGTTACAGTATTATTCACAACACTCTTTAATAGCAGGGTTCTTGTTTATCCTCTAACCTGTCAGTCAAGACTTAGAAACTGAGATGTTGCTGTATGAAATGTTACGTGTGTGCTAAAAAATTTGAAGATAACATTAGGACGCCTTTCACCATATTTGAGGCTTGTTTGGCAAGTTTACCTGCAGTTATCAGAAAATTGTATTTAATATGACTCAGTGCTACCCTAAAGCTACTAAACAAAATATAATTCTATATTTATTACTAGAATTTTTGTAAGAAATGAAAAAAGCCTAACAAAAAGGAAGAAAGAATACCTGTAAAATATGCATTTCCCATTTTTCCCCCTCCTGTAATGTGTCTTGTTCATGTTGTTTGTTTTAATTAGCTGGCTTTTACATCCGTATTTCCGTTTACAGCTAAAAATGGGCTTAATCACACTCATAAATTACTGAATGAATCCAGTTGAAGAGATAAGGCAATTTTGTGTTTGTTATTTATTTTGTGTAAAATTATTTTTTAAAGTTATTTGATATATGACATTTTGGAGCTCCAGGTATTTTTCATTGCAGAAATGAGATCTTCACGAAGAGGACAAGCGTGTTACGTTTCTCAAGCTTAAGATGAGAGAGTGATTATAGTCCCATCAATACTTGGCTCCTCTTCATTTAGATTTATTTCAGCTCCAACTCACTGTTCTACATGGCATCAGATACATGGCGGAGACTGATTTTATTTTTGGATGCCCCAGGATCTTTCTGATGGTGAAGAGACACATTTCTAAATTTGCATAAATTGGCAACCTTTACCTGCTACAGAAAAAAAACAGGGTTTATGTTTTGTTTCTGGCAAACTGTAAATGTTTATCAGGTGTAGAACGTTTCATGTATTTAGTTAATTAAATGGAGATGAATTTCTTTTACATATTCACATTGAATTTCTGTTTATGATACACAGTTATAGTGAGGATATATTTATGTATTAATTTTGTTTACATGGTTATTGAGATCTATATATATATAGATATATATATATATATATATATATATATATATATATATATATATATATATATATATATATATATACACATACACACACACATGTATATATGTGTGTATGTATATTATATATATATACACACACACACACACGCACACGCGCGCGCGTGTGTGTGTGTATAAATACATTCTGTTAACGTAATTATGCCAATAGTGCCATTGCCAAAATGGTCTGATGTAGAATTGCTTTCACTAGCTAAGCATTGCAGAATTGCTAGCTACTGGAATTAGAAACATACTCATTTTTTTGTCCTCTTAGATAATCACAACTGTCATCATATCCAACATAACAGCCCTCTTGTGTGACATGACTTAAATCATACAGCATTTTTAGTCTGTCAGAGTTGATGGCGAAGAATTACACTGTTCCATAAAACACACTGTTATTACGCAGATACATCACTTCCAAACACAAGCCTATATTTCTGTACAATTATTAAACAAACTGTCGAAATACTGAAGACCTCTTTGAATTCTGTGGATCATATTTCAGGTACTTTTAGGTGTCACTTCAAGAGTTTACTTTTTTCTACATTTCTGCATTAATCTTCCTAATGATGTGCTGTGAACCTGTAATTGTGCTGTGTTAACATGTAAACACTGGAGCGTAAATCATCAAATAAATAGAATTTACTGCTTTTATTTACCAAAAAAAAAGGTTTAGGATACTGGGGTTAGCTTTATGTTTAGGTGTAGGCATAATATTAATTAGCTACAGTAATGACTGTTAATGGAAGGTCCTCCCAAAGACAGAAAAACAATTTGTTTGTGTGAGTACGTGTGTGTATATGTATGTGTGTGAGGTGCTCACATTCTGAATGGCAGTAACACATCTCAAAGCAAGCGCCATATCTCTAATTATTTACTCTAGCAGCTGCGACAGGCTGCTGCGACGTGCCAAGTCAACAGCAGCCAGCCACACACACACACACACACACACACACACACACACACACAAAATACACATAGCACACAAAATCCTCAAATGTGAAAAACTGAATGGTGGGTTTACTGTTTGTGTAGAACATGTCAAAAACTGAGAAAGCAATGCTTTTATCCTGCCGCTAGTTGTCACTTAACTAAGCGAGATAAAATGTATTCTGCACGTCATCTTTCCCTACGCCGTCCTGGACACAAATGAACACGTTCATGTGCGTACCTGTCATCGATGACTGTATCGTCCTTCATCCAGCGAACATAGGCTGCAGGTAATCCGCTCACCACACAGGGGAGCAGTACGCTCTCCCCCACTACCTTGGACACTGGGCCTGGCTGCTTGAGGAACTCCAGCTTGCGCACCTCCGATGTTTCTGAGAGGGACAGATGAAAACCAGAGCTGGATTGGTTAGGGTTCATTGACACTAACTAGTAATGAACATTTAGGTTTTTGTTTGTTTTAAAAAATAACGAATAGCACACTTCTGGATGTTCTGTTATAGGAAAACAATCCCTCAAGTGTTTTGCTTCTCTATTTTGCTTTTGAATCAATTTCTTCATGAATCA